>NC_043700.1:21999549-22123242 GCF_006229205.1 Suricata suricatta
GGCACAGAAGATAATGGAAGGGTGATGCTCCTGATTAATATCATCACATATTAATAACAGCAAATTAACTTTCAATTGAAGCATTCAATTGCTGGATTATAGGACCTTTGAATAAATTTTACTGTGATAAAAAGAACCTGTGTACTAACATATTTTTGCTTTAATCTTTATTAGCAATTAATTCACTTATCAAAATATGCTACTTATTTACAGAGACTCAGTCAATGGGATTTCCCTGTCAGCACCAGTAAGATTTTTTTGTAGATGGGATAATTTGTGCTTTGTCATAAAAGCATATGGCAGATAATATTTTCAGTCATTTGCCAGAATAATCCATGAAAGAATATGTATATGTATGGATACATATATATATTATAGAATAATATAATACATTATCATTGATAAAAATCCTAAAATTCTTTGGAGCACCTGGGTGGCTAGTCGGTTAAGTGTCTGTGTCTGACTCTTGATCTTGGCTAAGGTCATGATCTCATAGGTTCTTGAGATCCAGCCCCACACGGGGCTCTTGACTGACATCACAGAGCCTTCATAGGGTTCCCTGTGTCCTTAAGTAGCATTAGTCTATTAAATATGTAAATATGTAAATATGACACTAAGAAGAAACTGGATGGCTGTGTATATGTGAGGAGGGAAAGAAACAAGGAAATACATGACTATGAAATAAATGCGTAGTTTCAAATAATCAGACATTTACAGAGAGGTAGATTATATTCTAAAAAGAAAGCTAAGAAGGATACAGCAACCTTAAGGAAAGAGAAGTCTGCCAATTTCGTGTTCATTTTTTTTTTTTTTAATTTAACACAAAGCACCACCCTCCTTACCACCTCTGGGTTGATAGCAAGAACTCAGTTATACATATTTTTGTTAAAGGCAAACAAGACCTAGAATATTAATGGTGGGCTGTCCATTCCCCTCAGCATCCCCCTGTGTAATTGGAGATGCACCTATATAATAAATACACTTTAATTTTTTATTTGTTTTTTTATGTTTATTTATTTTTGAGAGAGAGAGAGACAGAAACAGAGAGAGAGAGAGAGAGAAAGAGACAGAGACAGAGACAGAGACAGAGCATGAGCAGGGGAGGGGCAGAGAGAGAGGGAGACACAGATCCGAAGTGGGCTCCAGGCTCTGAGTTGACAGCACAGAGCCAGATGCAGAGCTTGAACCCACAAACTGTGAGATCATGACCTGAGTGAAAGTTGGGCCCTCAACCGACTGAGCCACCCAGGTGCCCCAATAATAAATATGCTTTAGAAGTCAGGGCAGAAGTTTCAAGGCCTGTCAAGCTGGCCAAAGAGCTGGGTTTCAAATAATTGCTACGTACAGGCAGTAGCATCAGTGAAAAGAGCATTTCTAAGCCTGATGGTCACATTGTGGCCATGGGTGACCAGCTTCTCAAGGGGAGAGCCACAAGATCTCTGAAGTTTTTTGATGTGCTTTCCTAACCATAGCTATAACTTTGAGAAAATTCCAGATGGTTAGAGAGCCTCTCATTATCAGTTCTGATTTCCTTAATCTAACTTTCTGTAATGTCCATGAGGGAAGCATCATTAGGCTGTTATAGAACCTTCCTTCCTGTCACCCCTCATGTGGCCGTGTCAGGCATCCGAGTGCATGTCTGAGGAGACATACTCTTTGATCATTTTAAAATGAATTTTGTCTTCATCAAAAATTTGAATTTTTTTATATAAATTAGTACTTCTCAGAAATGACTCCTCACATAACAGGAAATATGAATACTCCTGGCTTCTTTAGAAATAAAGAAATGGACACAATAAACACATAGAAGCACAGTGTAACTCAGAAAGTCTAAAAATGCTTTCTGTTGAGATTACTATGCATATGTTGGAGTCCAACATTTTAGTGGTAATATTGACAACCTGATAATTTGTGTAAAATTTCAATTTATAAAATTTTTCTATCTTATTTGATCTTCACAATAAACTGTGAGATACATAACATAGTTCTCCCATAATATAGTTATTATTGTGCCACTTTACATGTGAAGAAGCTATTTTCCAATTTAAAAAATGATCCTGTGTACATAATGTTATTGCTAAAAATTGTGTTTGAATGTAACCTACTAGGTGCTGCCTAGTTGCCCCTAAATCATAGGTTGGGCTAGAAGTTCTACATTCCTTTGAGATTTAAATAAATTTGGATCCCATCCCTTACTTTGGTTCACACTCACTGTATCTGAAGAGACTTTCTTTCTTTTTTATTTTTTTAGAAAGAGCAGGTTGCCTCTTGCTCTGAATCCTACTACATTTTCAGTTTGTACTCTGATTTCTCACACTAGGCATGATGCTTTGTTTTTGCAGTGAGTTATGCTAATTGTCTGCTTTGATTTTTTTTCACTTTCACGAAGTACCAAAAGACAAGACTGTGTGTGAGGCTCCATTTGACAGAAGTTTTTTATTTTTAATTTTTTAAGTATTTTTAATGTTTTATTTATTTTTGAGAGAGAGAGAGACATCATGAGCAGGGGAAGGTCAGACAGAGAGGGAGACACAGAATTTGAAGACAGGCTCCAGGATCTGAGCTGTCAGCACAGAGCCCAATGCAGGGCTTGCCACGAACCGTGAAATCATGACCTGAGCAGAAGCTGGACGCTTAATCAACTGAGCCACCCAGGCGTCCCTGACAGAAGTTTTATATCTGGGAGGGGAGGGCATTGATCAGCAGCAAACAAATAAATACATGATTATATTATTACTAGTGCCTTAGTCATTCTTGCCTCCGGGAATGTTCTACCAGCCATTCCTACTGCTGCCCACCAAGAAACTTCTCTCTTTCTGCACTAGCCTGCCTCACTCTCCTCTAGTTGCTCTCGCAGAATCCCAGATTATTACTTATTCCTGTAATATGCATAAATGATTATCTAACAACTATAGGATAAGAAAAACTTGAACCTTTATGATTCTTATTGTCTCTCTTTATGCTTAATTAAGGGGCACTGACTTACTTCTATGGAGGGTAAAAAAAGTATCCTTGACAGTTGAGGGTAACTAGGTTATTTCTGGATTGAGACATGAACAACTTAGGGTTTTCTTTAGTAAATTCTAGATTTTCATATGATGTATGCTTTCTTAGTGAATAGAATCCCCAGAATAGGCTCCCCATTGGGAGCCTTCTCTGTAGACGCTGCTCACCCACCTTAATACTCCTCTTGAGACACCAGAAGCTCATATCTTTTTTCTTACCCCTTACTGGAGAGCACAGAGCACTTCTATAGGTACCATTGGTCATCCTTCTCTATAGCTTCCTCAGTTATCACTCAAGTCGTCACTGAGACCACCATTTTGGATATGTGTTCCCTGCTAGCTTTGTATCTCTCAAGTTTCTATTCCAAAATATGGCTAAAGACCCTTCTGCACCGGGACTCCTCTATACCTAACTGGGATTTCCATTGCCCTGGGCATAAACTAGCAAAGTTTCACTCTCCAATCTCGTGTTCAGAGTACAAACTCTGTGGCCTGAGTTCTCGATGAATTTTTGAGTCATTTAGAATCTCATGAAAGAGCATTTCTTTCTTAAGAGCCTGTGAAATAACAAGATTATTTTTTTGAAACTACATTGAGCAATTATTAAATTTTCTAGTCTTCATACCCTCCCTTCACCCTGCCCACCTGGCCAAAGTCATTGGTTCAATTAGTGGAGACTGTGGTAAATTTGCATACTCAGGAATAAATAAACATTAAAAATACATTTGCTAATATTCTGAAAATATTTTTCTTTTACATTTTTAAAGAAAAATATAATAATTATATCTTTCCTCCTTAGCCCGGAGTCTGTTATTTTCACAGTGAAATATTTCTATTAAGATGTGTTTTAACACATAGTAAGTATTTCTGCACAATTCTGTGGTAATAGAATAATAATATTATTATTATTATTCTAGTAGAATAATAATAGCTTTTTGTTTTGTTTTGGAATTATCATGCTGTATTAAAATATTAATAAAACAGATTTATCAGTTACATAAAAATTATTTGATTTGAAATGTAAGCATTTCTACTTCATAGTAAAAAGAACACTATTCTTGACCCATATTTAAGTTAGTAATGAGCTTTATATAGAGAAAATCAAGTGTATCAAGGTGACTGGTGTAAATATAAGTTTGCACAGAAACTCTTAATGAAGGGCCTTAGAAGTTGTTAGTTTTATGTGATGATCATCAACTCTAGAAAGAATATTATATCTTATATCATGGGAAATGTGGATGACTATGTTAGGAAGTTTGTCTTTTATTCTTAGGACTACTTTAGAGGATGATGCATTTATTTACTTTAAAGTTTGCATATAGTTGATTTTTATTAATATTACTAGATAAACTAGTTATATTCTTCAGATACCACAGATTCTATGTTTTCCTAAAGAATGACGTATTTTCATGTACCTCCCAAAATAATACATTTAAAAGCATTATTTTCTTTCTAGAAAAATTCATAGTGTACAGAGGGTCTCTCAGATTGCCTCATAAAAATTAGGATGGTAGGCTCAAAGAAGAAAAGTTAAATAGAACCATAATTATATCTTAATGATTATTGTAATTAAATCCACTCTGTGTTTTACTTGTGAATTACTTGACATTGAGACGACACTGATGAAATTTCTGCTGCTCTGAAAGTTTGGGAGCAAATTAATTTTTCAAAACACTACTGGCAATTTAATACACATATTAATTGATATTTAACTTTATGCAGTGAAATTGTTTCCTGAAAAATTAATTACTTTATCCTCCATTTGGGTTAATTATGAAGCAATACAACTTCAAATTAAAAGTGTAAATGGTTTTGATTTAATTACATTGTGATCATTAATAATGTAGGTAAATTTCTTTGACTTAAGATACCTATGATCAAAGAAAATTTCCCAAAAGATTCTCTGAATATTTTTGCTCTATTTTGGAAAGGGAGACCTGGGTATATAAGGGAGATGGAAGTGTGTTCATAAGGAAAGTTACCAGTGGGAGTCCTATGCAGAATCACAATTTTTAAATTAACTACCATTAGAGTATTTGCCTAATACAGTGGGTACAAGATTTAGTAGCAGGAAGATTCTCAAATTATCCTGTGTATGTCAATTATTGGTAGATATACTGGAAGGAAATGATTCTATCAAATGATTCCCACACAATGAGTGAGATGTGTAAAAAGGGATGCATATTATTTTCCTGTCTACAAGAGAGGTGTTTTAATATTTGAAAAATTTTCATTTCTTCTCTGATTATTTTTCCTGGTGAAGTTTAGTTTTGAAATTTTCAGTGTTTTTGAGCAAATGCTCAATGTCTCTTTAAAAATATTTATTTCATTTTTATCTATAAGGGAAAATATCTTGCTATTTAGCCAGTAATCTTTAAATACTGTATGTGGATAACTTAACAATTCATAGAAACACTGCATTCGCAGCTTTGAATTCCCAGTTACTTTCAATAATTGTTCTTCTTAGTATATTGTCTGTGTGTAACAGAAGACTTAAGTTTGGCCTATAGGCATTAAGACTTGTATTATTTAATTTAAAAATCCTTTAAACTCCTTTTAGGAAAATTATTTCATGATGAATCATCAATTAACATTTATAAATTGACCGTTTATATTGTTTTGATATTTTTCATACCTTTTACTGTACTTGCACTGAATAGTGATAACAGAATTTTAATCCCTGATCCTGCATACAAAGTTATTTATGAGCAACTCAAATAGTCTACTTAAACTTTTATTATTAAATTGACAGGTCATGAAAGTTTGCCTTGAGCGTCTACAGGTCAACCTTAATGGAGAAGAATTGGGTCAGACAGAGCGTCTTGCATTTAATACATTTTCTCCAACTGGATTTCAAGTTATGAGTCTCTAAAAAAAAGTTATGTAAAATTTAAAAACATTGAATGATACAGCACTTAGCCTAAATGTATAATTGGCAAATATATAAATTTAATGAGTAAAATACTATTCTACATTTCTACATAATCAGCAGGAAAATATAATTTACCTCAGATTGAGTACTTCATCAAAAGCAAATCACTTCAGTTTTGTTCAATTACTGCTATGAACTTGAACATAATAACTAACATATCCCTAGATGGCCTCCCATTCAATAATTGTTTTTAAGAGGTATTTTTGGTCTATGACAGTAGAATATATTTTCTGCAATTTACCATTAGAACATCAATAATACTTAATAATTGTCAATTTACTTTATCAATAATACATATTTATTGACTATAATTTACAACATACAATGTTTATAACTGTCCTATAATTCTATAGATTGTTTATATTTAACAGGAGTAGTTTCTAATTCAATAGCCCACATCTGATTATTTCAGAATTTAACAGCAATATTTCAGAATTTCACAGCAATATTGGGGTCCCCACCAAAGACCAAAGCATCTGAGAGTTTTCATTTATTTCCTTTTTTTAAAAATTTATTTCAAACAAGTTGTTTGCTATTAGACCTAGAGCTTCCCTGTTCCACAGCATCCCAGTCCGAAAATCAGTTGAAATATTCAATGAGTAAGTTTAGGCTTTCGTGGGGGTTTTGTGAGATGTTCTCCAGAAACCTGCACTCTCAGATGTAGCCCGGGTTTTCTTCTGATGCACTAAGTGGACAAGTATGATGTCCTCTGCTTGAGCCCATCCTTGAGCCACTCTTGGATGCTTTGACTTGTGCACAATGCAACAATTCATTTCTGGCAGTGAGCTGAACAGAATACATTAAGCACACATCCTGCATTCTGAACTGCTTTCTGTTTACTTTGAATTGTAATTCAAGGCATTGAGGTCAGGCTTTAAATCTTGGGACATGTTAGCCCCCTACTTTTCTCATAAAGTTTTAGCTCTGTTTTCTCTGTCTTATGACAGAAATGGTCTGAGACAAGGTGATTGCATGTGTGTTGTTTGGGTATAGGAAAAGGAACAATGTGTCCTCCCTCCTTGCCTCAGAGAAGCGTGTCAATATGCCTCTGATGCTTACAAAAGCACATGAGAGCCAGCTAATGCCAGCTTCAATGAGCCTTCGTGATTTCCGGCACTTTGTTCTCTCCACTGCAAGGGAAAGTGTAGATAAAAGACAGCTTATGTAGTTTTCTTGGATTTTAGAATTCTTGACTGCCTAGTGAGTGAGGGGAGAGGCAAAAATAAGAATCCAAATGCATTGATTTTTTTATTTTTTTGAAAAATTTTAATTAATTAATTAATTCTTTTTGGGAGAGAGACACAGAGCATGAGCAGGGGCAGGGCAGAAAGAGAGGGAGGTACAGAAACTAAACAGACTCCAGCCTTGAGCTGTCAGGACAGAGCCTGATGTGGGGCTTGAACTCATGAACTGCAAGATCATGACGTGAGCCAAAGATGGAGACATAACCCACTGGGCCACCCAGGTGTCCCTAAATTTACTCATTTCTAATGTCACATCCTTCAGGAATATTATTTCATTTTTTTCATATTTTGCCTCAAAGAAACAGAATTGGAACTAAAGAAATGAGGGTAGTTATCTGTTTAATAAAGAATCTTGACATTTTGTTTTTATTTATTTATTTATATTTTAATAGGAAGACTTCTTTTTTTTAATGTTTGAGAGAGAGAGAGAGCAGGGAGGGGCAGAGAGAGGTGGGGCACAGAAGGATCCACAGCAGGCTCTGAGTCGTCAGTCCAGAGACTGATGTGGGGCTCGAACTCATGAATGGTAGCATTATGACCTGAGCCGAAGCCAGATGCCTAACGACCGAACCACCAAAGCACCTAAAGATCTTGACATTTTAAAAAGAAAAGGAGATTAATAGTGATCTTACTGGACTCCATACTTACTATACAGAAAAATACGTAAATGGATCATGGATGTGACACAAATATCCAGAACATCAAAACTTCTGTGTTAAGTTAGTGAAAATAACAATACTGATGTTGAAAACATCCCTAACCCCAGAATACTAAACTACACTAAGCAGAGGGTTGGAAATATAAATATAGCCTGCCAAAAGTAATTTAATTTTAGTTCAAAGATTCAAAAGTGTCCTAGAGGGCATTAGAAAAAAGCGAGATCTAGCAACTTTATAACATTACATCATTGAAAAGACTTTTATTGCCAAAAATTAAAACCTGAATATGATCAAGCATTGGATAAAATGTCCAACTTCTAAGATACACAGTGTTCAAAAAAACAAGTGAAGTAATAGAATGGTTTGTGTAAACAAAATCCAGATTAAAGGACACTCTATAGAATTAAAAAGGCCTTACTTTTATTTTACAAAACATACCAGATAAAAAGAAATGAAGGAGAAAAATTCTATAGATTAAAGGAAAATTTAGAAACTAAAGAATAATCTAGATGTGGATTTTACTTGTATTTGGCAAAAATAACTATTTTTTTAAAATCATAAGACAATCAGGGTAACAGACACAGATTTGTGAGTTGCTTATACAATGCAACTTTTACTGTTTTATGGACAATAATAGAATTGCAGTTATGTTTTGTCAGAGCCACTATTTTACACTAAAATAGTCACAGACTAAATGTTAGGCTGTCTGAAAATTACTTCAAAATAATCCCAGAGGATGGCAGGTATGGATGAAACAATATTGTCCATGAGTTGATAATTACACATGGGGGTCCATTGCACTCTTTTCTGTATTTATGAACATGATTGAATTTTCCATAATAAAAAGGATAAAGAGGTTCTTGAAGGTAATTTTTATGAGAATAGTGCTGCTATTAGGCTAAATATCCAAATATCACTTCACTCTGGTACTTCTTTATGTTACATACTGATCTGGTAAAAATCTGAATTAAAAAAGAGTATTGGTTGAAAGAATCTGAGATAATAAAGAGTCTGTGGTGCATATATAATAAAACATAATTTTATATAGTTGAATATATAAAGAAGCAGAAGAATATAAAGGTATAAGAGATATGCCGTATAGTTAAGGCTTTATTCTGATACAGTAAAATGTAAATGAGCTTAGGAGGTAGAAGGTCCAGGGTCTGATGCCCTACCTATCTTGTTAGAAAAGCTGCTGAGCCTCAATTTCCTCTTCTGTAAAATGGTAATAAATGTACTTCCCTCAAAAAAATATTGCAGATGTTTTGTAATTTGTGAAAAACTCTGGTACTTATATAATACTATGTTCTAAATATGTGATTAATATATATTAATATATTTTGGGGCATCTGGGTGGCTCAGTCAGATAAGTGTCCGACTCTTGATTTTGGCTCAGGTTCTGATCTCACCATTTGTGAGTTCGAACCTTGTGTCAGGCTGTGTGCTGATGGTGTGGAGCCAACCTGGGACTCTGTCTCCCTCTGTCTGTTCCCATCCTCTGCTTGCTCTCTCTTTTTCTCTCAAAATAAATAATGTCTATAAAAACTGAAAAAATTAAATATACATATATTTAATTACATATATAGAAACAAAATTAAATCTATTATATAAATATACAAATGTATATGATATATATATTAACCTGTTTCATCCTCCCAACAACCTGTGAGGTAAGTACTTTTATTGTCCAGTTCTACAGATGGGGAAGCAGGTATTAAATGAATCATTTAAAGACAAACAGCTAGTAGATGACTGAGTTGAGATACACACTATGCCATATGTCTCCAGAATCTGCCCTGTTTAACCTTATCTATGACTTACAGCAAAACGATACATCATAAACACCTAATGAATGTTTTAATGGTAAGTAGTGGTTGTTGCTTCTAGTGGTAAATCATGCATCAAAAAAACTGCTTTCTATGTGTTCTTTAGTGGCACCCCCTCCCAAAATCCATCTTGAATTTGAAAAATTAAGATAAAAAATGGTGTGTAATTTAGGTTCTCTGAAGCAAATTGTTAAATTAAGCATTTAGAAATTAACAATCACTGTTCTTAACAGTGCATCTATCAACTAGTCTATGCACACAGCTGCTATGTAATGTAGGAAATACCGTCCTGTTTACAGATGAGAAAATTAAGTTAGAATGTGCTGAGTCACTTGCCACACATCAAGTGGCTTGTAAATGATGGAGACTCCTTATATGTGAAATGTGGTAGCATTGATCCCAAAGGTCATTTTGATAATCTTATTATCCAAGTGTCTAAAGAAGGTATTTTTTTATGTTCTTTATTTATTTTTGAGAGACAGAGAGAGACAGTGAGAACAGGGGAGGGTCAGAGAGAAAGAGGGAGACATAGAATCTGAAGCAGGCTCTAGGCTCTGAGCTAGCTGTCAGCACAGAGCCTGACGCAAGGCTCGAACCCATGAACCATGAGATCATGACCTGAGCCAAAGCTGGACGCTTAACCGACTGAGCCACCCAGGCGCCCCTCAAGAAGGTATTGAGAAGCTAGCAATGAATTGACACCTCTTGTACTAAAATTTTTAACAATAATATTATAGTATACTCCCATTACAATATCCTGAGAAGGTGTTATTATCTTATTTTTCTCTATGATGAGACGGAGGCTCAATAAAATCAAATTATTTGCTCAAAATCATACAACCTGTAAATTATGAAGCAGGTGTTTAAACCCAGCATGGTGTATTTTCAAAGTCCATGTAGTTGATATTATATCAAATATTGACAAATTTTTGCATTCAGTCACTTGCGACAATAACCACCAACCCTGTGTCCAGAAAAAAAAAAGACTGATGTCAATCTTATTTGTATTTTCATACACTGTCTTTCCCTTTTGAAATACTACTTACTGGAATAGGGAATACATTTGATCTGTTTTACTTCCAAGTGGAAAATGCATTCTGATTAAAGTATGTGGTAGATCATATTCACTGGGGCTTGTTGATAATGCATCTTATTCACTGTCATGATTTCTTCTCATATACACTTATGCATATGCTGCTCATAGATCATGTATCTTCCCTGTAGTAAATTGGGACCCTCAAGTTTTTGGCCCATATGAACAAAAACTCATCAGGATTTGAGTTGGAACAAAAGAAAATATAATGGGACATTATTTGATTCATTTTTGGTGCATTGTTTGGATAGTTAAGGCAAGTTAATGCTAAGGATTATTATTCTGAAGAAATATATTCATCTTCCTCCTTGCTTTTGCAAATAGGAACTCTGCAGAATTAACTCAGTTTATTACAGTAGGGATCAAACTTTTACCAGCTGCTTCCTCTGTCAGTGAGTCACAGAGGCAATCCTTAGAGGAAATCTAAGTAGTGTTCCCTTCATTTTGGCAGCATTTTAATACAGGTGGAAAGATAAACATAAAATTATAAAACATATTCTGATGACGATAAGAAGTATGGAAGATTAAGAAACCAATTAATTTGGAGCCCATTTAGTTGGGCAGGATTTGATAGAAGAGATGGGATTTGGACTGAGTGGTAATTCAGTGCAGGAGATACGGGGAGGTGAAATTGGAAGAGCTTTCCACGTAAGGCTAAGAGAACATGCTTTATTCCAAAGCAAATAAGAATGGATAGTAGACTTCTGAGCAAGGGAAACAATTTTATACAAGTCATATTTAAGTAAGATTTAGTATGGCAGTCTTATGTTTAGTGAGTTGTGTCAAGGAGAGTTTATGAGCAAAGGGAATGCTTTTGTAGCCATTCGGATGTCAAGTGATGAAGTATGGTGTGGAGTAGGCAGTGGAATTGAGAAGGAAAACAGACTAAGGGTGAGGATGGATAGAGAACACGTATATGGATGATGACAGAGAGATAGGTGGATAGATACATACATACGTATTCCTGTACATAAACAAACATAAAGATTGATTAAGGCAGACATAAAGGAATTGGAAGAAAAATGTAAACCTTTCATTTAAACCACCTGCAAGGAAACAGGTGCAGAACATTTCAGGCTGTATGTGAGTGTGCCGGCTTTCCCAGGCTTTCTGACCAGTGAGACGTAGTTCTCATACTACTTCTTCCTCTGCCTCCCTCTCATTTATTTCCTGTGTCTGCTTGATCAGATCTGGCTCCTTTTCTCTCCTTCGGTGGGGGAGGGGAGAGGAAGTGTGACTAGGCCAAGAAGATGCTTTGTCAGCCAGTGAGACAATGTCCCTCGATACATCCACCTCAGTCCACAGGTTGGAATGGGGTCACACGGCCATGCCTATTTGCCAGGAAGCCTGAACCTTAGCATCTCTGCACTTAGATGGCATCTTTGCACCATTTTCCTTTGATATCTTGATTTGTGAATTGGTCTTCACATGTTCCCTAAATTTGTCATGAGGAATATTTGAGATACTCATTTTAAAGATGATTATTAAAAATTTAAAATGTATGGAGCTCAGTCGGTTAAGTGGCCAACTCTTGATTTCAGCGCAGGTCATGATCTCAGGGTCCTTGGGATCTAGCCCTGCGTCAGGGTCCCCTCTGAGTATGGAACCTGCTTAAGATTCTCTCTAGCTCTCCCTCTGCCCCTCCCCAGCTCGTGCTTGCACACACACACACACACACACACACACACACACACACACTCTCCCTCTCCCTCAAACAAAAGATTTGTAAATATACAAATATGTTACTACTGGTGTTTGACATATAGTGTGAAAAAATAACACATAAAGCAACAAATTAGTAGAAACATAGAAAAAGGAAAACTACCTTTTGATCAATTTTTAAAATTAAATAAATTGTTTTCATATGTATTCATTTTTGAGTGACACAGCACAAGCAGGGGAGGGTGAGAGAGAGAGGGAGACACAGAATCCAAAGCCGGCCCCAGGCCCTGAGCTGTCAGCCCAACACGGGACTCAAACTCATGGACTGCAAGATCATGACCTGATTTAAAGTCAGATGCTTAACTGAGCCCCCCTGACACCCCCCCCCCACTTTTCTTATTAAGGATTATGTGTTATTACTGACCCAAAGCTACCTCTACCTTTTCATGTCCTAATCATCAGTCTAACACGTTTAGGAAAAAGCAAGTGAAAAAATTCTTTAGTGCGGAATGTTACTTTATATAAAAGATGTGGCTTTGAATTTTAGGGGCTGGTATTAATAAGTGCCTTTGATTCAAGTGCACTTAGCAAACATCTTCTAAAATGCAATCTTTGCCCAAGGTTTGCTTCATTCACTTCTTTATGTAAAGTTTTCTCAGGGGAGGTAATGTGGTAGCAGTTAACATTAAAAAGCAACACTGAATAACTGTAGCAGAAAGGACATAAAAAAGGCATCCATTTGAAATTCCAAAAAGGATTATGTAAGCATCTTATGTTCCTTTCCCGTCTTTGTAGATCATTTAATTTTTAATGGCTACAAATTTTATGGATCTTGGTTTTTGAGTTATATATGCAGGTAACTGAATATATTCTGAAAATAAAATTTAGCAGTTCCAAAATATTTACCTATTGGAATTAAATATGTGTGTGTGTGTGTGTGGTCATAACAAATTATCTGTTTTTATGACAAGAATAAACCATAATTAAAATTTTTTAATAAAGTTTATTTGAGAGAGAGAGAGAGAGAGAGAGAGAGAGAGCGAGCGCAAGCACAGGGGCAGAGAGAGAGGGATAGAGAGAATCCCAAGCAGGCTCCGTGCTAACAGTGTGGGGCTGCACCTCAAGAACCAAGAACCTTGAGATCATGACCTGAGTCAATATCAAGTTAGAGGTTTAACCTACTGAGCCACCAGGTGCCCCAAAAATTATTTTTGAAGTTACCTAGGACAACAGACTTGATTATATTCAAGTTGAATGTTTTATTTAGTTTGAATTTGTCTCGTCTCTTTAAGAACATAGAAAACTCTTTCACGGCAGGAAATAGTTAATGAATTCATGGGTCTCTTTTTGTGTCAGAGAAACAAGAGGTGCTCTATAAAGTCTTAAGTATTTAATAGCATAGAGTACATTGAAAACCATAAGCTGAAGACCTGCTTCACATCTACTGGAAGTCAGCTCACAGGTAACAGAATCCATCTGAGGCTAAATAGTGAGAAAAGCTGGTATAAATTAAGCAAAAGCCACTCTGATCAGAGTTTAAAGTAAAAGACATCAAAGGCAAACAGACATAATTTATGTAAAATAAACTTTAGAGGACAAAGTACAAATTTAAGGAAATAGAGAAGAGTTGAAATGGCATATGAGGAGCTGGTGGAACATAGCCACCAATAACTGAGAAAGGGAAGCCTCAGGGCTGTGAACAGTCAGCACATAGGGGGAGAGTGGGTGGCATCAAATCCCCCCCAAGTTGTAAAGGGAAGAAAGAAAATGTATGATTTTTAAAAATATTTTTAAATTTGCTTTTGAGAGACAGAAAAAGACAGAGCGAGCAGGGGAGGGTCAGAGAGAGAAGGTCAGAGAGAGGGGGAGACACAGAACCCGAAGACAGACTCCAGGTTCTGAGCTAGCTGTCAGCACAGAGCCCATCGTAGGGCTTGAACCCACAAACTGTGAGATCATGACCTGAGCTGAAGTCAGACATTAAATGGACTGAGCCACCCAGGCGCCCCAAAAGTGTCTGATTTTGAAAAAATATTTGTGTATATAATTTTTTCCTGATTTTGAACACTGATAATTAGTTTATGATATGTGTGATATTCCTATAAAAACATACACCTTCATTATTAGAAAGGTTTTTGGTTTTAAGAGTATAAGGAGAAAGGTTTAAGTCTTAGGGCGACCTTGGTTCAAATTTGGACTTTTCCCTTTGTGCTGGTTGCATACTTCAGAGAAGTGTGTTTTGTTTTTATGTTTTAATCTCTAAGACTTTATTTTCCTGTATTTTAAAAGCAAATGATAATATCATTAGGTTTAAGTGAACTGACGTGTAAAATACCTTACAACGTGCCTCATGCACATAATATGCTCTCATGATGCCGAGGGAAGAGAAAGAATGATGCTGTGATTGTGGACAATGGTAAAGGACTACTTAGACCTGGTGATAATGCAAATGCTCACAGTGGGTGAAATAGATATTAAACAGCTGTTCAGGGCTGGATGAAGACATCCTTACATAATTCCTTCAGCAAATGTGTATTTAGTGCCTCCTTTCTTCCAGGCACTGTTCTGTGTGCCTGTGATAGGACAGGGGGGTCCTCAATCTTTCAAGAGATTCAGAACTCTGGTGTGGTGGTGGTACAACCGTGAAGGACCCATAACTCATGTCCTCAATGAGATGTCTAGCAGAATTCTTATTTATGTTTCTTTTTTTAAAATGTTTTATTTATTTTTGAGAGAGAGACAGCGTGAGTACGGGAGGGTCAGAGAGGGAGACACAGAATCCTAAGGCTCCAGGCTCTGAGCAACAGCTAAGCCCAAGGCGGGGCTCGAACCCGCAAACCATGATACCAAGATCTAAGCCGAAGGCAGAAGCTTAACCAACTGAGCCACCCAGGCGCCTCTCTTACATATGTTTCTGTACCAGCTGTGTTGGGGAAACTATTTTTAGGGGAATGAACAGCTCTCCAGGAAGAGGGATTACAACAACAACACACAGTACTAAATGTCTTTCAGGGCAAGTACTTCAGTAGACTTACATATTCTCCATATGCCATAGCATGTGTGAAATGCCTCGCTCACCAAGAAATGAGAACCACAGATAACTTTAGGTGAGTGTAATTTTAAGTCCAGCAGTATACTTCACCCAGACTTTTAAGCAAATTATTTTTCAGATCTTGAAACATTACATACCATAGGTCAGGTGTTAAATTTGGCCTATTTCTATTTTCTTGATTCTTAGTACTCAGAGATTCATATACATGGAAGCAATATAAGTGTTCTATAATTCATGATTTCTCAAGTAGGATTAACAGTTACTTTAAGACTAATGCTGGCATGTGATGGTGTAAGTGTTCATCTTGTTTTGTCATATTTTCTCACTATGTGTCTTTTCTAATTCTTCACTGAATGCTCATAGTGGTCTTCTAACTAGGGAATAATGTTGCTCTGAGGGAACATGTGTTTGGATTTTATGCGTTGTCAGAATCTTCACAGCTAGAGGTAGACATGTTACAAGGAATGTAAAAATAAATACCTATAAATATATTTATAAGCTACAAGAGAGCTAATGAAACTCCTATAATAACTTAAAAATATGAAACTAGGGATGTCAGGGATTCTAGAGGTAATTAAAGCAGGGATATTATTTCAGAGGGACTATTGGTATGAAAAAATTGTATATCTGGATTTGCTGAGCAGGAAACAAGGGCCTGAGTTTGGATCCAAGCTTTGTGACCAAAATACATAATGAAAAAGTTGAAGGAATAAAAAAAAATAATCCTGCTGTTGAGGTAAAAACATTTATGGGAAAGCACAGCATTTCCTGGCCCCACTGATGAGGAGAAGGGACTCCGTGGCTTGTCCCTGAAACATTTACTGAGTTCTGTTTCTGACAACAAAGGTAGTAACAAATATTTGTTATAGCATCTCTTAGAAGAAGCTGGAAGTTCCATGTTCAATTATAATTCAGCATCAATAAATATATCTGTATATGTAATTCAGTGAAAAGTCCTACTGAGCCAAATACACTATGTGTAAGGAGACCAGCTTTCCTCATAGAGGGAAAAATCTAGATTCACTAGCATGGGAGTCTGTATACCCTTCACATCATCATCTGTGATTTTTTTTTTTAATGTATCCAGGGTTTTAATGAAAACCAGACCCAGATTTTCTTGTCAGTATGATTTGAGGCACCACTGGTATACAATTCCCCTTTATGAGGCTGGGAGTCTCTGGTTCTATTTCATTTTAAACAAAGCCCTGGCCGTGGCCCCTGGGTGGCTCAGTTGGTTGAGTATCTGACTTCAGCTCGAGTCATGATCATGATCTCATGGTTCATGGGTTTGAGCCCCACGTCAGGCTCTGTGCTGACAGCTCAGAGCCTAGAGCCTGCTTTGGATTCTGTGCCTCCATCTTTTTCTGGAGAGCGGAAGTGATCACCTTTCACTTCCTCCCTCACTTCCCTTATTTTTTTACCCAACTGAATTTTGCAAAAGCTATTTTGCTTGGAAGTACTTTGCTAATTGTAATGTTGTGGACTACTGCTTATAACAGGATGTGCACGCCATAGGATGGTTGTAAGAATGACTTTGAAATTATGTCTGCAGAGCCTCAGCATAGAGTCCAGCATAGGGATTCCCATGTTTGTGTGCACTTTGGAATACCCAGGGAGCTTTGAAAAAGACTGAGGCCAGGGCGCCTGGGTGGCTCAGTCGGTTAAGTCTTTGACTTCACCGACTTCGGCTCAAGTCAAATCTAACATACCTGGGTTCGAGCCCGGGTCGGGCTCTGTGCTGACAGCTAGCTCAGAGCCTGGAGCCTGCTTCAGGTTCTGTGTCTCCTTCTCTCTCTGCCCCTCCCCCTCTCATGCTCTGTCTCTCTCTGTATCAAAAATAAATAAAGCACTAAAAAAAAAAAGACTGAGGCCACATTTCATGTACAGAGGTTGTGATTTAATTCATTTGGGGGTGTGGCCTGGGCTTTGGAAGTTTGGAAAGGTCTCTAAGTAATTCTTAAGTGCAGAGGAATATGTGAATCACTGACCTAGTGCCTAGTAAATGGTCCTCAGGTTAGCTCTTCTGCTGCCAGGGAATGTCAAGGTACTATAAGCATCACATGCTAATTTTAATTTCCCAAATGTGTATTCAATAATACAGCAGATGCCATATGAAACAACAGTCTTGTGTTTTGGTTTAAGGTGAGAGCTTAAATTACAACATGGGCTTTTAAAATGTACCATGAAAATGTATTGTGCAATGTACAGTATTCATCAAATCTTTTTCTACATGGAAATTAAAAAAAAAAAGCAAATCATGAGTCCAGCAATTATGGGCAGTTCAAGAGCTGACTTTGCACAATGTCAACAAGTAAAAAGATGTGCTGAAGCAGTCAGTAATGATTTGCAAGTCAGCAAACAGTGATAGCAGCTGCTTTATAGGTGGAGAAAAATTGTACCTCATTTTCACCCTCAGGGAATATACGTGTTTAATTCATTTCCTGTTGTAAATGTGAAAATGTTCATTAGACTTAAAAAAAAAACAGTCTCCTGTCATGTGCATAAAGTTGATGTGAATTAACTGATTAAAAACATGGCTGCACTGGTTTAGCCTAAATAGTCCATAGGGCTGAAACTTGAATAGATTCAAAGAGGTTCAAATTTAAAGGCAATTTAGGAGATTTCCTGACCCCATCCTGTTACCTTGCAGAGGAGGAAACCCTTTGTCAAAGGTATCAGCCTCTTTTTCAAGGTCATAAGAAGATCTAGTAGAAGATACAGAGTCCATTTCTTCCATCTTCTAAGCCTTTTAGCTTGTTTTGATTATGTGATGCTGACATCCTGGAAAATGAGCCACACTGGATGCAAAGCCTAAACGTTCAAATCTAGATTCCTTGACATCAGAGAAGAAAGCAAATTTATTAAGATAATGTCAAAGCAAAACTCACACTGACAAGGTTAAACAGACATCAGAGACTTTATTCAAGGCAATGGCAACAGAAGAGAGAGAGCAGAAGGAAGCCTCAGCTCACTTCTGCTGAAACAGAGGGTGGGGAGGAGGTGAAGTGCGGATGTCTGTGTGTGCTGGCTAAGAAGACAGAGACGATTTTTGGTTGCTACTTTGCTTTGCTCAAAGAAGTGAATGTTTTCTGCTAGTTCGACAGTTTCAGAAGGGTGTTTCCCTCTCTCCCAAAGGAGCACTCTCTTCCTGGACATTACCTTTCAAAGTGATACTCCTCGATCTTTGAGAAAAGATATTCCTTGGTTGTGTAGCCGGCAAGAGACATTTATATATTATAAAGATATACACTTTAACGGAACAGAGAAAGAATGGACCAAAAGTAAAAAATAATAATAATAGTAAATTACTTAAAAGTAAATTAAAATTTTTTAAAAAGAGTGAATTATATATTTAAGGTGTGAACATCTTTCTGTTTCCTTGACTCTTGAATAAAATTTTACTACCAGTACTGAAAGAAAGTGAACAATTACAGTTTTTCTAGAGTAAATGCTCTAAGAAAAGGCAGATCAGGAACCAGGGTCAGGAAGAAGCCTTTCCGAAGTTTAGTCAAAGTGAGGCAAAAATTGAAGACATTTTGTTGAAAAAAATTTCCTGTTTTAATTCTAGATCATGTCTTGTATTTTTAAACTCTATTTACATCTATTTTATTTGATTTTCACATCAAATTATGAATTTGAAGCAATAAAAATGATACTTATTTAATGGGTTAGATTACTGAGACACAAGGACATTAACAATTTTAGTGAATCTCAAAACTAATAGATGACACAGCCAGCAGCCGTCATGGCCATTCTAAACCCAATGACTAAAAGCTCTCAAAGTGGCCAGTGACACTATTGATGATTTCAGGCATGTGCTATAGCTGATATATGAATAAAATATGGTTTCTTAGCATGCCAGATTTAGCACTAATTTACTGCCTTAACGACCTCAAAAGTATTATAGTGTGGGGTGCCTTGGTGGCTCAATTGGTTAAGCATTCAACTCTTGATTTGAGGTCAGGTCATGATCTCACGGTTGTGAGATCGAGCCTCACACTGGGTTCTGCACTGGGCATGGAACCTACTTGGGATTCTCTCTCTCCCTCTCCCTCTGCCGTTCTCACTCAACATAAATAAATAAATATAAAATAAAAGTATTATCTAGATCTCACTTATCCAATATGGTATGGCCATATGTGTCTACCAAGCACTTGAAAAGTACTAGTCTGATTGAAATGTGTTATAAATATTTTATACATATTGGATTTTGAAGACCTAGTATCAAACAATGAACATAAAATATATTAGCATTCTTTTTATCGAATTGATGTCGAAATGATAGTATTTTGGATATAGTGAGCCAAATTAAATAGAACAGAATTAATTTTACCAGTTTCTTTTCTGTTTTTAGTCTTCCTCCTAGAAAATTAAAAATTCCCTATGTAGCTCATATTGTATTTCTGTTGGACAACATTAATTTAGATAATTAAATATTAAAGTTAAATATAGTTTGTCATACATGGTTGCTTAGCATTTGGATAACAAATAAAATAATCTGGTGAATATTTTGGAAGCCCTGGCTTCTATTTAAATGAAAAATAACAATTTACACTTGTACTTAAAGAACTATGAAGAAAGTAAAACTAGTTTGAAATGCTTGGATATTTTGAAATCAATTTTTAGTGGAAGTACATTGATGAAATGATTCCAAAAATATTATACCTGTAAAAAGAGCATTCAGGAGAGGGTGGCATGGGAGCTCAGGTGCACAAAGTTACACAAGACACAGGCCAAGAAAACATTATACACACAAAATACCTCTGAAGGTCTGCCTGGGAACATTCACTGTTTCATGCTGCAAGTAAGCTAGGGTCTCTGCAAAACCACATGAGAGAAACACATAGTCCCCACTACTCTGAAGTTTTAAATTCTTGTTTCACACGTCTCTTCAACCAAGATAGTGAAAGAGAGACCAAAGCATGTGCATATTAAATAAATGTCTGCCTAATACATCAATCATTTTAACATCTGTTAGATGTGATACCCTTGTGCCCTTATAAAAAATAAAATAAGTCTATAAAATTGACAATCTTAACTGTCTTCAACTGACAGTTGACTCCATCTTCAGCTTGTGTCCAAAATAGAGTAAAATGAATCAGATTTATCCTGTCACTTGAAACAACAAGAATAGTGGACAAACAGAAAACGCAGTTTTCAAGTCTCTGTACAGGCAATGACAATGATTCTGGGAGATATGAAAACAAAGAGCTATGCTTTATGATTAAGTTCCTTGAGAGAGTTCCCAGGCCATAAAGTTGGGCAGTGGAGGTCATGGGACCCCTTCTACTCCCTGGAAAAAGGAGGCAGAGCTTTTACAACTCATTCTATGAGGCCCACAATAATCTGAAACCAAACACAGATAAAGATGTTTTGGGAAAAGAAAACTATGGACCATATACATCATAGACATAAATACAAAAACTCTAAATAAAGTTTAAGCAAGTAGCACCCAACAAAATACAAAAATGGTGAGGTTTTGTGAGCAAGTAGGCTTTATCTCAGAAATGCACCAGATTGGGTTAACATTTGTAAATCAATGTAATTTGCTACACTAACAAAATAAAGAAGAGACTATAATAGCTCAGAATGAGCATTTGACAAAATCTAGCATTTATTCCTAATAAAGCTCTCAGCAAACTAGGAATAGAAATGAATTTTCTTCAAAATGGTCAACAGCACCTATGAAAAACCTTCAGCTAGTGTCATGCTTAGTGTTGAAAAAGACTTAATGCTTTCCCCCTAAAATGAGTCATTAAAACAAGAATATTGGTTCTGCCTACTTCTATTCAATATTATACCAGAAGTATTGGCCAGTAAAATAAAGCAAAACAAAACAAATGACAACAACAACAAACAGGAAGGCATTCCCTGAAAAAGGAGACATTAAACGGTCTACTGAAAGATGACGTGACCATCCAAGTGGATAATCAAATGGAGTCTTTAAAAAGGCTACCAGAGCTAAAACTCACAAGGTTGCAAGATAAAAAAAATCAAAACACAAAATCAAATGTATTTAAATAGCAACAAAAAATTGGAAATAAAGATAATAGTACCATTTATAAGATTCATCAAACACATGAAATTCTTTGGGATAAATCTTACAGAACATTCGAAAAACAGTGAACAATGTAAAATGTTGCTAAGAAAAATGAGAAGTACCTATGTTAAGGGGAGATGTATGCTATCTTCAGGTGAGGAGATTCAGTGTTTTTAGTATATCATTTCTCCCCAAGTCGATCTCCAGTTTTAATACAATGCCAATCAACAGGTAAACAGACAGTTTTTAAAATATTTTTAAAAATACTTATTTATTTTTGAGAGACAGAGTGGAAGTGGGGGAGGGCTAGAGACAAAGGGAGACACGGAATCTGAAGCAGACTCCAGGCTCCAGACTGTCAGCACAGAGCCAGTCAGGGGGCTCGAACTCACAAACTGCGAGATCATGACCTGAGCCCAAATCAGACACTTAGACTGAGGCACCCAGGCGCCCTTCAACAGTGTCACTAGATTAAAAAAAAGAAAAGAAAAGAAAAGAAAAGTGATACATCATACAATGGAATACTTACTCAGCTATAAAAAAGAACAAATGATAGATGCTACAACACTGATTAATATCAAGTAAGTAAAGTAAAAGGAGTGAGATTTGTTTAAAAAGTACTTTCTGTGTGAATCCATTTATATATAATATGATCACATTTATATATAACAATAAAATAAGTTAACTAACTTACATTATTGTAAAGTAGATAAAATTTTCATGGAGACAAGGGTCAGGGACAGGTTAAAAAGAGAAAAGCATTACAGAGGGTCAAGAGAAAATATTTTGGGGTGATGGATACTTTCATTATTTAGATTGTGGTGATAGTGTTACAGTTGTATAAATATGTCAAAACCTGTCAAATTACAGATTTTAAACATGTGCTGCTCATGCTAATTACAATAAAGCTTTAAAAACTTGGAGGAGTAAATGGTTGAGTGTGCAGTTGTGGGATCCAGATGGGGTAGGGTGTCACAATATAATTACAGCAGTGCTCCAGAAATTAAATACCTTGTAGACATCCAAATTTAATGACATGTCTTAATAACAACTTACATTGGAAATTGTGGGAAGATAATATTGGATTTCAAAACACATCTATGTTCCAATGTTTTTATTTGGAAGAGCAAGGAATCAAATTTTACTGGTTATAAGAATTAATAGGATCATAGTTTTCAGTACTTTTCATCTTTCTCAATTCAGTCATACTTGCAAAAATAAAGTAATATTGATAGCATGACATAAATGTTCTTGTAGGGCTAATATAGACTGTATAGTGAAAGGAAATATTCACTTATTTCTATAATTCCCAATTTCATCTTTTATATACACAGGAAAATATTATTTGTGAGAAATAGCCCAAACAAGAAGTAATCCAGGTCATTAAAAGACTTGATTCAGAACTTCATAAAAATTGAAAGCCTAACCTTTTAATTATTACTGAAAATTTATATACAAGTGAAATGATAAAATGTTTCCAGATTGCCTTCTCAAACATCAAGACTAAGATTTTTTTTTTCTAGCATTTGAACACTTCTATTAGGAATCATGTTCTCAAGGTGGCCATATTTTAAAACTCCCCCTCATACCAGTATCATATTCCTTAACTATTTATGTTCTTCTTTTCTGTATTTGTGAAATCATCTGCACAAACATATTCTTTCTTTATTTTTTAATGTTTATTTACTTTTGAGAGAGACAGAGTAGAAGTGGGGGAGAGGCAGAGACAGAGGGAGACACAGAATCTGAAGCAGGCTCCAGGTTCTGAGCTGTCAGCACAGACCTTGATGGGGGGCTTGAACTCATGAAGTGCAAGACCATGATCTAAGCCAAAGTTGGATGCTCAACTGACTGAGCCACCCAGGCGCCCCATGCACAAACATATTCTTTAGATTGGAGCGCCTCCATTTTAATTATGCATAGACTGGTCTATCTTACTCATTGTACTTTTAATACCCTAAGAGAATGTAATGTGATATCTTCACCTCATCCTAATCAAGGATCTATATATGATATTTGATAAAATACTAGGTAAATTGATAAGTGTTGGGAGCATATCCCTGGTTTAGAGCAAATCCTGATAAAACCTTTTTGTTTTTTTCACATCCATCTTTTTCTACTGTCTGCTCTGTAAATCCAAGTTAGTAAGCTTACATAAAATGCTGAGGTTCTAAATGTTCCCAGCTGATCTATTCAAGTGATTTTAATCAATCTGTCACAAAAATCATAATAGAAACTACAATTATGTCGTATACTATATGTCTGATAGTATCAAGATGAGATACCACAAATTGCTTGAATAAATCAAGGGAACGAGCCATATGGAGTGTGGATTTTGATAGTAATTTAATCACTAAATTAGAGCCACACATTCATTTTACCCAATCTGATAAGACACCAAAATTGGTATATTTTATTCTTGTGCTTATTATACAGCAATGCCCAGATTGGGCTCAATAAATTCTAGTTGGATTAAATTGTCTACAAGATGGGCACATTGCATTGCCTGTTCATTTGATTCAAACAAATGCTTACTGGACACTTTTTATTTGAAAATAATTTCCCTGTGGAGAGCTGTATAATTGGAGTGACTGGCTGTGGAGTTGGGGCTGCTGAGCTCTTCACAGGTCCCTCAGTTATCAGCTGGAAACATGCAGAATTTAGGCACAGATCTTTTTTCATCAACGTTTTATTCCAAAGATTTCTTGAGTATTTACTTTGTGAAAATGCTCCTCTAGTGCCTAGAAATACAGGGCAAATGAAATTGGGCACTGTTTATTCCTTATGGAGTTTACAGTTATAAATTACATAATTATAGAACCAGGGGGGAAAGCTCAGTTATGATGAGTGTCCTCAAACAAGAGGTAAACCTACTAGGGGCGCCCATGATAGAGGCATTTGAACTATGCAGGAAGTTAGGAAGGGCTTCTCTGAGAAAGTGATGATTAAGCTGAGGCTGGAAGAACAAACAGAAATTTACTAGGAAAAGAGAGAGAGCGTTGCAGGGAAGAGAACCCAGAGGTGCACAGGTGTGTCAGGAGGAAGCATTGTGACTAAGGATGATGGAAAAGAAGGAAGATGCACCTGCAAAAATGCGACAGAGGAAAGTGTTGGTAATAGAAGGAGCCCCTGAAAATAAGCGAATAAGGCTTTCCCCTTATCGTAAAACAAGGCAAGCGTTTGACCAGTGGTGTGGATGTATGGAGAATGGGTTGGGTGGGATGAGGTAGAAGTGACAGTTAGCCATCATCCAGACGAGATAGGATCAAACTTTGAGCCAGCCCAGTGGTAGTAGAGGGGGAGAGAATGAATAGCTTAGAAATAAACTTAAAAAGTCAGGGGGTGTCTGGGTGGCTCATTTGGTTAGGCGTCAGGCTCTCAATTTTGGTTCAGGTCATGATATCACAGTTTCTGAGTTTGAGCCCCATATTGGGCTCTGTGCTGATGGCATGGAACTTGCTTGGGATTTTCTCTCCCCTCTCTCTCTGCCTCTCCCTTATGATTGCTTGCTCTCTCTTTCTCTCTCAAAATAAATAAACTTTACAAAAAGGGTCAAATGCACTGGATCATGAATTTAATAAAGTGGGGGTCTACAAAATTTTGGATCTGTACAACAACTAAATAAATAATGCTTTCTTAACTGAGATATGAAATGTTCAAAATGGCCAATATTTTCTGAGTGATTGGAGGTGGAAGAGGATAGTTTGTTACTCTTTAAATATGTTGAGTTTGAGATGCCTTTGTAGATACAAAGTTGGTGTCAAAGAGCTGGGTATGGGAGTCTGGAACTCATAGGAGGATAAAGGAGAGTTGTGAGCATTCTTTATTTAAGTCATAAGACAGCGCTCTGAATGTAAAGAATGAGTGAAGGAAGATGAAGATGGAAATAGGAAAAAGTTGATGGAAAATGAAATCTGTGTACACACCTTGGGCAGATAGGCCAGAGAGAGCCCAGGTTAGAGGCTCTATAACTTTGTGCCTCAAACTGTGTGGTCAGTGAACCAGTGATGTTGACTAGGAATTTGAATCTCAGATATCACAGGAGACCTGCATCTTAATGGGCTGTCCAAGTGATTTGAATGCATATTAAAGTTTTAGAAGAGTGACTTTATAACACTCTGCCATAGAGGGAGGAATTTGTAGTTTACTTATTCTACTACGTAGGAGAACACGGGATAGTTAAAATGAGAGACTGACCTTAAACTTTGTATTGCCTAGCATATACAAAATTCTTAATGATTGTATAATGAATGAATAAATGCAGAATGGGAGAAAATGGGAAGGAAGTAAGAGCACCTTTTTCTACTCATTACTTTTTTTCTGTACTCTGCTCCCCAAATTCAAATACAGTTTCATTCAACTTTGACCTTAGCTATAGTTTAAATTCACAGCTTTCCGTTCTCTCTTTGCCATTCATTACCTCTCCTTCAAATATTCTATTGAAATATTACTGAGTTATCTACAGCACTGCATGCTGGGAAATGCATCTGTTCATCAATATTTACTTAAATAAGCAACCCCAAACCCATTATAGCGGGTGCATGCACATTAATGTCATGTTACGTTTTTGTTTTTTTTTTTAATTTGGCACTTTTATAGGAGTATATCAGTGATAACTTTTAAATATTGTATTATTAAAATTAGGCTTTTAAAATATTCTCTTGTCTTCCTTTGAAATTGAGATAGACTTTGTTATTGTGTAATTAATACTTGTACTTTGTAAAAATTTGAATAATATACAAAATCCTTTATAAATGTTTATTCCTCTAGAGTTAATCATTGTTAAGAATTTGTATATAAACTTCTAGATTTTTAATAAACATATACTGATATGTTGTGGGATGATATGAATGGAATATTTTTCTTTGTTACAAAATAACAGAGCAATGTACACTCTAGTGCCCGTTACTTATTATGAATTTTTTTAACATGTAGACTATTATCTCCTCTTGATCTGATTACTTATTTCCCTTTTCTTTCTCTCAAACCATGAAAATGTCTCCAAGATCTCTTTACTCTTTTGTTTTTTAAAAGCCATTCTTGCCCTAGATTTGTCTATATTTCTTTCCTGTGTGTTATTTATTATGCATTCCTCAGCCTTCTTTATAGTTTTCAAGTGTCTCTTATTCATTTTCTCCACCTTTCTTGAGATTAATAAATTCATTATTTTAATAAATTACAAAATAAAAAAAGAACTTGAGAGAATTTTTTGAGTGCTCACTGGGAAGGATTCTATAGATTTCTTAATCTAAACTGTCTGACATTTTAATTTTGGTCTATCCTTCGACCCACTAATTATGGAGTAGGGTCTTTTTTTTAAATTCCAAATTTGTGATTCAGTGTTATTATTAGATTTCCTGTGGTGTAGTCTAAGGTCATATTTTGAAAGTGTTTACTCTTGAAATTTATCAAGATTTAAATTATGTCCTAGCATACGATGAATTTTTATATAATTGTTTCATGAATGTTAGATAATTATATTTTAGAAGCAAAATATTATTAACAGAGATCTTTGGCATTAGTCAGATTTCTAAAATTGTCATTTTATTCAAAGTCTGTATATTATTTCTTTTCTCTATAATCTATTTATTTATTTTAAAAAGGTATATTATTATCTCTAAATAAGACGTTGGAGCTTTAAATTCCTCCCTGTATTGCTAGCAACTTTCCATTCCCTTTATATTCCAGTACCTTTACTAAGTGCATAAAGGCTTGTGATTATCATATAATATCATGCTGATAACTAGGTAATATTCTGGCCTGAAATTCTACATTGTTAAGAATTGTATATCACTATCTGTGTGGGGTTTTTTTTTTTTTTTTTGCCTTTTCTAATTTGAGTCATTTGGGCACTCTTTTATTTTTGATCTATTTGTCTTACCTTTTTTTTTTTTCAGGTGTGGGCCTCTATTGCCCCCTAAAACTGGCACTTAGCCCTTGGAATTTTACTCTAGAACAAGTGAGTGGCTAGAGTTAAACATCTCACCTATCATTTGGGTGGGCCAGATTTGAGTGGTGTCATTGAGGAAGAAGTATCGATTGGTTAGATTAATGGTCAAGTCATGTAATTATATCTATCACCTGGCTTCACTGTGAATTGTGGGAACTACTGTAGGGATAGTTCTCCATGGCTCCTCTAACATCCTGACAGGCTGTTATATTTCCACTCCCAGTAAACACACTCCCTAACTCTTAGTCTATGAAAGATTTATTCCAGGTTTAGTGAGGAGAGTGAGTCTCCTGGGTTGAGTAATACTAAGTGTGCCCTCTCCCTGAGCAACCACAAGGAAGGCAAGTGGCATCAATGTTCTTGAGCTTCATTCAGTTTGAGGGACACTGAATAGTGGTGACAGTGGGCAGTGCTACATCCCCAGATCTCCTCTTCTAGATCAAAACATTTATTCTTCTGGGTCTGGCAGTATTGGAGGGTAACAACTACTTGCCGAATTCTTTTCTGTGAATTGCTCTGGGCTGGAGGGCTAGATACCCCTCAAAGCAGAGTTATAAAGAACTACTCTCCTTGCTTCAGTTTAGGATGGTGCCTGGGGACCACCCAATCTCCAGAACTTCCCATGGGATTGGCTGAGTTAGAATTTCTGTCTGCCCAATCTTGCCTTCCATACTCATTGTAAGTGTTGTGCCTGAGAGTTTGCCACAGTGAAATTCCCACATGAAGATCTCTATCTCAGTGTCTGGTTTTCAGGGATCTGGCTAGCAACACCACCTTTGCAGAAATATGAAGCTAAAAAGGTCTAGGCAGGGCACTTTCTGATTTGTAGCAATGAGAAAGTTTTCTCTCCATTGTTGAGCCTTCTCAATGGGGAGTAAGAAGTGAACAACAAAGTTGTACATCAAGGCGCCATCTTTGTTGTATGTCTCATGACATCTATGTCTTGTTTCATAGGTTAATGTGTTTTGTTCTGCAGTCTTGCACCATCCGGTGACGTCAGGGTAGATAGATTTGATTAGATGACCAAGCAATTACAATGGTGACAGAATCACAAAATGCAAGAAGTGGGCAGGAAGAGACTTCAATTAAACCAAACCTTTCAATTTCTAGATATGTATAGCTTATTCTGTTTCTTCAGTGCAGTATCTAAAGAAGAGTTTTACTTATTCTTGTAATCTATATAGGATTTATGTGCTATTGTTTTAGGGACTTTATTGAACAACTTGGACAAAGCTTTTTTTTTTCCCCCCCCTGGGATAAAAAAAGAATGGTAGGTGAAAACTTGACTTTAGGATGCATTGGGAAGAAATGAATAAATTCAATGGAAAGTCTGGAACTGCAATGAGCAATCTCTTCTAGAGAGGAATAAACAGTATCTCTTTTTAAATGTTTATTTATTTTTGAGAGGGTGAGGGAGAGAGACAGACAGAGAGAGCTCAAGCAGAGGAGGGGCAGAGAGAGAGAGAGGGACAGAGGATCCTAAGCAGGCTTCCTGCTGACAGCAATAACCCTGATGTGGGGCTGGAACTCATGAATTGTCAGACCATGACCTGAGCCAGTTAGACACTCAATAGACTGAGCCACCAGGTGCCCCAACAGTATCTTAAAATAGTGGACTTTGAGAAAGTCTAGAAAGGATGAACTGCCTGAAAGTATTTTCCCTACAAATTTCCTTAAACTTTAACCATTAACAATTTCCTTAAGCTAGCTTGAGGTTCAAAAGAACAATTTTGAAAATCTGAAAATTAATTGATTGGACAGGTCCCTCTTTTTTGGAACTGTTCTAAGTTGCCAATCTACTTCCAGTTTTTCACATATTTACCTCCATTAATTCGTTAAATCAATACATATTTACTGACCATGCAACATATGCTTTATACTGTGGCAAGCCTTCCTGCTAATTATGCTTCTTCCTTAGAAGTATTAACTATGATTTACATTAAATACATTTATGGACTTTGGCTTTAGTGAAGGAATATAAGGAAACATGTTTTCAAAGCAAAGTCAGAGATTGAAGCATCCTTGGAATTAGAAATTGGACATTATAGCAAGTGATTCTGAGTAGCCACTAGGCAGCCAAAGACTATGGAGACTGATAACCAGAAATTAGAAAGGCACTCTGCTTCCTCTTGCACTGACAGTGGGAATGCAAATTGGTGCAGCCACTCTGGAAAACAGTGTGGAGGTTCCTCAAAAAATCAAACTAGAACTACCCTATGACCAGCAATAGCACTACTACGAATTTATCCAAAGGATGTAGGGGTGCTGATTCCTAGAGGCACGTGTACCCCAATGTTTATAGCAGTGCTTTCAACGATAGCCAAATTATGGGAAGAGCCTCACTATCCATCAGCTGATGAATGGATAAAGAGGATGTGGTTAATATGTAATAATATATATGTGGAATACTACTTGCCAATGAGAAAGAATGAAATCCTGCCATTTGAAGCAATGTGGATGGGACTGGAGGGTATTATGCTACCTGAAATAAATTAGTCAGATAAAGACAGATATCATATGTTTCCACTTATATGTGGAACTTGAGAAACTTGACAGAAGACCATGTAAGAAGGGAAGGGAGAAAAATATTTACAGACAGAGAGAGAGGGAGGCAAACCATAAGAGACTCTTAAATACAGAGCACAAACTGAGAGTTGATGGGGGGAGGGTGAAAGATAGAGGGAGAAATGGGTGATGGGCATTGAGGAGGGCACGTGTTGGGATGAGCACTGGGTGTTGTATGTAAGTGATGAATTGTGGGAATTTACCCCCAAAACCAGGAGCACACTGTATACACTGTATGTTAGCCAGCTTGACAATAAATTATATTTTAAAAAAAGAAAAATAAAATTATAGAAAGAGACATACAGTTTTGCAAATTTTGCTGATCAAGTAGAACTGAATGATCTTGATATCTACTGGTTGTTCCATTGTTTATCAAGGAAAGAACAATAATACGGAAAAATAACACTAAAATTATAAATAGGTATATTTATATGTAAAAAAAGGGGTTCTGCTTGCTCACATATAGGGAAAGGGCTATGGAGTCTGATGTAATTTCATGAACACAGATTTAAAATGATAGGATTTTTTATTTTATAACTACAAGGAGATTCAGAGATATTTACTTTAAAGATAATCAAACTAAGATATAGGTCAACTAAGATGCTTGAAAAAATTCTGTTGCCAGTGAGTTGAGAAGGGGAATGAAACAGAAATCAAACTTTCTGTCCAAGCACTTTTCCTCTCTTCACTTGCTCTTCTTCCTATTTCATGATGTTGCCCAGAGCATGCCCTGCAGAGACCTACTTCTGACTAGGACAAGGCTAATCCCCTATTGCCAGTGGCGTTTTTATATGGATTTCCTTTTTTTCATGTCTGCAGTGGAAGAGGACAAAGTGTTCTCACAGTACATGGCAGAAATTATTCCAGCTCTCTCATTCTGCATATCTTATCTCTGAAGCATTTCTCTATGTAGGACACTTGCCCAAGTGTAAACATCATTTGTGACATAGCACCTCTATTATGTTTAAACATACTGTTTAAACAATTATCTTTGTGCCAACCTTTCACATAAAATCCAATGGATCTGGCATTTACTTAGATGACTAGTGATTGTGTTGCTATTTTTATTCAGGTACAATGTCAACTATACCAAGATGAATTTTCCATATTTTCACACTAGAAAATATTTTCCTATTTTACCAATAGAGTACAGAGAAACTAATAAATCCTCAAACTGGATAAACCAGGTATAATGTCGACTATACCAAAATGAATTTTCTATATTTTCACATTGAAAATATTTTCATATTCTACCAGTAAAGTACAGAGAACCTGGTAAATACTCAAACTGTCTACTTTTAAAATTAGTATTTGTGATGTTTTTCTACAGAATTTGTTTTATCTATACATAAAAAGGGAATACTAATTCATTTTTGTTGTGCAGATGATATATCATAAACTGTACAGAAATATATGTGATGACCTTGATCTAATTTTTCTATATGCTAGTTTTAGCATTCTTTGTTAAGATGGGCAAAGCTATTACATTTGAGGAAGTGTGTCTTTTTTTTGTATCTCATGGTGCAAATATACTAAAGAATAAAAATATATAAACTATTGTCTATGTAAGAAACCCATATCCCTTGAGGGAACGAGAGACTGAGGAAAATAAATCAGAAGCTGATAGACATAATAATTCATGCGCCATTTAGGGAATTCAATGACATACTTGATGTTGAAGGAAGTAACGGAACAAAAACCATCTTTTTCTCCTGCCCTTTTTCCTGTCCTTCTCTCTGGTCTATAGTTATAGAATGCCTATTGCCTGGTCTTGAAAATATGCAGACTACTTGGTGAAACATACAATAAACTAAGTGGAAGATGATGTAATAAATGTTCTACAAGAAGGGATATGAAAAACATTCAGAAATAAAAAATTACAAAATAGATTGGCTTACTCCCTTAGGACTGGCCAGGGAAAGGTTTGGGGCCTTCTTAGCATACACACGGGGGGCGGGGGCAGCTGACGTGGTCCTCATGGAACAATCTTGTACCACTACCCAACCACTTCTACTACTTGTGAGATTCTTTTCTCTCTTCTCTTGCTCCTCCTGTGATAATGGTTGTAATTTACATTTTGTTCCTCTGAAGTCACCCTGTGGTTTCCTTGTTTAAATGTAGAAGCTGATGTATTTTCCAAAACGTTTCAGAGAAATTCACTGTTCCTAAAGTCAACAACTGGTCAGTAGGTAGTCTGTTTGAATCTATGCTGGTTTTAATATTGAGAGAGATTTACCAACTGATAAAAATGTTGAGGAAAGGAAAATGATGGAGCAGGAAAGGTCAGCAGTTTGTTTAAGCTCATTAGCAGACAAAGAACACCCACAGATTAAAAGGCATAACTCAATGTCTTTCCGGCAACACTGAAGCATTGATTCAGACCAGAACGTACAGTTAAAATGGTGAGCACAAGAAAGAACATCCTCAGATACAGAATAATGCACTCCCTTCTATAGTAAAATCTAAAAATGACTTTGCAATTTCCACTTGAATTTGTCTGTGTTCATATATATGTGCACCATTCCCTATTAATAGGAAGTCCATGTTCCTCATTCTCTTCTGAGTGGATACAATTCTACTTTCAACAGGTATGTTGCTCTGTGTTCACAGCATTAAACCAATCACAGGGTGGGGCACCCGGGTGGCTCAGGTGGTTGGGTGCCTTACTTTGACTCAGGTCATGATGTCATGGTTCATGAGCTTGAGCCCTGTGTCGGGGTCTCTGCTGTCAATGCAGAGCCTGCTTTAGATCCCATGTCTCCCTCACGTTACTCCTTTTCCAACCTCTCTCTTTCTCTCAAAAAGAAAGAAACATTAAAAAAATCAAACCAACCACAGAGTTTGTAAATTGTATCATTATTAATTTCTGTAATTAATACAGTACATAACAACAACTACTGACTGGTGCCCTATAAGTAGCTTTTTTGGATATTTCACAGTTCAGCTGTGGTTCAGTATTTATGTTCACTGACCAATCACATGTGTTGTGTTACAAGTTGACCATTTTGTATTGGTGCCTCAGTAAGGTTCCAGTTCATAAGATAAAGATGGATTAATTTTCCTCACACTTTTGGTACCACTGCACAATCCCTAGCCCAGAAATGTGACTATAGAAGCTGTTCAAGAAAAAATGAAGCTGTTCAAGATGTAAAATGAAGATTATGTTCTTCAGTTGCTTGTGGTGGAGTGGAGAGGTTCATACTTTGGAGAACATGTAGTATATTTAAATCTGACTACTAACATTTTTTTTTAGAATCATTGCCTCTTAGATGTTAGTTCCTGTCTCTGTGGTACAGTTCCCAATGGGATCAAAGAAGAATGCGGGAAGCCACTTGTGTTTTATGGTATCTTAATTCCCTGCAAAAAAAAATTTTAAAAAAGTCAAGCAAATCATGGAATTTTGTTGTAATGGCAACTGACTCATGTGTCAGAATAATTAAAAAGTCTGTGTTGTAGTACCTTTTTCAGAAAAAATACTGTGACCTTTTTCAAAACCCTCAGGTAAAAATTGTCATTTATGAATATATAAGTTGATAGCCTAAGAAAAACTTTATGAAAAAAAATTGCCAAATTTTGCATATATGTACTATGTATTACACATATTACATGTGAAATACACACGAAATATTAACCAATATTATAGCATATTATTACACATTGCATGTGAAATTCCTATTGCACATGTATTATATTCTTTACCTTTATAATCTGGGCAATCTCTTTGCTTCTGTATTGTTACATGACTGATCTGCCAGCAAAGTAAAATGCAAGGTTAGTGAAATGGCAGCTTGAGCTCTGTAATGAAGAACAGTTAGAAAGCTTTTGATTGGTTGCTTAGTTCTATAGTAATTAGTTAAAACTGGCCTTCACTTCAGGGCAGATATAAGACCAGGACAAGCTAATTACCTGCTCCAGGCATTTTGGTTCTACTCTCCTTTTCTAAAAGCAAGTCTTTCTTAAAGACTGTCTTCAAATACAACCAGGTAGATGGTGGAGAGAATATCCACCAAGCAGTAGGATTAAAAGTGAATAATCATATGGAATCTTTCTTTTTTCAGATCCATTGACTATTAATTGCACATATATTTTAATACTCAATTTTAAAATTAGAAGCATAATAGACAAACATTTGATGTAACTTTTAATGGATTATGAATCTTTAAAATGTAACATAAGTACAGGGGTGCCTTTTTGGTGACTCAGTTGGTTAAGCGTCTGACTTCAGCTCAGGTCATGATCTCCCAGTTCCTGATTTCCCTGGGTTGAGCTCTGTGCTGACAGCTCAGAGCCCAGAGCCTGTTTCAGATTCTGTGTCTCCCTCTCTCTCTCTGCCCCTTCCCGACCCGTACTCTGTATTTCTCTGCCTCTCAAAAATAAATAAACATTAAAAAAATTTTTTTAATGTAATGTAAGAACAGTTTTTCTGAATGGACTCATGTTTTGCTCTAGAACATCGATGTAGAATAATGAACTTAAGTGTTCAATGACACCGCTTTTTGTTTTTTGTTTGTTTTTACATGATCTCACTTAACTTTTCCAATAACCCTTGTATGCAATTAGTATCATTTATCTTGCTTCCTCATCTGTAATGAAAGGGAATAATACTAATAGTCTCATAAGAACGTTATTAAAAAAATGACACTGCTTTTTGCTGCTGTAGGTAGACATTGAACAGAAGAACCCAAAAGCCCATATACAGATACCAGATTTTTTAAAATAGAAATTCCGCATTAGAGATTGTTAAATAATTTATTTTGCTTTTCTGTATTTTTAAAGAAATGCATTTATAATATTAAAAAAGATTATAACACATATATTGTAAGCAACATTAGATTTACCCATTAATTGGGGGTTACTTATTGTAATCTTGAAAACTGACAGATGTCCTTGGAGAACTTATAGCCTGTTAATTGAATCTTCCTGTTTCACTCCAGCTTCACCAAAATTAATATCCTGGTCAACAAACAAAACACTATTATCACCAGTTATAAAGGAATCATAAATAGGTAGTCTAAATTCAATCCTACCTCCGTTGTGTTACACAAGAGGCAGATTTCCCAATAAAATATCGTGTTCATGTGCCGCTAGGTGAATCAGACCTCTGAAACACTTATGATTTTGTGCTTTCATATTTTGGTTGTACTGTTGAGGGGAAAAAAAGCTTTTGCAACCTACTGGTTAAAATATATAGTTGACAGTGGTGTTTAGTGTAATAAATGTTTATTGAGTTAGCATTCATTAGTGTTCATATACCATAAGGAAGAAGAAAGTATTGCACATTTGTAGTCGAGGTTTATAATATCCTTTTAATTTTTTTGAATCATGTTAGAAAAATTTTAAATATTAAAGAAATTTTACAGCAAAATGTATATCTAACCCCTAGATTCTAAAATTAATGTTTTGCTATTATTGTCTTATCACTTAAATATCTGTCTGTCTATTTTCTAGTCCTCCATCAAACAACCTTGGAATTTTCATACATTTCAAATTAAGTTGCAGATACTTTCATTTTTCTTCCTAATTATTTCAGCATATACATCAGAGAGTTTAATGTTGTTTGGTTATTGTATGTTTGAGATAAGATTTGCATACAATAAAATGCACAAATCTTAAGTGTAAATTTTCTGATTTTATACGAATGTATACAACTCATGTAATTCAAATCCCTAGCGAAATATAGATCTAACCACCTAGAATGTTCTCTCATGCCCCTGCCTGGAGAGTTACTACCTCCACAGTCAGCTGCTGTTATTTCTTTCTTTTCTTATTTTCTTTCACTATGGATTACTTTTGCCTGTTCTACAACTTCATGCACATGAGATCATACAGAATGTGTCCTTTTGTGCAAATCTTCTTTATTCAGCATTATTTTATTTTATTTTTTAGTTTATTTGAGTTATCTGATATATCAGTATTGTATTTCTTTTTACTGGTAAATACTATTATATGGACATACCACTGATTTTTTTGTCCATTCACCAGCAATATTTTATTTGTTTCCAGCTTGGGGGTATTATGTATAAAAATACTATTAACCATCTCATACAAGTAATTTTTAGGGATACATATTTCATTACTCTTGGGTAAAAACGTAGAAGTGAAATTTTGGGTCCTTTTCAATTTTTATTTACTGGATTAAATGAAACAAATTATTAATTTGTTTTATTTGCAAAATTATAAGAAAAAGAAAGAACACAAAACTTGAAATAAAACAACCAAACAGTCTTCAAGTAAGACCCCTACTGAGTCTGTCAATCATGATATAAAGTGAAATTACTCTTTCATGAGAATATGATAAAATATACCTGGATATGTGATAAATTAAATTCAGTTTTATGACTTATAAATGTGTTGTTTTTTTAATGTTTATTTATGTTTTTAAGAGAGAGAGGCAGGGAGAGGGATAGAGAGACTCCCAAGCAGGCTCCTCAGTGTCAGCACAGAGCCCAACATGGGACTCGATCTCACAGACCATGAGATCATGATCTGAGGTGAAATCAGAGTCAGATGCTTAACTGAAGGAGTCATCTGGGTACTCCTGAATGTGTTATTGTTTATTTCCCTAAAGACTGTAGGATTCTGTTAGAACTTTAAAAAAATTTGGGAAATTTATTTTAGACTCTCAGATTCTCATCTAAGTATTTTTTTGTAAATCTTGTTGATATCTATTACTAAATGAATGAAGTACATTACATAAGATATTTTAGGCTTTCTGGACAAGAATACCTAGCATTTGTGGATTTTTGTTTTATGCGTATTTCCAAGTATAGCATCCAACACAAGAAGATAACTTGACTTTGCAATACATAAATATATCCACAATACACTGGATTTGCAATATATAAAGTTACTTATAAACACAAGGGACTAAAATAATTACTCTGAAAACTATGGATCCCCAAATAGATTTTATAAATGTATCTGGATACTATGTACATAAACAAGCTTAACAGTTTACCTGAAGTAAAACATGGCAAGTAAGATAGTCATATCTAATTGCAAATTACAGGAATGATTTGTAAAATTCAGGTTTGGGAAGTAAATGTGTACATTAAATATAAAATATATTTCAGTGTCAAAATAAATCTAATTTTCAAAATCAACAATAAAACCAAGTGATTAAAATCAACATTTTATCACAACTTCCCTAAAAAGGACATTCAAATAATGTAAACACATATAAATTTTCCACATGCAACTCTTCCAAATATATTTACTTTACCTAAAGATTTATATTAACTATTACATTTAAAAAGAAGATGAAAATTTATATTTGCCAAATAAATTTGGATGCATATGTTAATACATATTCATTCTACTGAACAATATCACCATCTGTTTCTATATTTACATGGTTATTTGCATAAGAAAGATAAAGGAAAATTATATGTATTTACAGAATTTATTTAATGATAATAATTGTAATCAAGTCCAATTTTATAGCTTTTTTTGGAGCCTGAGAAGTAATTTTCCCCAAGTCCTTCAAATTAATTTAACCATAAAGTATAAAAATAGCAGTCTGCCTAATATTAAATACATAAAATTCTGTTTTTTTTTTCCTCATGATGAGGCACATATACATCTCTGTGTGTGTGAGTGTCTGACTATGCACACAGAACCAACTTTGTGTTTACTTCAGGAAAAATGCACTCTCAATTAAAAAGGACTGACAATTCACCCAAACTGACAAATGATAAAATCCATTACCCTTTCTAAAATGTGGAAGAATAGTAAAAATTTATTATTATTTTTTTAAACAATTTAATAACATGCAAACACAACAAAATAAAACTAGGCATTGTACTTGAGCATAGATTCTAGAATATTTTACAGCAAAAATCTGAAAATCAGTGAAAAATAAATTTAGTTGTATGATAGCTTTTACATTAGACTAGTTGCCAGTAACTTCCTCGTCAAAATAGAATTTTATACTAGAAGGTTCTATTGTGTTATAAAGTTTTTCTCTATTTCTTACAAGAAATTATGTGTATGAAATATAAAAATCACCATATTTATTTCTGTTCGAGAGCTAGTCTAGAGTTTTTCTATGTTGATTTCAATTATAGCTGTATCCAAATACCTATCTTTTCTCCGGGAAGGTTTAGAGCATTAAGATATGCTGAAAACTTTGTATGAGAAGATTTTTCACCTCAAGTATATTTCTAAGAAAAATCCCAGTCTACTAAAACCTCTGTCTTTAATCCCCTGGGTAACAGGAAGTATTTTGGAAATTTAGAGTTAGAGGCAAATCAGTATTCTCATTTTTGTGTGTGTGTGTGCTTGTTTAGAACATTTAATGAAGCTAAAATCAGGGAGACTATTTCCCGTGTGCCTATAAAATCAATTTCATCCTTGTTAGAGTTCTGTTAGCCAAGTATTATTGTAAAATCATTTTATTAGTTGCTAGAGGATGAGGATGAAAAAATTAAAAAAAATAAGTAAATAAGTAAAGCAAATTCATCAACACTATCAAACAAAGGCCAACTTTTTTTATACTAACCTTTATTTTTTCTTCATTTTTTATTTATTTTAGAGAGATAGAACACACATGTAAGCTTGATGGGGGAGAGGAACAGAGAAAGAGAAAGAGAATCCCAAGCAGGCTTCATGCTCAGTGCAGAGCCTGACAAGGGGCTCGATCCCACGACCCTGGGATCGTGACCTGAGCATAAATCAAGAGTGGATGCTTAACCACCTGAGACACCCAGGTGCCACTCTACTCACTTTTCTGATGATGGAACCAGAGCTAAACTCTAGCATAAAAAGTTCACCAACTCAGCATCACCTGGATAGTACTGAAAACACTAAGAGATTCAAATACAGACATAACTTCAGAATACTTTGAAAGTAAATAAAGGTAGAGTGATGAGACCTCCCTCTATGCCAACCTGTGCCTATAATTCCTATGATCTTAGTGAAATAGTAGAAAATAATAATGATTCAGGTTATGCATAGCAATAACTTGTATTTAGGAAAATATATTCAAGTGTGGCTGTTCATGTAGGTTGGAGAATAATTAGAATTCTTTCTTGTATTTTATTATTTATTTATATTTTTTTATGTTCTTTATTTATTTTTGAGAGACAGAGAGAGACAGTGGGAATAGGGGAGGGTCAGAGAGAGAGGGAGATACAGAATGTGAAGCCGGCTCCAGGCTCTGAGCTAGCTGTCAGCACAGAGCCCAATGCGGGGCTCGAACCCACGAACCATGAGATCATGACCTGAGCTGAAGCCGGACACTTAACCGACTTGAGCCACCCAGGTGCCCCTCTTTCTTGTATTTTAGATAGCATATTGATATTTGACAATATCTTTCTCAAGAAAAAGTAAATATGAGGTGAAAAATCAACATAATACAAAAATGTTTGTTGTAAACATCATATCAAGTGAATTTATACATTAAGACAGGCAGGCCCTTCAGTTTAAGAATGCCCAGTAGGCAAGCAAAAGTTGTTTGTTCAAAATAAAAGTAGCTCTTTTTAGAACTAATGTGAAGATGTTTATCTTGAAAAAGAAGGTGAATTTTCTTTATTTACTGTACCTGTCCAATTTATAGGTGTGACAACATGTAGGAAGCCTAATTGAAAAGTTTTGTTATATATGGGTACACAGAAGTTGAAGTCTCATGTTCCAGAAATGACCAGAGTGCTGTTTTTTAGAGGATGTCACTATGATTTTAATCATTTAACATTCTGAATTGCACCTTAACACTCAATCAGAGCATTTATACTGATGATTAATTGTAATTACTTTTATGTTGAACCAGCCTAACAATGTTTAAACTTCTAAATTTTTTAATGTTTATTTTTGAGAGAGAGAGAGAGAGAGAGAGAGAGAGAGAGAGAGAATCCAAAGCAAGCTCCAAGGTCCAAGCTGTCAGCACAGAGCCCTATGCAGGCCTTAAACTCACAAACCACAGAGCTGAAGTCAGACACTTACCTGACTGAGCCACGCAGGTGCCCAACAATATTTAAATTTCTATGAATACACTGTTAGCAGATAAAACTTGACATGTTTTAGCCACATCTAAGAATTATTTTGTGGTAAATCTATCTGGTATCTCATCATATAATTTCATAGCAGGAATTAAGAGTAATTTATTATGGTCCATATGTAAAAAATATTCTCTTTTCTTTCTCTTTCTCAAAGACAACGGATTTGACATATATTGGAGATATTTAAATTTACTCTTTGGAAATCTTAAGTTTATGGGATAGGAAGAATATAAGAAAATATGTTTAAAACGTTTCTAACATAATCCTGATTTTTATATCTTATTAAATTAATTTATATGAGGTTTTTTTACATAGAATTAGTAATTATGTTTTCATCTATTATAACAAGTAGGATTGAGATAGAACTATTAAAAAAAAACTTCAGCTCAACTTCTGTGATAGATGTTACTCTTTATGTTAGGAATGTTTGTTTAAGTTTCTTTTCTAATATAAAAACACCCCATCGTGGGGGGGGGTGTTGGTCCTTTATCGGAGTTTTTCCACAAAATTGATGCTGAGAGGAATAATGTCTATTTACATATAGCCTATAGTTTCTTACTCTCCGATTGACTCTTTTGTCTACACTTAAATGTTTTCATTTTAGCCCAGAGTATTCATTAATTTTTGCTCTTTCCAAGTCTTAAATTTAAGACAGTATTATTCTATTATCAACTACTTAATCTTCCTTTTAAATTTTGTATTAGAAGGCTTCTAACCCAGTTTCATTATGGATAATATCATTAATAATACAGATTTACTGTGTAATTATTTTTGACAAATATCTTCATGTATTTCAACTCTCATTTATTGCTTATGTTTTGATTTTGCTCATTACATTCACATTTCTCAAATAGCATTCATTCCTCCTACATGAATGCCTGCTTCTCTAGAAATTTTCACTGCAGTATAACTTTAGTGCCAACAGCCTAACTTTAAAAATGATGTTGAAAACAGATCCACTCAGACACATTCCATACAATACTGTTTGTATAAAAGATGACTGCCAATAGAAATATTGTGTTAATAGTGACTGTTACAAATTAAAGATGCTTAACTCTTAGTCTTCTTGTTCCTTCTGAAGAGAAGAGATCAAGAAAGGAAAGACGAGAGAAGAGAGAGGAAAAAAGAAAAACCAAAGGAAAGAAGAGGTAGGAGGTGAGAAAATACAGGAAGGAAAGTCATACATATACTTGGCAAAACAGAACTTTTTCATTTGGTCTATTTCAACTTGTTATTTCCCATGAAGACCTTCTGGCCCATTTTTAATCATCTCTGTAAATTTCTGAGAGTGGCCATTTATTTATTGAATGTTCCAGAAGATGGAATTTATCTCACAAGAGAGAATAGACTACTCTTTTTTTTTTTTTTACATTTATTTATTTTTGAAAGACAGAGAGAGACAGAGCATGAACAGGGGAGGGACACAGAGAGAAAGAGACAGAATCTGAAGAAGGTTTTAGCCTCTGAGCTAGCAGTCTGCACAGAGCCTGATGCGGGGCTCGAACCCACAAACCGTGAGATCGTGACCTGAGCCAAAGTCGGACGCTCAACCAACTGAGCCACCCAGGCACCCCGAGAATAGACTACTCTTGAGGAGAATATAGTTTTGATGTTTCAGGAGTGGTTTAGGATCACTTAAATCCTGGTTTATTGAAATCTATGTTGAAAGCTTTTAATAGGGAGTCAGGTACAGTATTTGAGAAAGACAAAATCTAAGAAACAACGTAGTGTTTTCATTTACTGTTACACTGAAAGATAAGACAGTTTACTTTTATTTACATTAAAAACAATAGTTTTAAACACAATTACTTAAACTTTCCATCTTTTTCCAAACTCTTTTATACTTTCTTGGCTGAAATGGTTTTGTTCTGGAATTATTACATTGACTATAAACCTTTATTACTTCATTTCTCATCTGCCTTGGTTTTATTGATCACAGTTATAGAGCAAAACAAAACTTTGTAATCAAATGTTGAGTAGCACACATTGTTAAAACATTCCGCAAAGATAATCTAAAAAGATAATTTGTTTTCCTTTGTTTAGACTCAAATGGAATGAAGAATGTTAGCAAAATGACCTCTAGAGTTCCCATAATACAAATGCCCCAGTGCCCCAATAAAATATCCTGCCTTCAGTGCTCAATTCATGCCAAGATTTAATGATCTCCAAAGTATTGATTTTATTTTCAGTTTCCTGAAATAATAACTTCTTATGATAATAAATCTTCATACTCTAGACAAATCAGTCATGTGTAGTAAAATCAATCTTCTCTTTACACAGTAACTTTTTGGTCTATGGATTGAAGGCTTTTCTTTTTAAAGGAATAGTTACCTATTTCAACCATAACTCTGTTTTCTTTTTAATTTTATTTACATACATCAGTCTAAGTCAAAAGTAAAGCAATATTTATAGTGATTACTTTCCTCACTAGAAATTGATCAATATCTTTTTGTTATAAGGTAAAAAATCTCATTGCTGTAACTATCTTCATCTAAAGTATGTATGCATGTATGTATTTCATGGACTGCCATACCTCTCATAGTTTAAAAAGCTCTGTGAAAACAGAGTTCCTACCCTAAAATATTAATACATACACTAATTTTAAAACTTCCTTTTTAAGTTGATTCTTGGGTTTCTGGTTGGGAACTTGAGAGATCAAATTCTGGAGAGGTAGAAGAGGAAGTAGGTTGAATGTATATTGGATGTGAGGAGTAGTTAGAAGTATGTGTGGGGCATCTTTGTGAGTATATCTGTATATAAGATCACCCAGGGAAAATGAAGAAGAAATGAGAACAAGAGAGACACATTTGAGGACAAATGCTGAGAAGTCCCAGCTTTGAAGGGTAGATTGGAGAAAGGAAAGTCTGAACACAATCAGAGAATGAATGTGCAAGAAGAGAAATAAAACACAAAAAGCCAGTAGTGCACCTTAATGTGGAAGTCCGAGGAGGAAGGAGTTCAGTAGGAGAGAGGGGTTAACTGTGAAATTGTTGCAGATGATGAAGGTAACATTAGAACTGAATGCATTCACAAGAGTTTGCACAAGAGGAAGTTATGAGTGACCTTTGTGGGAGCATTTACATTAACAAGAGATGAAAGCCACATGGAGTGGTTTAAGGAATAAACATGATGTGAGAAAGTTAAGACTAACAGGAAAGTTCTGCTTTTAAAGAGCTCGGTTATGGGGCACCTGGGTGGCTCAGTCGATTGAGCATCTGACTCTTGATTTCAGCTCAGGTCATGATCACATGGTTTGTGAGTTTGAGCCCCTGAGTTGAGCCCCATGCTGGCATTGTGGAGCCTACTTAGGAATCTCTCCCTCTCTCTCTGCTCCTCCCCCACTCTCACATTGGGTCTCTCTCTCTCTCAAATAAATAAATAAACTTAAACAAACAAACAAGGAGCTTAACTACAAAGGGAGGAGGGCCATAATAGCTGGAGCTAGAAGATAGCTCTTTGATGATGATGAGGAGGAGGAGGATAGATGAACTTGAGGATAATCTTTCCAAACTATCTTTCCACTTACACAGAGTTAATACTCTCCCCATTTCTTTCTTTGTGCTATCAATGAATTTTAGCACTTAAGTGACCTCTTCCATTTTAAATTTCCCAGAGCCAGTATATTAGGAGGGAAGAATAATCCATGTTCATCATTTTATCATAATTTAAAGTCCTTTTGCAGTTCTTGTCTCAACCGAATAGAAAATATTAAATATGATATTTTTCACACATCTTATTCAGCAATTTAAGTGTTGATCAATCCTCAGATTATTCGTAGAGCAGGGATTAGTCTAACTCTTCTGCACACGGAACACTGCGAACAGTGTCTGTGCGGTCCCTGCCGCCTCCTGTGGTTTCTGGCTGGCCGGCCCTTCTCCCCCTTCTCCTCAGTGGAGTAGGCACAGAAGCCTGGCTTTTCCAAACAATGCAAAAGTGCCTTTTAAAAAGCCTTTGCTGCCATTAGATATGGCTTTGGTGGAAAGAGGTAGAAAAAAATAATTGGATCAACTTGCATCATCATCTTTTAAAATGCAATCTGATAAATTTTATAAAGAAAATTTCATTCCTATGTAGCTACGTAAAAGGCAAATCAAATGGCTTATTAGAACATTAATGCTGCGCTTGCCATCAAAGTTAGGCTGAATGTGATGCCCTAATGCTGTATACGTTAAAATTACAGACTCCTTATGAGGTGGCGACACATTTCATGCTTTTCATCCAAGTGTCATCTATAATGGATTAAGCGCAGTGAATAAAATACTTAATGCTATTTGCTCTTGCTCACCTTGCAAAACTGATTATTTGCACTGAAGAGGCCCTGCGCCTTTCCTAGCATAAGCAGGACCGTTTTATGTACAGCTCAGTTACCATGCAACGGGGACTGTCTTGCTCTTCCCTTCTCCCACCACCCCCGCCACCACCGCGCCGAATTTCTGGTAGAAAAATATTTTTTTGAAAAAGCATCCAAGGTCCCGGAGTTTTCAAAGCTTGCAGAAGCTGTACCCATCAGGACAGAGAAGCACTTATACATGAACAAAAAAAAAAAAAAAAAAAAAAAGACCCAATCGATTTGCTCTGGGGCATGGCAATGCCTGAATCAATCTCACTGTTTGATTTCAGCCACTGATCCAAACAGGGTCATCCACTCAAATCTGCAGGGCTTCCTGACTGCGTGTTTGCTAATGGGACCATTTGGGAACTTGAATTGCTTCCAAGATACTTTGCTTTTGTCCCTGTCCTCACTACTTTTTATTATACTAGGATCAACTTATCTTTCCCAAAACGCTCAACACTTTGCTGGATAGGTGGGAGTGGTCCTACTCAAAACCAGATTTAACTCCATTGATGTAAGCTGGGGTTACTCATTTTGAGAGGGCTGGGCTGAGACCATAGGTAGGTTTTTGTCTTGGTTTCATTTTCTAAGTTCCTTTTATGTTTTTGAACTCTCAATGCAGAAGGAGACAAAAATTCATATTTGTAACAAATCCTCCGATATGAACATGGCATGTGTTCTAACCTGCTCTTCAGTAACACACCTGAGCACTGGGTGTGGAGACAAGCACACTCAGCAGTGTACAAAAGATAGAGATGTGATCTCTGCATGGCACCTTATAACTTAAAGGGAGGGCCCAACTGCACAAATGGAAGTGTTACCACCCTTTAGTCCTCGGTTCTTGGCTTCTCCAAGAAAATAATTCAGCGGACAGACGGTGACAGTGAGACAGCAGAGAAGCTTTATTGAAGGAGCAAAAGGACACGCTCAAGGGGGCACCTGGCTGGCTCAGTCGGCTGAGCCTCTGACTTCGGCCCAGGTCATAATCTCACATTTGTGGGTTCGAGCCTTGCGTTGGGCTCTTGTGCTGACAGCTCAGAGCCTGGAGCCTGTTTCCGATTCTGTGTCTCCCTCTCTCTCTGCCCCTGCCTGCTCATGCTCTGTCTCTCTCTGTCTCAAAAATAAATAAAACATTAAAAAAAAAAAGAGTACAGGCTCAAGAAGGGAGAATGGGCAGGCCCAGAGATGGCAGCTACATTGAGGTCAAGGGTGTCTTTTCTTGTTATGTTCGCATAGGCTATGGGTCATAGCTAGGGTGGGCTCCGGCAAGGTTGTTTCCAATCATCTAAGGGACTCCTGCTATCCATTAAGTAGGGGAATTTTTGATTCTACAAGGTTCTTCCTGAAACCATCATGGCAGATTTTCTCCAAGGCTGGAGGAGGCTAAACCTGCAAGGCAAATGCATTATGAATCTAGGGGTTACCCTCAGGCAAAGGTGGAGGAGGAGAGTGCATGTTCTGCACCTACGGTTCCTGGTCTGTTAGCCCTGAGGTCTTGGACGCCACAAGGTCAGGATGTTGTGACCCCAACTTCTAATGTGTAATCTGTTTATCATCACCCCTGCCTTCAGCTCACATCTACATATACATGTATGTATATACAAGGATACACAAAGAACACACCAATATGCATAGAAAATACACTACCGAGGTTAGCCATGGTGCAGCTAGAGATGGACCACAGAGTATAAATGTGCCCAGCATTTCATGACGGTGCTGGGTGATGAGTGGATATGGTCACTCCCGGACTAGCAGCATATGAGACAGCAAGCTTATAGTTTCGTGAATTCTCCAGCTTAGAGTCTGCCCTCCCTCCGGACTACACTGACCACTGTGAGGAACAAGATAGGCCTCAAGAATTTGTGCATACTTACCGTGAGAATGAAATTAATAACTTTCCTTCTATTTACTCTTGATTCAGGAATAAAGCAACATGACAGTTTGAACCAACCCTGAATTGTCTTTCTTGCCAGTCTTTGAAATACAAACAAGTCTTTGTTATGTTACTTAAATGACTGCCAAATGACTAAGAAGAAACCTTAGAGTAGTAGGATCCAAACAATACAAGTTACCATTAAATGCCTACTACAGGGGTGCCTGTGTGGCTCAGTCAGTTGAGTGTCTGACTTTGGCCCAGGTCATGATCTCACAGTTCGTGGGTTTGAGCCTCGCGTCAGGCTCTGTGCTGACAGCTCAGAGCCTGGAGCCTGCTTCGGATTCTGTATCTCTCTCTCTCTCTGCCCTTCCCCTGCTCATGATCTGTCTCAAATATAAATAAATGTTAAAAAAAATTTTAAAAATGCTACTACAGTCTTGCACAGGATATGAGAGTTAGTTAGGAAAGTCTAATTCATGGTAGAGGTTATGAAGGAAATGGGGAAAGTGTAATGTGGATTTTTTGCCTTATTTATAATGTGTGCTTCCATAAATTCATTTTATAAATGTACCATGATGAGTCCTCTGGACTCTGTGAACTTCAGTGTCAGATCTTACAGTAACTCTTACTGTTTCCTTGTTCATTCATACCTTATCGAGTAGGTGCTGCTCTCCAGCGCTAGTTTTCATTCCGTTAGAAATAAGGAAAAGGCTCATTGTGGTTCAAGAGATTTATGTTGATGGTGGTATATATTGAGGGCTGCCTAACAGGAACATTGAGCAGGACAGCTCACCTAACTTGATTTTCCTGTCTAAATATATAATAACATGGATAAATACATGTACATGTATGTATATACAAGGATACATTTGTGTTTATTCACACAGTTTAGGCAATGACCTATCCTTACTAACATGTAAAATCTATTGGTCCTGTTTTACTTTTTAATATTTTAAAGGTTTATTTATTTTGAGAGAGAGTGCATGCACATACACATGAGCAGGGGAAGGGCAGAGAGAAGGAGAGAGAATCCCAAGTAGGTTTCATGTCCAGTGTGGAGCCTGATGTGGGGCTCGAGCTCACAAACTGTGAGATCATGACCTGAGCTGAAATCAAGATTCCACTGCTTACCCGACTGAGCCACCCAGGCGCCCCTGGTCTTGATTTATTAGTAAACTAGATACTAAAGTATTTTATCTGCATTTTAAAAATAGTATCCTCTTTTTATTAAGTTAATGTGACATAATTGTCTAAAATTCATTTTCAGGGTAATAAATCCATAACATAGCTTTAAATTTTCTAATACACTCATAACTCAAATATTTCGTTCACTGTTATCATAATCATAACCCTAATGACAGCCCATGTTATATTGTTATCAATCAGAAAATCTGATCACTGATGCAGCCCTGAGTTGAATATTTTGACCAGAAAGGGCCAGTGGTGGCTTGTTACCCTTTCATGATGACCTGGTGGCATAACATCATTGGTTTATGCAGTGATATACTTTTTTGGCTTTAAAGAAATTGTAAGTTAAAAGTTATAAGACTAACACAGTTTGTTTTATGGGAACAAGACTTGTCTTTTTAACACCAAACTGCAACTATATTTTAAAACTGAGGACCCAAATATACTTAGGGGAGCTGCCAAAAGTTATAGCACAATCTCTTAAAATTTACTGAGAGGTGGAGGAATCAGCTGCTTTTAGTCCGTAGGCCCCACATTTCCTAGTCTATATAATTTGACGGAGGAGAAAGAGGGAGGGTTGAATCAAAATCCCTTAGTCTAATAGGAAGTGTGCTGGCTTTTTCCTGCCATTCTCAATGAGGGAAAAGAAATTAAGAGATGGCTGGTAATCTTCTGCATGTACCCAGCAAACAACACGGAAAGTCAACATGCGTACAGACACTCCATGTTTTGTTTGTTCCAAATGTTAGTGGCGTGGCTTAAAATATGAGGTGGTTTTTTGAACTTGTTTTGACAGTTTTGGAGCAACAGAAAATGTTTCACTCAAAATTCCATTACATATTTAAAATAGAAAAAAATATATATATTTACTTCTTCAAAGTATATAGCCACATTTTAAAAATGTTTGCTTCTTCATTCAGAGGCTCTGTTTTATATCTTTGAAAATGGATCCTTTGCTGACACTTAAATTGTCTAGATTTAGTGAGTCAAGGGAACAGTACAAGTATTTTGAATGCAATGTTGTGAGTCACTTTTTGTATATTCTGTGAATACCAGTGAAATATTGCTGCATTATAACAATTCTTCATTGTAATAATGTTTTATTTTTTACAGTTAGAAAATATAAGAGCTGAATGTGTCTGAATAAGACTGGCATGATTCAGCAATCAATCTCAAAACACGGTGCATACGTTAAGCAGTATTCTCTGAAGGGTAGTAGTGTAGCCGATTGTCAGTATGCGGAGAATGGCAATTTAATGCCCATAAGAAGGGGGAAATGAGGGATATAAATGGCTTCTTTTTTAAGAGTTAAACTGTAAGAGAAATACCTAATGAATCAGTGTGTAGATATGAAATCACCCAAAAGAAGCAAAATTGTTCTTACCATAGAAGCACTGGGGCTATATAACTTGATTGAATGTATTAGCATATCCAAAGGAGGAAAATGTAGTTGTGAACAAGAATTTGTCAGTCATGAAAACACCCAGAAATGAGTATTATGAAGGGAAAAGTTGGCTCATTTGAATGCGACGAAACAGAAGGCACTTTTGCCAGTGGACAGTCTCACCTGGATACATTTAAATATCTGGGGATTTAGATAACAGGCAAGCTTCTGAATATGCTCTGACTTCACATTTATGTCATCATAGAAGAAACCTACAGCTTTTGATTTCTCTAGTCCATTGTTACTGTTATTTTCCATGGTAAACAAATGCATTAGGGTTTTTTATTTTATTCTGATTAAAATTCTGTTTTTAAACGAGTGCATTAGCATCCTAGTTTTTTATATTTCTCTTGGTTGAACGTGAGCTCTCTCATGAGATAAAGGTCCTTGTCTTGACAGGGCCGAGTGGTAAGGTACATTCAAGATTGAGGGCCAGACCTTAGACCCAGAAAGTGCTCGCTAGTTTAAGAGGCTCTAGGGAAACAAACTAGCTTCAAGGGACATCTTTTGCTGGGAGTCCCTAAGGATGCTGTAGATCCATTGTAAGAGTTTCAACCAATTCTTCGGAGGCAAAATTCCAAAATAGTCTAATAATAAATTATGTGTCATAAAATAATTTATACATTGGGGTCATCCATTTTAAATGTTATATCTTAACGTCTTTAAATATTGGAACTTATATGATTATATTTAATATATATAATCTTTATTCTGTTCTCCATGATGACTTACATATTGTGTTAAAGTTTTAGTAGCTGTCATAAGCATATAAACATGCTTTTGCAACTTGTATCTATTTTCCTATTATACAAATAAAAGTTTTGAAACCTTTATTAATACCTGTATATTATTTCATGGTATGCTTGTACCATTAATGTACTTGTTTGATTCCCTCTTATAAGTATTTAGATGGTTTTCTATTTTTGTCACTATACATAAAGATGTAATAAGTATCCTTAAATATAGATGACTTCACCTTCTTATTTTATATTTGTAGGAAGAAGTGTCCAAAAATGGTGGTACTGTGTTGAAATTTGCATTTAAAAATGTTTTTGAAAGTTATTTTGGGTTCTTTTCTAAATGAATGTAGCACTTCACACTTCTACAAGTAATGCATAAAGATACCAATTCCCAGCTTCTTCCCCAACACCTGATGTTAACTTTTAGTAAGCTTAAATGATATTTTGTTGTCCTCTTAGTTAACATTTTACTGAATATTAAGAGAGGTTGCACATCTATTTATAGGTTTGTCAGAGATTTGCATTCCTTTCTGGAAATTGTTCACATGCTTCTTTTTTTCTATTAGAATGCTTTATTTCTTCTTAATTCGTGGGAGTTTTTAGTATGATAACAGTATGGCTCCTTTTTGTTCATAGGCGTTATAGAATTTCTCCTTATTCTGTGTTTTCTGATTTCATTCATAGTGTCTTTGCTTATCTATTAGCACATATCACATGCTCATACATCATCAAATATGCTTGTCTGTTCCTTTCAGCTCCCAGTGTTTCTACCATATTAAAGAGAACTCCTGATGGGCCACTGGGTGGCTCAGTCAGTTAAGCGTCTGACTTTGGCTCAGGTCATGATCTCGCAGTTCATGGGTTCAAGTCCCACCTCAGGTTCTGTGCTGACAGCTCAGAGCCTGGAGCCTGTTTCTGATTCTGTGTCTCCCTCTCTCTCTGCCCCTCCCCCACTCATGCTCTGTCTCTGTCTCAAAAACAAACAAATAAACATATTTAAAAAGACCTCCTGACTCCCAACAGTTAATAGGATATTTTTATAAAGATCTTGTACTACTTGATCTTTTCACTGATATGTTTAAATCTTTAGCCCATTCCTCATTTAACTTATATCTGCTTTGTCCTAGGATTCCAAGTTTGTTTCCTTCAAGCATATATATTCTATTTAGGAAAAAATCAGAACATTACTAATGATATTAAGATATACATTCTTGGCTGGTTGTTGGTATAGTTTTGAGAACATAAATGCATTATCTAATCAAGAAATACATATATTTAAGTCTATTTAGACTATTCATCTTCAGATTTGAGGACATTCTGTAGATACTCTGTATGATGAATAATACATTAAGATGATAAGTATTGTTAGAAGGCAGCTATTATCCTAAAGTGGTGCTCATACGTTGCTGCCTTGCAGTGTGTGAAATTTCAGGATGTCTCCAGACTTTTTGTCTTGTGAAATTCTAAGAGCCTGGGTTGCTATGCTATTTTGACTTTTTCATTATCACCAATATCCAAAAATAAAATTGATAGATTCAAAGTGAATCTAAGTCCAGTCACTTAAGAACGGACATTAAGAACATATCCTTGCATAAGCATAAGCAAAATTTGCAAACAGTTGACTATTTGAGTTGATTCCTTTGATCCTATATTGTGCTGATATCATCCCTAAGCCTTGGTAGATGATTCAATGAGAGGCTTGCTCATTTTTGTCTATTTCATTAAACTAGGTAGAGCTAAGAGTGATGAATAATTCAGCTGAAATTGATGTGGTTTCACTTCTTTGAATTGCGACAAAGTAGGGTGGGTGCTAGAGTGGAAAGGAATCATAGAGTAGCACGTGGACACCATGAAGTCCCAAAAACTGCTTCCCTTGAGTGAATACTACTTGCATTAATCTCATCTGGGAGTTCCTTAGTTTTCATGTCACCTAGATCTGTGGGCTGGTGGTGAATTTTCACCAGCTTTTAGCAAAATGAACATGTATATAGGTCAATGTTAATTTGCTAGTCGTCCTGTATTCTGAGATGGTGTCATTCTCTTTTCTTTTTTGTGTTGAAGTATTTCTTTTATGAAGCTATGGTCATCATTTTTGTTACCTGATTCAATTTTATTTAATTTGTTTAACTGTCTTACATGGCAAAAAGTTGTCTGCTCTCTTTTATCCTCTTGTTAAATTTATGTTGGGGGGAGCCTGTGTCTTTTGGTGTGTGAGATTCAAAAATGTATTAGCTACTGTTTCAGAACATATTATATTCTCAGGTATATTAATTCTAACTGTGTTTTGAAGAAGATACTGACTATAAGGTAGGTACTTAGTAGTTCTAGCTAATTTAAAATTTTTACTTACTTACGTATCAGGCCTCCAGGTTGCCTTAGTGATCCTAAAAGTATAAACAGAGACAAGAGTAGCTTTAAGTGCAGGATTCCGGTGTCTAGATCTGGGAAAAGCCTAAAGTCTCCAGTCCTTATTATTCAGTGGAGTAGGATCCAAACGGGCAAAGAGCATCCAACGTTGAGCTAGAAATCGGGAATCCTGGAAAGGCCTTGAAGTATTTGTGGGATGCTGGCTCTGATCCTGATTGTCCCCATTGTTTTGACCCAATTTTGCCAGAGCTAAAGCACAGAGTGAGGGGCCTCACACCCGGTGCTGGGCTCAGTGGGAAAGAATGCAATACTTGATTACTAATGTCTGTTCTGGTACAGCTGGGGAAATGGTGGTGAAATATTCAGGTATTTGTCATTTGTCATTCCTGTTTCAGTTCATTTTCTTAAATTACCATATCAGGAAATATTTTGCAGCATGGTAAACAGGAGATAAATGACAACATTTACAATGGAAAGGTGGCAAATGGAAGGAAACATAAAAGTAAAGAGTAGAAAAAATTAAAATCTGCTTTTAGCTGAAAGTTTAGTAATTTAGGGTTGGTAAGGAATTATTTTGGAATTATTTTGGTTTTAAGGAATTAGTGATATTATATTTATAGGATTAGATGTGTTCAGAAGCAACAGAAAACATAAGCTAAAATATATTTTTGAATCTTAATTTAATCTCAGAAATTAATTTTCATAATGCATGTTAGTTTTTAATACCAGCACTATAATAAAAACATTAATAAATTCAAATTTTGATCAGCCACTTGAAATCAGATAAAAAAATAAATTTCTCCTGTGTCACTGTTTTAAAAAATATATACTCAATGATGTATTTATTATTGACAAACTTTGAAGTGAAATGAACTTGCAAGATAAATGGTAAGATGTACTTTAGTAATATAAGTAAGTTGATTCTTTAAAATACTGATTATATACTTAGGTATTTTTACATATTCACATCTTATGTAGTGACTTGCAAATACACATCCTTTTGGGTTCCCATCCCCTGCTAATTTGCATTTCTGGCTTACTGTATCCAAAGTTGTTTCCAATTATAGCTCTGCTATAAAATTGGAGGAATCTACTCTATTTTAACATGCAGAATCTATATAAACTAATGTAAAACAGAGAACAACACCAAAGGAATATTTTATAAACAAAATACACATTGTTATGTGTGTGTGTGTCAGTATATATATTTTTTTCTAAAAGTATATATGTTACGAAAGTGAATTTCCAATGTTTCATCAAGTATTTTCAAATCCAGTGTTTCTTTATCTGATTTTGCAAAATGAAAAAAGCACTGCACTCATGTATTCTGAACTTCCTTTAGAATATTAGTCATATGTGTTATTTTACTAATTATCACAAATTTTAAAAAATCTTTGATTTTATGCTCTATAACATATCTGATTATTTAGTGTATGTTTTATTCATTGTAATCTACATTCATTTATGAGATAATTTGTGAATTTGTTATATGATATTTAAAATAAAACTGATGAAATATTTATTTGGGGAGAAATGTCATTTTTTTTACAAAAAGATATGTAAAATAAATAAAGTTATTGCAGTAATATTTCAATACAACTCATTGTTATTTACTATTGTAGTAAAAAGTGATTTCTAGAATAAATATCAAATTATACCTTTATTTTATATATGTATCTGTAAAACAAATACAGACACATATATTCATGAGTTGGTTTAATTTTCCTTTTCCTATCATACTCATCTTATTTGGGTTCTGTATCAAAATTATAGGTTTATAAATATGTGGTAGAGCTTTTGTAAAGTTTCTCCATTTTTATTTCTTAGAGATGAATTGGCATAAAGTTGACATTTTTATGTTTGAATGTTCACTAGATATAATCTAAAAAACAAACTATCTGGGCCTATTTTCCTTAGTAAAAGGATATTTAATTAACAATTCAATATTGCTAATGCTTATAAGATTATTTCACTTACCCATTTCTTCATTACCAATATTAGAAATTTTTATTTTCTATGATATTTTCAATTCTGAGTAGTCAAACTAAATGGAATGGCTTTTTAAAAATTGAATTATCTTTTTATATTATTATTATTTTAAATTTATTTATTTATTTTGAGAAAGAGACAGTGTGAGTGGGGGGGCAGAGAAAGAGAGAGAGAGACAGAGAAAGAGAGAGAGAGAACCTCAAGCAGACTCTGCACTGTCAGTACAGAGTCCAATGTGGGGCTCTAACTCATGAACTTAAGATCATGACCTGAGCCAAAACAGAAAGTTGAGTGCTTAACTGACTGAGCCACCCAGGAGCCCCCTTGAATTATCTTTTTAATCTGAAATTATCTTTTTAATCTGAAATATCATATTTCTTTAAATGTTTATGTATTTTGAGAGAGCGTACTCACATGAAAGCTGGGAGGGGCAGAGAGAGAACCCCACAGCCCAACTTGGAGCTCAATCTCACCAACCGAAGAGATCATGACCTGAGTCAAAATCAAGAATTGGAAGCTTGGCCAATGTAGTCACCCAGGCACCCCTGTAATATCCATATTTTTAATCTTGTTTTTATCTTGATATTGCTAACATTTGCTGTTTTTCCCTTTTCCTTGAACAATTTTAACAATTTTGTTTATTGTTTATATAATTAACATTGAGCTAATTTTATTTTTGTGTGTTGTTTTCTGATTCACTGATTTCTGCCAGTATAGTCTCCTTTAAAACAGTCTTTGGTTAAAATTTGAGCTATTTTAGCTGATTAATTTAAAAGCTTAGATAATTTGATTTTAAGGTTTCTTTATTCTAATATGACTTTAGGGTAATAAATTTTATAGTAAGTCAAACTTGTATCCCACATGTTTTGATATATATTTTTTTCATTAAAAGTCTGTTTTTTGAATATTGTATTTTCAACTTGGTTTACTTTTTGAATCTAGAGATAGTTATACTTCTTATCTTGTAATTCCTAAATCTAGTTTTCAAAAGAGGCTTTTGTTATCAAATGTCATTTACTTGTTTTAAGGACAAAGGATAAAATTTGCATAGTTCCCATATTAGGAAATTTATTTGATCTTTGTTTGTGATCTATCCCTATTCATATAGATTAGAAAATGATGTGTATTCTATAGTTAGTGAGTTCAGAGTTCTAAATATGTCCATCAAATCAGGCTTTATACTTACGTTGTATACTGATGTTGTACTTATGTCCTATAGACTTATTTGATATTTTTCTATCTGATCTACCAAGTACTGAGTAACATATAAAAAAACTTGAACTGTGATAGGGGAATTTGTCCATTCTTCTCAATAGTTATGGAAATTTTCTCTTAAAATGTCTTAATGAGGATAGATTCATTACAGTTTGGGATTGTTATATACTCCTAGTGAATAAACTCTTTAATCACAGGAAAGTGATCTTCTTTGAAATAGTAATTCATTTTTTGCTTTAAAGAGACTTTGATTTCATATTAATAAAACTAATCAGCTTCCTTTAGATCATTTTCTTCTGATTTCCATATTTCCCCCCATATTTTGTGTTTTTATGGTTTAGGAGTGTTTCATGTATATGTGTTTTGCTGTTTTTACCTTTTATACCTCTTTATAGTCTTTGTCTTTTATCCAGAAACTTTAGTTCATTTACATTATTGGAGTTACTGATACATATTTCTTTACTTCTTTTTTTTGTCACATATTTTAGATTGATTAGTTTTTTGTTTTACTTACTATATTTTTTCCATTTGTTATAGATTACCTTTGTGGTTTACTGGTATATTTAAATAAAACATGTCTAAATTTAATCAGTGTTTTGGCCCTTACACCAAATGATTCAAAGATCTTAGACTATTTTACCTAACTATTCAATATTAATGATTGTTATCTAATTCTTTCATTCTACTTTTAATAAGGCCTGAATATCTTCTTTAAAAACCAGTTAGCATATTTTATCCATGATCATTTATTCTTTGTACACCTTCCAGTTTCTAAATTATTTTCATTATAATTTTCTTAATTAGAATTTGATCTTTGGAAGTCACCACCATTTTGCTTTTATAAAATTTTCCATTTTGCCTGTTTTTGTCCACTTCTTTAAAAGCTTTTGGAGTGGCTCAGTTGATTAAGCATCCAACTTCAACTCAAGTCATAATTTCATTGTTCCTACTTCAAGCCCCACGTTGGGCTCTGTGCTGACAGCTCAGAGCTTAGAGCCTGCTTTGAATTCTGTGTCTCCCTCTCTTTCTGCTGCTCCTCTGCTCACACTGTCTCTCTCTCTCAATAATAAAAATAAACATTAAAAAATTTTAAAAGCTTTTCTTTTTTTTTGATAAACAATTCTAGATTGAAGAACTTTTTTTTTTTAAGGCTTTTGCTATTCATATTTAGAAGACATCTGTCAGTGTAGCTATTGTTCCTTTGTAGATGAACTTACAATATTTCTTGTGGTACATTTGAGCATTTTCCTTGTCTTTTTCTGTTCACAATTTCACTTTGCTATGTCTAGTTATGGGGTTTCTTTAGGCCTTTTGAATTTGAAGATTTATACCTTTCATCACTTAAAAAATTCACCTTTAACATTACCTTTAGCATATTGTTTCTGCCTTATTCTGCCTTCCCCACCCCCCCATCAAGATGTGTAGGAATTTCTCAATCTATTTTCATGAACTTTAACCTCTCTTTCATATTTCTCTATTTTTAACTCTCTGAGATGCAATCTGGGTGTGATTTTCCCCTATTATCCCAAAGTAGAACATCCCTATGAAATCCTTCATAAAACAAAATGATGTAAAGGGAAGATGCGATTAACATTAATTTATATGGAACATTTTGTTTCCAGACACAAAATGTAATCTCTCATAGGTTTTTCTGATGCCTTAGGGAACATCTTGCTAACAGATGCACAGAATAATTTAAGATAAAGCACAGATGCTCACAGACACAGTTCAGAACTATGGTGGCTTGATGCTGGGGTGCTGAATGTAATTACTGGGGAAGAAGCTCAGTGATATCACTATTGCTTGGGGTGTCTGTGGCCTCCTATAGAGTATAAGGGCTTGCTGCAAAACAAATGCTAAATCCAATTTTCACTTTTCACCTTTTTTTTGTAAAAGTGAAAAATCCTCTGGGTTTCTTTCAGTTAGTGAAAACAGGTACCCATACCTAAATAGGTATTTTGTAAAAGCAGAATTGGCATCTGTAAGGGATAACTGCATGTATATCTGCTCTCTTTTCCAATTTGTGTATTCTTTCTTCATTCTGGCTAGACTGTTTAAACTGCCCATTTTATTAGTGCCTTTAATTACTCTACTTTTTAATGACTACAGGTTCCCTTTGGTTCTTTGTTAAATAATCTTGGCCATTTCATAGTTACTCATTCCTAGTCACATGTTCTAGTCTCACATATTATGTATACCATTAATTTAAATTAATTAATTTTATATATTTTATAGATGAGAATCCTGATATTTAATCTTTATGCAAATTTTTTTCTTTAATGCAGTGTTGCCTTGCTCCATTTTCTTATTTTGTGTTTTGATTGTGAATATATGTTCTTTAGAACTTAATCGAAAAAAATTATCTAAAAGTACATTTCTCATCAATAGATGTGTTTTTGGAAGTACAGTAAAACCTTGTTTTATGAGTATAATTCATTCCAGAAACATGCTTGTACTCCAAACACTCATATATCAAAGTGAATTTCAAAAACCACTGGCTCAGTTGTGATCCTGTGACATACTGTGTCGTGTACTATTCATATTGCAAGACATTGCTAATTTATCAAGTTAAAATTCATTAGAAACGTTTGCGCATCTTGTGGAACACTTGAAGAACAAGCTACAACCCAAATTTTTAGTGTCCTAATAACATGGGGACATTTGACATGAATTACTGGCCAGTAGGTTTCGGAAAAGCAATGATAGTGGTGAAATCCTCTGCGATCTCAGACCTCCCAGTTACGATGGCCCTGGGTTCTGAGTCCTCTTCTTGTTTCTGGTGCAATCTTCAAAACGAGGTTCAAAGTTACCAGGTTTTGTTAGATGGTCTTGAACTGAGTTCATGATTGGATGATCTCTCACCATTAGATGCACGCGTTTTTTATTTACATTTTTAGCCTTTATGTAAAAAAATTTTATCTGTTTTATGTAAAAAATTTTTTTTAATGTTTTATTTATTTTTGAGACAGAGCGAGACAGAGCATGAGCAGGGAGGGGCACAGAGAGAGGGAGACACAGAATCGGAAGCAGGTTCCAGGCTCTGAGCTGTCAGCACAGAGCTTGACGTGGGGCTCAAACCCACGAATGTGATATCATGACCTGAGCTGAAGTCGGAGGCTTAACCGACTGAGCCACCCAGGTGCCCCCTTACCTGTTTTATTTAAGGTATTTAGAAAATTTTCTGCATTTAGAAAATTTTGTAAAAATCTTGAAATTCTACTTGTTTTGGAGGGAAGTTTGTTTAGGTTGTTAATTAAAAAAAATACATGTTTGTATTCTCTGTTGAATACACAATTCTACATTATTAGCTCTTTATGCTTATTTCTTTTTGTTTTGCCACACTCAGCTGGTATATATTGTGAAGATCATTGTTTTTTTGGGTGAAATATGTCATGATTTCAAGAGCTGGGGTGAAATATTGAATCTGTCATTGTCCTTCACTTCTTTCTCTCTTCAAATTAAGTAAGTGAAAATTTGGAAGGCAAAAGTCTTTATACAGAATGAATGTACCAATTTTACTCTATAGGGCATAAATTAAGATTCAGTTTTATTTTATTTTTTGCCTCATGATGGAAGACACAATTTGCATTCATCAGTTACATTAGAAGGGCAAACAACCTCCAACTTTTGAGATGAATGAACAAAATTGCTATTAGAGTTTGCCAAGAACCACGTAGGAACAATTTGAGAATTTTTATAAATAGTGGTTGTATGTTATTTTGAAATTTTCAAAATCTAGCCATTTTAGCTTTCATAATTTATTGATATGAGTTTAATTTTATTAGGACAGGCATAATTTTTAATTATGACAAGGGAAATGTGTACTGTATAATTTTCCTTCTTAAATGAAATTTAAAACAAATTTCAGAAAATGGAATTCATAGATGTCAGGTTCTATTTCTAGCAGTATGGTAATAATGATGGTGTAATCTCAAGTACAAATATTTAAGAAATAATTAATGTAATTTATATTAATAACATGTATATGTAAATAAGAACAATGCAATATTAGGATTCAACTGTACAAACTGTCTCCACAAAGAGGCACAGTTACAAAATATCTTATCAGTGGTTGATTAAGATAAATTTGGGGGGAACCTCGGTGGCATGGTTACTTAAACCTCCGTCTCTTCATTTTGGCTAAGGCCATGATCTCACGGTTTGTGAGTTAGCTCTCTGCACTGGGCTCTGCACTGACATTGGGGAGCCTGCTTGGGATTTTCTCTGCCTCCTCCTCAATCTCCACCCCTCCCCCACTCTCGCTCTCTAAAGAAAAATAATAAGAAAACCATACTGTTTCAAATAGGGGTGATAAGAAGGTCAAGGTTAAAACAAAAGTGGATAAAATCCAAATAATGAGGGGCTCCTGGGTGGCTCAGTCTGTTAAGCATCCAACTTCAGCTCAGGTCATGATCTCATGGTTCTTGACAACTGTGATCCCTGCATCAGGCTGTGCACTGGTGGTGAGGAGCATGCTTGAGATTCTCTGTCTCTACCTCTCTCTCTCTCTCTCTGCTCCTTCCTCACTTGTATATACTCTCTCTCCCTCAAATAAATAAATACAACTAACAAAAAATAATTATAAAACCTAACAAGGAAACAAAGAATTTACTGAGAAAAGTGACATCGTGTTGTTGGGAGTCACTTACCCAGAAATTCCCATTTTAGGTTCATCTCATGGAGAAAACTATTTTTAGGGACTTCTAAAACAGCCTTAATGTCAGAAGAATGTCTGAGCTGTTTTATTAATTTTATAATCTTCTATAATTTACATAGTAATGGAAACTTAATCAGTATTTTCAGTGTAATAATATGAAAATTACTTAATGGCTTTAAAGCTCACCTTGAAAGATGAAAGCATCCATCAGATTTCTTGCAAACAAAGACCAGGTTGCTAAAGCTATGAGGATCACATGGCATGTCTTTTTATTGTTGTTCCTGATCAATGGCTCTAATCAGGAAGGAGAAGAATGTGCAGGAGGGTTTCTAGAAACATTAGTGAATATGCCCAAGATACAGTATGGAATCTGGAATACTGCATTTTATCAATTATTTATTTTTAAGGCAAAAATAAAATAGAAACTATTAAATAAGATGTAAATATTTGAAAACTGATTAAAAATGTGTAAAACAAATGGAAATTTATATCCTTAGGAAAGCAACAAGCACTAAGTGAATAGAGTTACTTTTGGGGGAGGAAGGACAGTGCAATTCATATTAAACAAGCAATGCATGTATGTGACCAAGAACCCAGCAAGGCCCACAAATATGTTAGCCTAGATAAAACACAACTGTTTCTTGAAATACATAAAACTCACACAAGAAGAATCAGACCATTTATAAAGGCCTACATTAAAGAAATTGAATCAGTAATTAATAACCTTTCAAAATAGAAAGGGTCAGACCCAAATAGATTTTCTGCTGAATTCTACCAAATATGTAAAGATGAAATTATTATACTAATTGTCTATAATGTCCTTGAGAAGACAGATGCAGAAGAAATGCTTCCTAATTCAACCCATAAATCCAGTATTGTCCAAATAGCAAAAACAAAGACTTTACAGGAGAAGAAAATTATGGACCAATACTACTCATGAACATAGATGCAAAAGTCTCCAACAGAATACTTTAAAAATTTTTTTAACATTTATTTATTTATTTTTTGAGAGACAGAGAGACTGCATGAGCAAGGGAGGGGTAGAGAGAGAGGGAGACACCGAATTGGAAGCAGGCTCCAGGCTCTGAGCTGTCAGCACAGAGCTGGATGCAGGGCTCAAATCCACATGCAAAAAAAATGAACCAAGATTCAGACCTTATACCCCTTTAAAACTTTTTTTCTTTTAGAGGGAGAGAGAGCATGTGAACAGGGAAGAGGAGGAGAAAGAGAGAAGCTTAAGCAGGCTCAATGCTCAGTGTGGAGCCAGACCTGAGGCTTGATCCCATGTCCATGGGGTCATGGTCTGAGCTGAAACCAAGAGTCAGATGCTTAACCGACTGAATCACCCAGATACCCTGACCTTATACCCTTTAAAATAATTAAATGAATTAAAAGAACTAAATGAAAAATAATTCACAATGAATGAAAGACCTAAATACTAAGCAAAATTATAAAATTCCTAGAAGATAACAGAGGAGAAAACTTGGATGACAGTGGGTATGGTAAGATGTTTTTTAGATATGACAACAACAGATATAATTCACAAAAGAAACAATTAAAAAACTTGTCTTCATTAAAATTATAAATAGTCTACAAAAGATTATGCCAGAAAAGGAGAAGATAAGCTGCATATTGGGAGAATATATTTGCAAAAAACACTTCTGATCAAAGATTGTTATTCAATATATGCAAAGAACACTTAAAACAAGAAAATAGCTTAGGGCTCAGTTGGTTAAGCATTCGACTTTGGCTCAGGTCATGATCTCATGGTTCATGGGTTCAAGCTCTGCGTCAGGCTCTATGCTGACAGCTCAGGACCTGGAGCTTTTTTCGGATTCTGTGTCTCCTCCTTCTCTCTCTCTCTCTGACCCTCCCCTGCTCAGGCTCTGCCTCTTTCTCTCTCTCAAAAATAAACATTAAAAAAAAGGAAAACAAATCAATGATAAAATATGCCAATGACCTTAACAGACACCTCACAAAAGGAGATATAAAGATGACAAATAAGCATATGAAAATATACTTCTCATCATATGTCAGTAGGAAAATGCAAATCAAAGCAACAATAAGATACAATTACACACATACTAGAATAGCCGGAATCTGGAACTCTGACACACCAAATGCTGGTGAGGATGTGGAACAACAGGAACTCTCATTCATTGCTCCAGGAACTGTAAAATGGTACTGATACTTAGTAAGACAGTTTTGTGGTTTCTTACAATACTTTTATATGAATCCAGCAATCATACTCTTTATTATTTACCCAAAGAAGATGAAAATTTATGTCCCTACAAAAACTTGCACGTGGACGTTTATAGCAGGTTAATTTATAATTGCTCGACTTTGGAAGCAAACATGATGTTCTTCAGTAGGTGAATGGATAAATTGTGGTACATCCAGACAATGGAATATTAATCAGCAGTGAGACGAAGTGAGCCATCTAGCCATGAGAAGACATGAAACTACTTTAAATATATATTGCTTAGAGGAATCAATGTGGAAAGGCTATATACTGTATGATCCCAACTATGTGGCTTTCTGGAAAAGGCAAAACTAGACAATAAAAAGACCAATGGTCAAGGATGAGGGTCAGGGATGTTTTAAAAATACAGATCAGGGACACTGGGTGGCTCGTTTGTTAGGTGTATGACTTCTGCTCAGGTCATCATATCACAGGTTTGTGGGTTCTAACCCCAGATGGGGCTCTGTGCTGACAGCTCAGAGCTTGGAGTCTGCTTTGGCTTCTGTGTCTCCCTCTCTCTCTGCCCCTCCTCTACTCATACTCTCACTTTCTCTCAAAAATAAATAAACATGAAAAAAAAGTAAAATACATATCATTCTGGTTAGTGACGTTGACAGTGAGGGTGGCTATGCATATGTGGGAGTTGAGAGTAGGTGGGAATTCCCTGTACATTCCTCTCAATTTTGTGATGAATTTAAAACTATTATAAAAATAGACTTTTAAAAATAAAGAAAAGACTCCATCAAATTAATTAATGAGAAAGTGGGGCACCTGGGTGGCTCAGTCAGTTGAGTCTCTGACTCTTGATTACACTCGGGTCATGATCCCAGGGTGATAGGATTGAGCTGTGTGTCAGGCTCCATACAGAACGTGGAACCTGCTTAAGTTCCTCCTCTCTCTGTCCGATTCCCCTGCTCATGAACTCTCACTCTCAAAAATAAACAAACATTAAAGAAAAGAAATGAATGGGAAATTAATGGGAAATGGTGAAAGAAGTAATGCAGCCAGTATTATATCTGATACAGAGATTTAGAAACCCTGTAACAGATTTTGGACCTAAAGGAATGTAAAGTATTTGAGAAAATGAAGCAAAAAGATGCATCCAAACTAGTCACATTTAATTCACAACCTCATCTGATTCATAAACTATTTTGAGTTAATAAAGACCAGTTTTAAGTTTTCTAATTACCTACTAGGAGTCTAAAACAAACTAATCTCAAGATGTAGAAATACCAGGATTTCCCCGATACTGGGAATTGGTGCCACAAATCCAAGTTTAGAACAGCTCAGAAACTATTTTTAAAAAATTCAATGATTAGGTTGCTGGACATAATTATTTGGTGAATGATAGTCATCAGCGTTAAGTCCTAGGCTGCACCTGTCATTCTGTTGAAACAGTGATTAGGAGCTACCTCTGCCAAATTCCATCTCTTCATAATGTGAAAGCACTACATGCCACTGGGCAATGAAGACATTAATTAACCATGAAAACCTGAATTCAAATCTTCAGTGTCAGCCTTGGATTTCCTCCACGGTTTATATCTCATGTACCAACAGAGCTTGCGGTAGGTGGTCCCAAAATGTCAATTCAGAGGCTCGCGAGGGGCTGCTGGGTGTGTTTTCATCCTTTGGAGGACTAAGAGTAGGTGAACCAAGTTATTATTTCCTTTACATTTATTTCACTCAGACCCCCTGTGGCCCATAGGCCAATGATCAGTGCGTTGGACTGTCTCAGCCTCAGATTCCACTAACATTTATAGAGCATTTATTTTGCAGGCATCTTGTAAGGCATTTCCATAACTATGTGTCTGAGTGAGAATGTTAGCTTGGCACTTAAACTTTCATAGCATAACAACAACTCAGCCTCCCTCTCCTATCTACAACCTACGCCTCTCACATTAGACCGCGGCACAGTGTGTACATGAGGGGCACTTTTAAGGATGCAATCAAAAATTAAATATAAGGAAGCTCCTGTCAAAGAAAGGCCTTTGATTCGGGAAGAAATTTAAGATTTGAGAGATGGGCATGTTAGCCATCCATTCCTCTTGATTAAAATCACACGTTATTTTCTATATTAAAAGCAATCTACAGGAAGAAAATATATAGTGTATGTTATCACAAGTCCTACATGGGGAAATAGCTTCAAAGTTGTCATCCCTTTAGAACTTATAGTAATCCTATTCTATTCTATTTAGTTTTGAGAATGGGGGGGGAGAAAACACGAGTGAGGGAGGGGTAGAGAGAGAAGGGGACAGAAGATCTGAAGTGGGCTCTGTGCTGACAGTGGAGGGCTCATTGTGGGACTTGAACTCACAGATTGTCTGTGAGATCATGCCCTGAGCTGAAGGCAGATACTTAACTGACCAAGCCCACCCAGTAGCCCTTAGAGTAATTCTTTATTTTAAAACTGTCAGTTGTCAGTTTGAATAACAATTTTATTTCTAACAAAGCTACAGTGAAATATTCTTTTGCCAGTGAGGACCCAAACAATATGATTTCCACAAAAATTTACTAAAATAAAAATTATGCAAACCAATTAGTTTTATTTTTTTTTAATTTTTTAATGTTTATTTAATTTTGAGAGAGAGGGAGAGAGAGAGACAAAGCACAAGTGGAAGTGGGGCAGAGAGAAAGGGAGACCCAGAACCAAAAGCGGGCTCCAGGCTCTGATCTATCAGCACAGAGCCCAACATGGGGCTCAAACCCAGGAGTCCTGAGATCACAATCTGAGCCGAAGGCAGATGCTTAACCAAGTGGGCACCTGAGGGGCTTTTCATTTTTAACCTTAATTAGCAGCACACCTAAAGCTGAATTCGGAGATAAAACTATAGTAATTTGCAAATCTTTTATGTCTGGTACCATATATTTCTTCTATTCCCTTCCAGTAGTTTCTATTTTGTTTTATTTTTGTCCCCTTTTGTCTCATTTTACATTACTTTCACCATCATGTCATCAATTAGTTTAGAGCTATGCAGGATATGAGAAGAGTTACCACACTTTTCTCATTGAGCATAGGCATATTTAAAAGAAAATAGGCCAGAATATTTGAGAATTAATTAGAAATTCCAGGATATGCTCTTAATAACTATAAGCCATAAGCCAATATTCAATTTTAAATATTTGATGTAGTCAGTTTTCAACTTAAATGATGTCACTGATATTGATTTTCTTATTCCTTGGGAGAATGCCAAGAGAAAAATTGATGTGAAACATCTTGGGTTTCATACAGTATTTTGCCATGACCTGGATGATACTGTGACAGCCCGTCAGGAGGACGAGGGCTGACACCATATGAAAGAAGAGACATCGGGCACATGCCAGACAATCAGTCAAGTCTCTGAAGGTCAGCTGAGGCCAGAAGGACTTGACTGTGATGGGACATTAGTCAGCAACGTCCAGGCTCTTGGGATATTCCAGAGTCATGGAATGTGTACGAATGAGGATGATTGAACTCCATGGCAGCCCTGTCTCTGTGTGGGAAAATCTTGGCATTGTTTGTTAACTCTTAACACAGGACACATGAAGTCAGAGTGGAATGTAACCCCTTAGTGAAGCAGGACAATGTTACCTCACTTTTGCTTTTAAATCTAAATTTGTTTCCTTTTCTCAATATGCTAATGTGTTGACAAGAGAAAGAAACACCTAGTAGAATTATTTTAATGGTTTTCTCAAGTAAATATTTGGATCGTTACCTTCCTGTGATCTTCCTTCTGCCTTTCTTCTATATTGCCTTCTTTCTCTTTTTTCTTTGTTATTCCTCTCCTCCTCCATTCTTTATTCTTGATCTCTCTTTTGTATTAATATACTAAACAGCTTGAAAGGTGGATTTTATTCATATATTTTTGAGTTTAAGAACGTAGCACTTTAATATGATATATGTTAAATTTAAATGTCCTATAAAAAATGTAGTGAGGTGTGTGCCTGGGTGGCTCAGTCATTTGAGTGTCGGACTCTTGATTTCAGCTCAGGTCATGATCTTGCAGTTGGTTAGTTCAAGCTTGTGTGGCGCTATGTGCTGGGATTCTGTCACCCTCTCTCTCTGCCCCTTTTCTGGTCACTATCTTTCTCTCAAAATAAATAACACTAAATTAAAAAAAAATTTAATGTAGTGGATACTGAGAGACTATCTATATGGTGTGTTCACTGGACTGTGACATTGTGGAAAGATAATGAAATCCCTTTGATGCTCAGTTCTCTCAAAATTAAAACAGCAACGGAGTTCATCCGGCAGTCCTACAAAACCAGGACAGCAAAATACAACACTATTCCAACATTTGTTCAGAATTAAGAACTAAGTTGTAGGAGCACCTGGGTGCTTAGTCAGTTGAGTGACTGACTTGATTTTGGCTCAGGTCATGCTCTCTTGGTTCATGAGTTCGAGCCCCGCCTTGGACTCTGTGCTAACAGCATGGAGCCTGCTTCAGATCCTCTGTCTCCTTCTCTCTCTGCCCCTTTCCCATTCTCTCTCTCTTCCAAAAATAAAAACAAACATTAAAAATAAAAGAACTAAGTTGTATACCTGAAACTAATGTTACAGTGTGTGTCAACTTTACTCAAAAAAAAAAAAAGTTAATTAGCTTCACAGTGACATTTTCATAATGTACACACATATCAAAATATTGATTGATTTCAATCAATGTTCAATAAGATATTGAACATCTTAATTATATACAACTTTATTTGTCACTCATATCTCAATATAATTATATGTGTATATAATTATATATATGTAATATATCTCAATAAAGCTGGGAACCTGCCCCATGCACCCCTTCCAAAGAAAATCAGTGCCTGTGAGATACTTAGATGATAAATGTGTATGCTCCAGTAAGTTTTCATAGGGGTAATGCTTATCTAGATCCTCCAAACCTTAGCAAAGTCAAAGACTAAAATTTTTAATGTTAATGGTTCTATATATATTTACCTTATCGATATAATTTATTTAAAAAACCTGGATTAGGTATAATTTGTATAAGTGAAACACGATGACATAATCCTATTTTTATAACCATTTATTACTGCATACTTATTTTCTAAAAAATTGGCTGAAATTTGACTTACAAATTAGTAAACAAACATGTAAATGCTGTTAAAATTTAATATCTATGTTGCTGAAATATGAAATGTTTTCATTGAAATCAAAGTGTGAATTTAATGACCAGTGTTCTTCATAGTGATTGCCCCATACATCAGTCATGATTTATATTTTCCCTTTTGTGAGTTCATCTACATTCTTCATATAATTAACTTTACGAGATAATCCGCACTTCAGCTATCTGCTTTCAAATCATATCCTTGCTGTTCAACACTGTTAAGAAGGCCATCTATGCTCTGTTGTAATTATCCTGTCCAAAAGAAGTATGCATCCCTTTTTCCTTTTTTTCCCCTTATGTCCTAAGGGATTAATTGTCATCGGCTCTCGGCCCCTTCTGTGGTGCTCAAAGGAATCAAGGACCATGGTACTCATTGACTTGTGCTTTTTTTGTCCATCTGAGGACAGCAATTGACAAGTTAAGCCAAACCAAACCTTGGTAAAGTGGTGGCTTTGTTGGGCCTGGACCAGGAACATTGTCTCTTACACCAGGGACAGCAGTGTTTTTTAAGGACTTTCTTGCTTTTTCAAGCAAAGTTAGGGAAGCTGTTATCCTCAGTCATTTCTGTGCATATAATTATAGGCATGCATTTTCTTGAGAAGAGTTAACCTTTTATAAGTTGCTGTATCTGCTGGGTCAATTCTTAAAATGTTTTGATTCCTGGTACATGAAAGTAAAGGACAAAACTCTTAACATGCAATTTTCTCTCTTTTTTTTAAAGCTGAAATTCTCATGTCATGAGTGCAGTAAATTACTGATGTTAAGAAATTAAAACCAAAAAAAATGCCATATGAATTAGATTAATGTTCTATCAAGAGACAATTTTGTCTTTACTCCTGATGATTAAAGACCATGTGAATATTGTGTTAGTATACATATATACTAAATAAGAAGATAAACTTTTAGATTTAAATTGCAGCAGTACAGAAAATATCTCAAACTCCAATAGATGTAAGAGAATATACTTGAAATAAACATAATACTTTAATAATTACAAATCTTTAAAATATTAGGTTTTAACATATTAGGATTTTTAGCTTTAAATTCAATATACTATGTTGAAAAGATTTGAGAAGCTTATTCATTTGATTATTCATTCTGAAGTTTATTTATAAAAAAATAAATGCTAAATATTGTCACGAACAAACATATCCCCACTCTGACCATTATATTTTTCTTCTTTAAAGAATCTAGAAAAAATAATCTAGAATTCTATGGATAAATCTTTGTTTTATGTAAATTGGATGGTGTGCTTTTTCTTTTTTGGCACCTAGTCTTCATTAGTTGAATTATCTTCCTTAAAGAATACCAAAATATATGGAACTCCGGAGAGATTTTTGGTTTGTCAACACAAAATGAACAAACCTTTTAAAAAAAGAAACCAGTTTTATTTGAGCCCAAGTTAGGACTGTTGCCCAGGATACACAATCTTCACAAAGAAAAGAGTGTTCCAGGGAAAGAACATTTGGTGCAGGGTTTTTTTATATATATAATATATATACATACACACACACACATATATTTTATATATATGTGTATATATATGTATATATATACTTTTTTTAACATAGAGTTACAAATCATCATGATGAAGTACATTTCAGAAAGTTACAGACTTTGGGGCGCCTGGGTGGCTCAGTCAGTTAAGTGTTTGACTTCAGCTCAGTTCATGATCTCACGGTTTGTGGGTTCGAGCCCCATGTCAGGCTCTGTGCTGACAGCTCAGAGCCTGGAGCCTGTTTCAGATTCTGTGTCCCCCTCTCTCTCTGATCCTCCCCTGCTTGTGCTGGCTTTCAAAAATAAATAAAAACCTTAAAAAAAGAAAGTTACAGACTTCATCTTATGTTTTTAGTATGTGCAAGGCTGTATGCCTTTCATATATATGGGAACCAGGGAGGTGTTTTTCGTTTTTTTTTTCCCTTATCTTTATGTTTGGAATGCGCCTTCTGGGTTATTTATTTAACAGATCAGATGTACGATGTGTGTTTGGGACCGAAATAGAACCCGTTTTGACGCTTTCTTAATTTTGACCTTGGTAAATGCTAACATATAGCTTCCCTGGGAGCCCAGAAGGAGGCCCACAAACGTGAAATGTTGAGACTTTCCTTTATTTTATCAGCTTTTCATTATGCTAGATGAATATTTTCTAACACCCTTTTTATATCTATCAAATGACAAAGTCCAACTACTATAAACAGTGTTCCATTGTACATCTGTTCCCACCAATCCTGCCCCTGTGGCTTCTAAGATTCTCGTTAGTACTATTTCTATTATCCCTTTCTTTTTTATTAAGTTTACTTATTTTGAGAGGGAGAGTGTGCATAAGAGCAGGAAAGAGACACAGAGAGAGACAGAATCCCAAGTAGGCTCCGGACCTCCAGCCCAGAGCCCAATGTAGGGCTTAAACTCAGAAACCCTGAGATCATAACCTGAATTGTGATGCAGAGTCAGATGCTTAACTGACTGAGCCACCCAGGTACCCCTCCCCCCCAACTTTTCTTTCTCGTTTGCAATTTATTTAAATTCAAGTAGTTAACATACAGTGTAGTATTGGTTTGGGGAATGGAACCCCGTGACATCACTTACATACAACACCTGTGCTCATTCTAACACGTGCCCCCCTTAATCCCCATCACCTGTTTAGCCCACCTTTCGCCTCCCTTCAGCAACCTTGTTTGTTCTCTGTATTTGAGTCCCTTTTGGCTTGCCCCCCTGTTTTTATCTTTTTTTTCTATCCTTTATCTGTCATCTATCTATCTATCTATCTATCTATCTATCTATCTATCTACCTACCTACCTACCTACCTACCTATTCCTTTCACAAGGGTTTCTTCATAGTAGCAGCTGATCTGGTGAGTTTTAGATGCTGACTTGTGCTTATTTAGATTCGGATGTGATTTCTTAATTCATTTCTCCAAGGCCCCCAGTGGTTTAGCCGTGGATTTACCTCCAGGCTACTGAGTCCTTTAACACTGCCATCTTACTCTCTTAGATTCAGTCTTATCTACGATTTCCTCATATTGAAATTACCCTCTGGATTTCAACCGGCTACCAGGGCACAGTTCCTGGGACTCTCAAGGCCCCCTTGAGAAGCTACCTTGCTGATGAGGTAGGCCACAAACACATGTGACCAGGCCCACGGAGCCTCACTAGAAACACCTGCAGTCCCTCCCAGCCCAGCTTTCCACCCGGAAGGAGTCGCAGAAACTCTAGGAACAAACAAGCTGCACTCACGCCCTCTGGGAGAGGCCGAGAACTTAAAAGCCTCCTGGGTACTTTCGCCTGACTCTCCGCGGGGGGGGGGGGCCCTTCCTGAAGCCGCAGCAGCGTCCTCCAGTGTCATCTTGTCGCCAGCACTGCCAGGTGATGAAGCTAAAGCAAGTTAGTAACAAGTTCGATGTCCCTTTATTCAGGGGAACAGCCCCTGGCTTGGGGGGTGGGGGTGGTATGGTACCTTCACACAGGGACGCCCCGGCCCCCCGGGGATCTGGAGGCAAGCCTGGGGCTTCGAGAGTGTTGGAAGAGGCACAGCAGAGATGGGGCACGGCTGGCCAGGAGGTCAAGGATTTCCTTACAAGGCTAGCCGGCCAGCCTAGTGTTCTATCATCAGGTAGTCTCGTGAGAGGTGGAGGACGGTGATTGATGTGTGCAGGTCAGTGATTGATGAGCGGTAGCTTTCCTGACTTGTTTCTGAGGGCAGCTGTGATGTGAGCCAGGCCACTGCAAAGGCCTCCCTTTCGTGGGCCCTGAATGGTGAGTTAATTTGACCATATCTGATATTTGAAATGTTGTTTCTACGCTTTGATTTCTGTTATCTGGGAGGAGGAAGGTTTCTCCACCCTCTTAGGTTGGTGAGTGTGGCCTGCGAATTAAACTGAGGGAGGAAATGAGAGAAGGCAGCATTACAAGAAAAAAAAAAAACTGTATGTGTGTGTCAGGTGCACCAAAGAGCTAATAAAAATGCGGCTTGCTAGCTAAATGGTTATAGTTGAAAGCCCGTCACTTAGTAGGGGAAGGGGAGAAAACTCTTCCAGGAGAAGAAAAAGAAATAGGTTTCTTTAGGAAAGGTAATGGGTTTTTAGGAGAACAATGGGAGATAAACTTTGTGGTAATGTTTGTTTAAGTAGATGCAACTGGTCTCCACCCCGCCCCCCAGATTTATGATTGGTTTACTGTTGGTCTGTCTTCTAGAAGTGATTCATGCCAGCTGCATTTTCTAGAAGTAGCTCCTTCTGTTGAGATAAGGGATGCTCTGAAAGGCCTCTTTCTGCATCTTTTGAATCTTACAACTCTGGGGTTCAAAGTGGGTCCCCATAGTGAAGTCTCTAATTCCATTCTTAGATTTCCTTGTAGCAATATCACTAGCTGTCTTGAGGATTATAAAACAAAATTTAAAAACACGAATTAAACAAAACACAAAACAAAAACCCAAAAAACCCTACAATAGTGTGCAAGCCTATGGTGGAGACTGAACTTTGGCTTAATCAGCAACAGTTGTTCTGGCGTTATGCCCAGATCACAATATCGTCCCCAAAAAACAGAGACCGCCAGGGAGACCGAGTCACGCATGCAAAGGCAAAGGGCATTTATTATTACGGGCTTAAGCTCGGGCTCACAGACCTCACCAGCGCAGTGGATCCGTGCTGAGAGCCCCGAACAAGGGCTGAGCAGGGTTTTTATGGGTTCTGGGAAGGGGGAGTGACAGGAAATTGTGACACAGGTACAGGGGTCCAATCATTATCTTATAACAGTATTGGCAGCAACTTTAACCACACACATTGCTTAGAGTGTTTGTTACTTTTGATGGGACCCAATCACAACATTTAGAATATTAACCAATTACAGAGTAAACCCAGGACCCCCACATAGGGTGTAACTAGCCTTAACCAATAAGTGATTATCTATAGCTTCTATCTCTAGGCCTGCCCTTGGGAGTGTTAAGCACTTTAGCTGGTCACTTCTGATTGGATGTTACTAGGGTGTCCCTGGTTGAGCAATATGTGTCCTTTCATTGTCTAATGATTCTGAGAAACCGACACTTAGGCCTCCAACGTCAGAGGGGAAACTTGAAGCCTGTCATGGAGTCAGTTTGGTTCAGTCCTGTGTCCTTTCACTGGTGACATAATTTACAACTCTCTATTTCCATTGGATATGAAATTATACATTGCCTTTGAATTCTATCCCACATACAGTGAAGTAGAGAAGGAATCTTGAAGTGATTTTTTTAATACTTCAGAGTATAATTAATAAATGACCTCCTGGGGATTTCGCACAGTATCCTAAAGGAATTAACTTCTTTCACTCAGCTGATAACCTGCTATATTGTAGCTGCAGAAAACTTACATATGAAGAGCAAATACTATGGGAATAATTTTACTCTTTTTAACTGTGACCATATTTATATTCTGTTTCTATACATCCAATTCTGTTATCTCTCTGCTTCTGGGGACACATCCAGAAAGGTTCATCTCCTTTTCTCTCAAAATTAAGGAAGTGAGATATACATATTTTTAGTAAAAATACTCTGAATTTGGAATTTTTAAATTTTCTATTAGAAATATTACAGTAGATAATAGCAACCATTCCATCAAATCAAGGTCGGATTAGAGAGTATCTAGAATAGTCAGATTCTTCTGAGAGTCAGTGCTGTGTGGCCTGTAAAAGTAGACTTTGCCCAAACCACAGCTCTGAAGTTACAGAATAGTTTTACTTGAGTTTATAATTTTCTGGCAGAAAATGACCTTTCAAGCACATACAAATTTTAAAATTCTAGTTTGGAAGAAGATAAATTATTTCATTTTTAAAGCCTTGAAATCTATTTGAAAGACAAAGATACAACAATGAGTGTAAGTCTAAATTGAAATTTTAAAATTAATTCGATGTTAGATATTGATGGAAATTTCAGCTGTGGTTGAGCTTAAAATACAGAAGTCTATGTAAGACACCTTCTTCCAAGATTCTTTATTGACCCTGCCTTCTGGGATCCTGGCAATTAGGTCATTAATTTGTCCCCTCTTAGAGTACCTTTATTTCTTGTTCCACACATTTAATGTATACACATTGCCTTGAATTGTTGTTTTGTCTTTAAATATATGCAAAATACTTTATCTTAAGAGATGAGGATATCTTATTGTTTTATGTCCCTAGTGTTTAGTGAAGTATTTAAAACTATTCCATGTGTATTTGTGTATTCATGATTCTGAAAATGAGGGTGCAAGCATCTTATTTTGGGAATCAGGGAATATCATCTAGAAATAGATAACGAATATCTATTTGAATTACTGTTTCTCAAATAATACTAATTTAGCAAAAAAATAATTTTGTTCTGAAAACAATTGATGGAATAAGTTATATTTTGAAATTGAAAGCATTGTTCCTTAAAGACCATCATTATTTATTTTTAAGATTTTTAAAATCTTTTTTTGTTTGTTTGTTTATTATTTTTTGAGAGAGATTGTGCTCAAGCTCCAGAGGAGAGGCAGAGATGGCGGGGCGGGTGGGAGGGTGAAATCAGTGCAGAGCCCAGTGTGGGGCTCGAATCCATGAACCATGAGATCATGACCTGAGCTGAAATCGAGGGTCAGGTGCTTAACTGACTGAGGCACCAGGCACCCCAAGACCATCTTTATTTACTCTTTCTATATCAAATGTATTTTTTTAAGAAATGGAGATCACCAAATTGCCTAGTCCAGTGTAATCTCATTACAAAGGATAGTTAGTTGTAAGCAGTCTTGTTATGCTTTTTGTGGTGTTTCTCTAGTTGCTGCTTCCTATCTTGCTCAGCTGGTTCCCCAAGGTCTGAAGCTGACCAAGGGATATTGGAAATAAAGCAGCCGGAGCAGGGATGAGCACAATTTGGCATGGCTTCAAGTTCCATCGATATTGTGGTGGTAAGGAAAATAAAATCAAGGGTATTCAGATAAATGACAGGTGATTTGAACTCTCTGAAACCACCAGAACCATTTCATTACACTATATAGTATTGCATCAAGTGTGTTTTCATGGATTGCTATTTCTTGGTATGTGAAAATGATGCAAGTTGCCATTTTTAGTTTTATTTTTTAATCTGGGTTTTTGTTGTTCAGCCTCTTCTTACATTTCTAAAAGGCCTTTCATTGGTTGAAAATATTTGGACCCCTACAGAAAGTAATCTTTTATGAAATTGTATGAATTGTAACAAAATGAGGAACACAAAGTCATCATTATAGTAGTTGTTCAATCTGTTGATTGTTGCAAACTTTGTAAAATAACTTCCAGGACTAGTGAAATTCCTCTGGAAGCAAATAGTGGCCACTTTGACATACCAGTGACTGGTTGGAGTTGCTTTTTTAGGAGATACCCTCTTAACCCATTATCTTTGTTTCTCTTCAAGTTGGCCCATTGTTCAGAGTCAAACACTTTCTATTGCTTTTCTCCTAAGTATTTTTAAAAAACTGGATATATGCTTAGTTGGTTCCAGTTTATTCATTATCTTACCTCTACTGAAGATTTCTTTCTTTAAATACAGCTTGTAAGTTCTTCAGAACATCTTGGTAAAAGCAGTACATTTGGACAAGGTTGTCCGACTTTTCTTATAATGTAGACAGTGATGTCTGGAGTGACAGATTTGCTGGCATGTGATTCAGGAATCATTAAGTGCCACTTTCAAATCTTATTATAGCACATTTTCAGTTGGGTTATTATTATCATCTGAAGTTCTGCTCCCGCACATCTGACAACCTGGTCCCATAGACCATAATCCCAGCCCTACACAAAAAGTCATACACTAGCATGCGTTCCAAATTACTATTTAGTCCGTTCATTTTCAAGCAATAAACAGATTACCCCAAGGAGCCCAGATAATTAGCAGTTAGTCTTCACCTCTACCCTTTACATGGTGTTAAGTTTCTACACTTTTAAAATTGGAAAATAAGCTGTATGTGAAGGGTTATGGGTGAGTCTAAGCAATAATAACATTTACGAAGAGTAGGAAAATTACCTGTAGATGTGTAATAAATTGCAGACATTGGTACTATTAAAAATTTCCATGGGATAATAATAATACTTATTGATCTTAAATGTTCAAACAAAGTCTGTACTTTAGCTTTTCTTATTTTTATAGTTGTATTTGTGTGTTCTCTGAGATGAACAAGGAGCAATACATATAAACGTGGAATCTGGCATATGTTCATTTTATTTGTTAGACGAACGTAACTATTACTGGTCTTACCAAATGTTGCCAACAAAAATTTTGTGCTAAATAATTTTTGCCTGGGTGGCTCAGTCAGTTAAGCCTCTGACTCTTGATTTCAGCTCAGATCATAATCTCATGGTTCGTGGGTTTGAGCCCTTAGTTGGGCTCCACACTGGCAGTGCAGAGCCTGCTTGGGATTTTCACTCCCTCTCTCTGCCCCTTCCCTGCTCTCTGTCTCCAAAAATAAATAAACTTAAAAATATTAATTCATTTAATCAGATTAACAGTATAAAAGCTGAGTATTTGTATTATCACCACTGACATCCATAGAAATGAAAATCTTTTCTTTTTTAATGTTTACTTATTTATTTAGAGAGAGCAAGTGAGCTGTGAAAAGGCAGAGAGAGGGAGAGAGAGAGAATCCCATGCAGGCTCTGCACTGTCAGCACAGAGTCCAGTGTGGAGCTTGAACTCACGAAGTATGAGAGGCGAAAACCCAGAGTTGGACACTTAACCAACTGAGCCACTCAGGTGCCCCTAAAAGTGAAAATCTCACTCAAGGTCACAGAGCTAGACATCCGAGGAGAGGTTTTGAAACTACTCAGTCAGCTTTTGGAATCCACGCCACTAACCAAAACCTATGCTGCCTCCAGGTCGATTAATCATTTCTGGGTATCGTTAACAGTTTTCAAAATATTTCTTACAAAAAATTTGTTAGCTGGCTCTTGGCAGCAATTCTGTAATGCATGCCTGTCAGTATTAGAGTTCTTACAATGAGGAAGACTAATTCTGGAGATAACTGGATATTCCTTTATTTGTTTTTGATGTGTGTATGTGTGTGTGTGTGTGTGTGTGTGTGTGTGTGTGTGTGTGTGTGTGTGTGTTTTGAGAGAGAGCAAATATGTGTGTGTACAAATAGGGGAGGGGCAGAGAAGGGAACAGAGGATTCAAAGTAGGCTCTGCGCTGACGGCAGAGAGCCAGCTGTTGGGCTGGAACTCATGGACCCTGAGATCATCATCTGAGCCGAAGTCTTATGCTTAACTGAGCCACCCAGATGCCCTGATCACTGGATTTTCTTATGTCTCCACACAGTGTGGATGGGTCAGAAACCCCATCTAAGTTGTTTTGACTACATGCTCTCCCTAGAAGTTTTCCCTAAATATATATTAAAAATCAAGATTATTGTTTAATCAGACAAAAATCTCTTAGAGAAAGTTCTGTGAGAATGTAAAATTCAGAGTTGCTTCCATTTTAAAGAGTTACTTCCTTTACTTGGCCACTTTATTACCACTTGTTTATACAAGGTATCTCTAGACTTCAAATGAGGATTGCATATTTCCAAGGAGTAGCAATATCCTTATTAGAGAATTCCTGCGTTTATAAAAGTTAATGTTAAATTTGTTTAAAGAGAGATACATTTTATTTAAAAATGATGTTATTAGAGACTACAAGAATTAGTGTGTATTAATCCTTCATGAATAAAAGTGTTTTCTTAACATGCACTAGCCAGAAACTGGGGACATTTCTCAGAACTAGTGGATGAAGTGGAGAGATATGACCTTGGTGATGGACGCTCTGTTGCTACCCTTACTTCAAACGCAACGGGTTGATCACTGAAATCCTCCCTTATAAGGATAAGTAAAGAAAATTGGGAAGAAGATCTTCATCTCTTCTCTATGAAGACTGCATGGCATCTTCTTGAATATCTAGTACAAAATCAGGCGATCACGTTTCATAGAATCCTTGGCTTTGGTATTGTCTATATCACTAAGAGGGCAAAACGTTTTTTTTTTTTTTTGGTCCTTTATGGATATATTTTTTTAATTTAAATGAAAAAATAAAAGGTGTAATAATAACTGCCTTCATATCCTTTAGAGATACGGTAAAAAGATAATGGAACTGAAAGCATCCTAAAATGTTAAAAGCCATGCAAATAGGTTGTATCATGGTTCCATTTTTTTTTACACTTACCTCCTAATTACTCTAATGAAATGTACAGATGGTACAAAATAGAAAAGACAAAAAAGTCATGTAATTCTTTACAAATGCAGTCAGAATGCAAACACATGGTGAAGAATACACATTTACAAACATATAATCTTCTCCTTGAGTTCTTTTTCAGTTCAGCCCCATTGTAAATGTTCTAGGACCTTATATAGGTAGACTAGGATGCAGAGTTGGTGATCTATTAACACACAGTTCAGAACTGAAAGTCTGCATTTCGTTGGTCAATTTATAATAAGAGGTGTTTGCCATGGATCAATAGATCACCATGAAATGTCTAAACCAATGGAAGAACTGAAGATTCAAGTAAAGAATCTAATCTTAATGTTATATTACTAGAAATGATTTGTACAGTCTTTCTTGCTCAGTAGTTTTATTGATTAAATTTTGCTAAGAACCTTTGAGTTAGGAATGAACTTGATATTCAAGATCCCTTCAATAAACTTTCCTAATGCTTGGTTAAAGTTACAGTGGAAAAAAGAATAATAATCGTAATACAGCCAAAAAGAATACCTCATGCTTAAATGGGCTACCTTGTTTTTGGAATTTTCAGCATTTTCTTTTAAATTATTTTTTTCAATAAAGCATTAAGTAAAGTTAATTATAACGGTGAGATTGCAATGACGCTATAAATTATGACTGATAATTCAGGCAGAGAGAAATTTCTTTGGCAGTGTATATCTTGATTAGCTAATAGCTGTTCCTGCTAAGTACACCAGGACCTATTTTATCTAATGAAGCTGATGTATAGTCAAACTGTCCATTTGAAAAGATCTGATGACTTCCAAAATTATATTGCTTAATGGAAACTCATACTCATGTTATGTCTTGAGTATGGCTGTTTTTTCTGATACCGAGTAAGGATATCATGCACAGACCTGCAGTAGATTACTTAAGAAAACAACATTTATAAAGACCAAAGGACTAGTTGTTGTTCTTTTGAAAATAATTATGCCTTGATTGTTATATGAATCCACCAAATGATCTGAGGTACCTACATGTATAGATTAACACCATTAACTTATACAGGACTAATTACCCATAATGATTATATATATATATATAATTTTTTTTTTTTGGTACAAAAAGAGGAACTATGCTTATGTCTTAGATGGACAACATAAAACTCAGATAAGGTGCCATCTCACAGAACGGGATCTTAGTTATAAAACTACAGAATATGAAGTCACATTGCCTGTTTGCCTTTAAAGGAAGATTTGTTGAATTTTATTTGTAGATTACAATATATGATCTTCCATGTCGAGGATTGCCTTACAGCAGAAACAGTGCACAGTGTGGTAAAGTTGCCCATAAATTTGAGGCATACTTGAAAAAATAGGCTGGCGCAGTAACAATTACACATTTCTGCAAACGTTTAGTTGAGAAAAATGTATTACTCGCTTACCTTATTCTTGAACTAATTCCTTCTTTTCTTCCATGGGCTCTATATCCTGGTAGGACTTCTAGCAAATATGCACTGTAAGTTATTGTTTGCTGTTTGGGGTGTCAAAAATTTTGGCTTTGTTGAGTGTTGAATCTTGTTTCTCTATGCTATACCTATTTTATCAAAACAGCATGACTATTGCTATAATTTTATAATCTTAAGGCAGTAGGTAAGAAATCAAAGACTTTTAATAGAAATCTGATCTATAACTTTACTATTTGCTGGTTTCATGGAGTATACTCTTAAAAACTCATTTTAAAAATTTTTATCTATTATGCAAAAAGGATTTTAATTCTTATATAGGTAGTACTGCTATTTTATAAACTGAAGTGGACAGTATATTAATATATTAGTATATGTATATTATTTATATATTTTAAATTATGTAATTTATAATTATATAACATATATTTAGTTTGTACTTTAAATACAAAATCTAATTATTTTTTAAATACCAACAGTTTCTCAGGCTACTGGAAAACATGTTAAAATGGCTAACATTTATTAGAAATGTCAGGATAGATATATCTTATATCTTGAGTACCCAGTCTCTCAAGTAAATAGCTGATATACACATACAAACAGATTTTTACCCCAAAGGTTTGATACTCAGATATTTTTGTATGGTGCCATTTATCTAGATGTGTGTAGACTTTTACACCTTTAATGCTATATATATATATATATTTTTTAAATCTTTGAACTGGCTTTAGGAAAGGGGTGGAAGAAAACAGGAAGATAGATCAGTAAGATAGATATGAAAGAGCATTTGCTGGCTGAAAAACATATTTTTACTACAGGAAGGACCACATAAGAGATGTAGCAAATATGTGTCATGCTCAATTCCAAAGGAAGCCACGTGTCCATCCTCCTTTGCTTGCAAAACTTTGCAGTGTTAGGATCCTAATAGCAATGATGGGGGTGGGGGAACTGCTGGGCTGGCTCCCAGTTAAGCAGCAGCTTTTCTAATGTGAGACCTGCTGAATTGTGAATACAACATTTCCCAAAATAGCTCCCCAGTGTGTTGAAAGAAATAATGTGATTTTTTAAAGTATGCAAAGGAATTACTAGTATTCATGGAGAATGCTTTCCTCTACCTTTGCCTAATTGTTGGATAAGATTTTTGAAACATTTTTTTTTACGTTTATTTTGAGACTGAGACAGCATGAGTAGGGGAGGGGCAGAGAGAGAGAGAGAGAGAGAGGAAATTTCAAGCAGGCTCCTTACTGTTTGCACTGAGCCCCGTATGGGGCTTGAACTCACAGGCTCAGGAGACCACGACCTGAGCGGAAACCAAGAGTCCCATGACACTTGACCGAGGGACCCTCAGGCGCCCCTCGAACAACAGTTGAAAGATGATTTTACAAATTATTTCAAATGCTTCTGTTTTGTATGTTTTCCTCATTGAGGTTTTAAGGTATTATTCTGGCAGGTTATCTTCGTGGCATTTATGTACTGTAACTCAGGGAACTCTCTTGGTATAGACCTACAGGCCACGTAAGCATTTTTCATCAGACCTTACCTGTTTCGACTTTTGCCACATAGATTTCTTAGCTAGCTAGGAAATGCTGGTGGACAGAGAAAAACTCCCCCGGTATAAGAGCTTTGCGATGCAACCAGGAGCATAGACCTAGGTTGCATCGAAGAAACTACAGTTGCCAGTGTGAGAAGGAATTAGGGGTAAAACTGAGGGGTGCAGAGGCTAGCATAGGAACTAAGATAAAAATCCTCTCAGTCTCCTTATTTCGCTCTATGACACCAGTGCATTTACATTCCACATATATGTATTCACAGTATGTGCGTCTGTGTGCACACTTTACATATGTTTATGCGATTTATGAATACAGGTTACAGAATTTCTCAAAACATATTTTACCCTTTAGAAGTGTTTGTCTGAATAATGTCTTATGCCCTTGAAACAGGATGCATTCTTGGAACTGTAGTGATCATCTGTAGATTTTTCTACTTTATATACTTAATAAGTGAAAAAAAAGATGGTTATCATGTGTGATGATGGGTGAGGAAATTATTACACAATGTATACATATACCACATCCTCAAGTTGTAGGCCTTAAAGATAGATAATGTTTTAGGCAGTTAAAAAAAAATTTTTAATGTTTATTTTTGAGAGAGACAGAGGATGAGCATGAGTTGAAAGGGGCAGAGAGAGCGGGAGACACAGAATCTGAATCAGGTTCCAGGCTCTGAGCTGTCAGCACAGAGCCCAGAGCCTGACATGGGGCTCGAACTCCTGGATTGTGAGATCATGACCCGGGCTGAAGTCAGACGCCCAACCGACTAAGCCACCCAGGCGCCCCATAGGCAGTTTCTAAATTGTCTCTTATACCTCTCTATAAATCTGGGGTTAGTGTGAATTTCATGATCACACTCTAAGCTAGAACATTTTTGTTTATTCTTCTGCAAACTTGATTCTTTTTCCCTTCACACATTTATGAAAATCAGCTCTCCTAGGGACTGCGATGAAGCGAGATAGCTTTAATTTTATCATTCTAATGACCAGAGAGCTGTATTGATTTTTTTTTTAAAGCAACTTCATTTGGAAAACCTATTATTAGAGATATCTTTGTTTCCTCTCCTGCCTGCTGCCATTTTCCCTCATTGATTTCTGACTGATATTTTTCTAAGACCTGTTATTATGTACAAATATGTTTTAATGAGTGTAATGCTGTCATTTATTAAATACATCACATACAGAATTTACCATAGTGAATGTATACGTAGATTATACTTAAGTTTCATGACAAAATTAAATAAATAGATAAATAAATAAATAAATAAATAATAAATAAAATAAGGTGGAAGAAGGTATGCCTGAAGGACAGGCTTAGTGCATCCTATTGTTGAGGACACTTCACAAGGTGTTCTTTTAGGGAAACCGTAAGCTTTTCAGGCCTATACAATGAAAATTTGTTATGAAAAAAAAATTACAAAATAAAGTTAAACTAGTATTGTTTATTTAGCTCAAACGTTTCAAAACCTTGAGCACTGAAGGTGAATTGTGAATCTTGAAGAACATAGTTTCCCCAAATTTATTTAACTAAAGGCCCTCTTTTCTAAGACCATATTTTCAGCATGCAGTTTAGATAATATTGGTCTGGATATTTAGAATTAGAAGAAGATACACAAATATGTATTTTTCTACACATTCCTGAATTAATTAAATTATATTTACTTAATTAAATGAATAATTACTTAATTGCCTAACAGTTTTAATTAAATAATTGCATTTTGTTTTAAAGTCATACCAATATGTTTGTTAATATTAAAATCCTAATTTTTAGAAAATACACTGAACAATTAGGATGACTTTCTCTATTTTTAATTAAATGAAAATGAGTTATAAAGATATTGCCCAAAATATATACCTCCCCATGTTATCTTTGTTTCTATTCACTCCATCACACTGGATATGTTTATTTGTGATAGTGTGGATTATTAAAATGTGTCATAATAATTTTATTAAGTAGAACAAACAAAATAAATGATCACTCTAAACCAAACAAGAATGATCAAATAAGTGGCTAGCTATACAATTTATTCTCCCACTGTGTAGTTTAGTGCTTTTCCTTTTGGAACCCATTTAAGAATTGGAAGCAGATCTGATGCAAGGAGACACTATTGGTAGTCCTCCAAAGAGGTAGAAAGATATGTATTTCATTCCTGTTGAGATCACATTCAACTCAAAATTTCATTTTTCATTAATTCTGGAAGGTTCTGGGTCCTTGCAAAAGAGCGGCACTTCAGACTATAGCCAAGATCTGTATGTATGCCATCATTTTTGACATTTTTATCCGGGCCTTCTCAGGTGAATGGCGACTTGCAGAGTTTTGCTCTGCTGTTCTATTGTGGACAGACATGGTGCATGAGTTAGAAACTAACAAGCAAGTAACCATGACAACTTGGACACATCAGTACTATATTCCACATTATTTTGTCCTCATTTGAGGTGTGCAGTTACTTAAAATGTTTCATGGAAATGAAACATTGGAAAGGAACTATATTCTAAATATATATAGTTCTAAAGCTACAGTTATATGAAATCATTCTGGTGCTGAAGTAAGATGGCTTTTATTTTATTCCAAAGGACATTGCATGAATTCTAGAAGACTCCAATTTGGAGCCTTGTGTCATGTTTGGTATCTTATATACACTTAAAAAAACCCCAAAACTACAAACTACAACTGCTTTTTAGCCACTAAATGGAGCAGTAGCAATGTGGGTCTGTCAAATGTGTACAGCTTTCAGAGAAGGACTTTGAAAAGGAATGTTTTCCTGTTTTATTTCTAGTTTATTGTTCATCTTTATCATTATTTAAAACACCACTGTATCCTTTTTATCATTTATTTATTTTACTTAAATGTGTATAAACCAGAAAAAAATGATGTATCTAAAATAGATGCATTCATAACATTAGGGCAGCTACGTTTTACTTTGGATACTTAACTGATAGCTTATTAGAACAATATCATTATTTAGATTTTTTAATGTTTATTTATTTTTGCATAAGCAGGGAGAGGCAGAGAGAGACAGAGAGACAGAATATGAAGTAGGCTCAAGGCTCTGAGCTGACTGCACAGAGCCCGTTGCAGGGCTTGAACTCATGAACCGTAGTATCATGACCTGAACCAAAGTCACATGCTTAACTAACTGAGCTACCCAGGTGTCCCAAATAATATCATTATTTTAAAATCCTTTGACTCTGCACAATCTTTTTATCATTTTAATATTTAAAGAAAATGCTATTTCATATTAATTTTGTTATTCTTTTGAAGTTTTATTCAAATTTTCATGTAGGCTAGAAAGTATGCTTAGTTTCTAAATCTAATTACTTTTTAGGAAATAAAGAGGTAGATTGAAAGATGGAGATAATACTTATACATACATAAAATACTTTAAACATTAATACTGTATGGTCCTACATATATTTCAACATGTATTCTCACTGTAACAAGCTATTTCTGTCATCAATAAAGCACTACCTCAGTTTTGTTATAAGAACTTAAGTTAAATTTTCCATAGAAGTATTCATCATTGGGGCACTTTATCCTGACTGTGCAGAGTCTGCTTGGGATTCTCTTTCCTTCTCTCTCTACTCCTTCCTGCTCATGCTCACTATCTCTCTCTTTCAAAATAAATAAATAAACAAAAAATACTTTTTAGAAAGCATTCATCATTCCTGAAATTTTATTTTTATCAAAATTATCATATCTGATTCTTTTTTTATTTATTTTTTATTTTTAAAAATTTTTAATGTTTTTTTTTTTTTTTTTGAGAGACAGAGAGAACACGAGCAGGGGAGGGTCAGAGAGAGGTAGACACAGATCTGAAGCAGGCTCCAGGCTCTGAACTAGCTGTCAGCACATAGCCTGATGCAGGGCTTGAACCCATGAACCATGAGATCATGACCTGAGTCTAAGTCAGATGCTTAACCGACAGAGCCACCCAGATATTCCTCATACCCGATTCTTAAGTTAACATGACTGGTGGTCCAGGTTTAGCTGCCAGAGTTGTATGACTGGCAACATGCTGTGTTTTTTCTTGTTTACTGAATGCTCTCTCTATTGCGGAGCTACCTTTTATTCAGTGGATATCTTAGGGTCCAGGATTTGGTTTGATTCTGTTGTTTCATGGGAAGAGGGGCAATGGTGTCAGCATATTCCAGTGAGATATGAGAAGCAGTCAGTCAGTCAGGATCCACTGATTCTATTGGGATGTCGTAGATTGTGGTAGTATAGAAATGTGAGCCATGAGGATACAATTGACCAGATCTGGCCACTATAGTGATTATTGATGATTTGAATCATTCCTGTAGCCCACAGATGTTTTCTGCTCACTGTGTCACCTTTCAGAAGATGGAAATAAAATAAGCCTGGAATCTGTCAGAGAATTCAGAATGCTTTCAGTTTGATGAAAACAAGTAAAATGTTTTCTATCCAATCACTCCTCAAAGCAAAACAAAACAAAACTAAATACAACACATATGCAGAAAGTATCATCTAATATTAGGTATCATAATGAAATTAATATTACTTATGAAAAAAATCAGTGATCTGGTTGTTGGAACTTTTAAGATAATTGTTCTGGTATAGATTGCTGAAAAATTTTGTTTCATCTAAAGGTTATTGTTAAAACAGCTGAGATCTGTTGTATTTTCAGTTCTGAAAAATACCATTTGGTTTTTAGTAAGTATATTAAAGTACAATATAAATCGAACTAAACAGTTTTTCAAATGAGTTATCAGGCATATTATGACATCATTATTATCCTCTTTTTATAATAATAGAGATCATAATGGAAAGTAATAAATTTATGGCACCTGAGTGGCTCAGTCTGTTTGAGAATACAACTCTTGATTCAGCTTAGGTTATGGTCCCAGTGTTGTGGGATTGAGCGCTGCATTGGCTTCACACTGAACTTGGAGCCTGCTTGGTATTCTCTCTCTCCCTCTGCCCCTCTCCCCTGCTTGCATTCTCTCTCTCTGTCTAATTTAATTTAATTTAATTTAATTTATAAAACTATAAGAAAATTATGGGGCAGGTGGTCTACAAGAAGGAGTAACTCAGTCTCAATTTTAGCAATGCTTTCTGTTAACATCTATCCTAAAATATCTATCAGTAGATTCATAAAATATGAACCCAAACTCCAGATTCAGCTATTAAAAGTCATGAATCTCATTCAAACATTTGGGAATATTATTAAACAAAGGCTTGCATGCACTTAGAAAGAAAACTAAGATTGCATATAAATTTACTAAAAATAAGTTTTGAGGAAATGTCACAAATAGTGAGTCAAAGAAACAATTTGGCAAGCTGTTCCCTGATGATGTTACATATTAAATGGCGACGTGAGGAATGTATGATGGCTTTTACCTAGCTGAGTGGATATATCCGTGTGTGTTGATGAAAATCATTGTAAATTGGAGAGATCCTGCCTGGCCTTCACCAACTGAGACTCCCCTTATCATTGATTATGTGAAAGACAGCATTGGTTTTGGAGATGATACAAGCTTGAAAGACTAAGTAGGATCATAAGGTTATTAACTTTTAAATATAACACTTTATGTTTATATAATAATAGCTTTTTTTAAAGGACAGGGTGGGAATATAGTCACTTGATAGAAGCTCATGCATTATAGAGGAATTAACTGACTACAAGCTATATGCTTAATAAAGCTAAATGGTTATTAAAAGTATGATTCAGCTTTTTGCTGTTGATAGAAATAAACTTTCCAAAATATGCAGTGTCACTATATGTCTACACCAAGAACAAAATCACATGGAGAATTGTCGATTCTAGGTGACAGAACTGAGGGATGTTTATCAGCACTAGATGGATAAACCAAAGTACTTAGTGGAGGCAGATCAGGCGACCTCTGCAGTTTAAGTCATGCCTTTAGATTAAAATCATATTTTCTCAATTCAAAATTTGACCTGTTATTCAAAAGAGAATTACCCAGGGGTGCCTGGGTGGCTCAGTCAGTTAAGCTTCCGGCTTCAGCTCAGGGCATGATCTCACAGTTCATGGGTTTGAGCCCCGCGTCGGGCTCTGTGCTGGCAGCTCAGAGCCTGGATCTGCTTCGGATTCTGTGTCTCCCTCTCTCTTTGACCCTCCTCTGCTCATGCTGTCTCTCTCTGTCTCTCAAAAATAAATAAAAAACATAAAGAAAAACAAAAGAGAATTACTCAAACATAAGTATTTATGTGCCAGCTTTAATAGCCTAATAATGAAAGCATATTATTTTGCAAAGGTTACTGAAGAATAATATTACATAAATCTAAAGCTTGTGACTGTTTAGCATGGAGGAACCAGATGTGGGGAAGTTAAGGTAATTTCTTCAGAGTTTGAAAGACAGAAGAAGCAAAATTTAAATGAGACCGATTTCTAGTCAATTGAAGAAAGAAATTACCACATGTAAACATGGAATTGCTCAGTTTGGTAGATAGGGAACTGTACATCAGGGAAAATATTCTTAAAGGGATTACATAAAAGGGATTCATTTTGGGAAGTAGATGGAAAGATTCAGTTACTTCTTAGCTTTGGATAGTAACAATTAATGATTTGGGGACAGGTAGGTACATATAACAAGACTTCTTTAATTTAGGCTCTGATATTTGAGAATTATAGTAATTGACAGAAGGAGTGGGCTGTAAGTCAAGTAAAATAATTAACTGAGTGGATTAATACTATAAACAAGATTAGAAACTTAATCAACTTGGTACAAGTTATTTTCCAACCTCTCCTCCTTAATAATTTTGGAAAAATCGATCTGTGTCACTAGAGTCCATGTTTTATGCTAAGCATTGTTACAGGTGCTGTGACAGAAATAATGACATATGTGGCCTGTGTCATCAGGATCTTACAAAATAATTAGGGAAAGAAGATTAACCTGGATGAAAAAAATTTGGAGACCGTGAAACAGTGTGGTCTGAAATTAAATTACCATGTCTCATATTAGGTGTAATTAAAATTCTAGAATTCAAAATACCAGAAGCACTGTATTCTTGATTTATATTTGCATTTGCTAACAGTTTCACTTAGGTTCTATGAATCTTGATAAAAATGTGTAACTTGCCCATTCACGTGTTTTCTTATTTATCGTCTTTCCTCAGAGGATTGGCTTCATAGGGACTTTGCTGTGTCTCAGTCAATGTCTATTATACAGTGGCCAGTAGGTAAACATTTGTTAATGAAATAAGCCTTTTTTCTTCTTATTTTTAAAATAAGGTCCTTACTGATCTTTCCAAACATGAACATTTTCAGTATCAATGCAGGAACTTAAGTAAAAATAATTATATTGACACATACATATATAATTGTTATAAATTTGGAGCTATCTTATCAGCTATCAAATGGAATTAAATTGAATTAAAATTCTTTTTTGTCCCAACTTCAAAAACAGTATATAGAAGCAAGAAACAAACCAAACATTTTCTTTTCTAATGATCCCTATTTGTGCAATTTTTACCTAAAAATAGCATACCAATTTTACATGGCTCAAACTAATAAGTAATTTTTCCTAAACTATCCTTTCTAAAAAGCATTAGTTAATGATAGTTTCTTATTAATAAACTGTTCTTATCCCCCCAGGATTGCTATTATTTGACCTGGTTGTATATAGAATGAATATTAGTTTAAATACTATATAGCATTTTTTGATAATAGATGTTAGAATAGGTAGAAATAGCCATCTTATGCCAGAAATGTTATTAAAATGTATTTCTTTTCTATTGACATAGCAAGCATTCACCCCAAGATAGAGGAAGATAAGAAAGACATAACTCTAGTGAGCTCAAGCAATTTTCATTCTTCCATTAAGAATAAAATCACTAAAAAGTACAGGTTAGGCACTGGAGACATCTGGTTCATAGTTACAGTAGTACTTCTTAATGTTAACTGGAAGCCATAAAACCACTCTGGGAGGGGTGCCTGGGTAGCTCAGCTGCTTAAGCATCCAATTTCAGCTCAGCTCTGATCTTGAGGTTCGTGAGTTTGAGCCCTGCGTAGGGCTCTGTGCTGATAGCTCAGAGCCTGGATCCTACTTAGGTTTCTGTGCCTCCCCTTCTCCTCTTCTCGTACTCGGTCTCTTTCTCTCTCAAAAATAAACAAACATTAGAAAAAACCACACTTGGGAAATAGTAGATCCCTTATCTTGGAGGTTCCTGGATAAAGTAAGTGACCATAATTGTATAGACAAATGATTTACATTTCAATGATCCACTATCATGTATAAAACTAGCATCATGTTGCTGGCAGAATAAAAATAAAGTTTTATGGTATTAGTTTGAGTTGTTTATGAGACCTAATTTAAGGTTATTGAATTTTTTTAAGCTTATTTATTTAGAGAGAGAGATCAGGAGAGGGCAGAGAGTGGGAGAGAATCCCAGGCAGGCTCTGCCCTGTCCAGCCCTAACAGGGAGCTTGAACTCACAAACTGTGAGATTATAATCTGAGTCAAAATCAAGAGTTAGATGCTTAACTGATTGAGCCATCCAGGCACCTCAAGGTTAGTGAATTATTATAAATTATCTGAGAATTGCAGAAATACCATTGTTTTTTCTTGAAAGTGTATCTATTTGGAAGTACTCTGACTGTGTAACTATGGCATTGTCTAATTTATTGCATTAGTTACTCTATCTGTATCTCGTAAAACTCACAAGGAAATGGTTTCTCTTATGAGGACTCAGGTTAGGCAAAAGATAGTTTTCTGAAGTTAAGCAGAACTACACCCACCTCATGGATGGTCTCCAGTTGATTTCACAGAAGTATGTGCATCATGCAAAGTTCTGTGGTCTAACTTTTATTCTTATAAATTCTAGTAGTAATTTCAGCATTGATGAGGGACTTGAGGTGACTAGATTTAGGACATGTAGCAGAGTCAGTAGTTCTTTTTCTAGAATAGCTTTCAAACCATTTAGAAAACAAGGCTTTCGGGGCACCTGGTGGCTCAGTCGGTTAAGCAACTGACTTTGGCTCATGATCTTGTAGTTCATGACTTTGAGCCCCATGTCAGACCCTCTGCTGCCAGCTCAGAGCCTGGAGCCTGCTTAGGATTCCTTGTCTCTCTCTCTCTCTCTCTCTGCCTTCCCTCACTTATTCTCTTTCTGTCTCAAATATAAACACTAAAAAAAAATTTTTTTTAGAAACCAAAAGCTTTCTTTAAGTTCTATGTCATAGCATTGTAAATTGTCATTGCTTGATAAAAATGAAAACAAAAAGATAAAACAAAAACAAGGCTCTGCTTGTAGATAATCTGATACATCTTCATGGTAGTTAAGAGTTTTTCATAGCATGCTTTAAGAACCATTGCTTTCTCATACATCTAGTGCCTTTCTGGATTTTTACTTCTTTATAAGCTTTGTAGACATGTATATAGAATGTTTTATTTTTAGGAGTATTCAAAAAGTAACACTTATAAACCATTCAATAATCTTGGGATGCTGGAGTGACTCAGTCACTTGCGCAGGTGTCTTGATTTCAGCTCAGGTATGATCTCCTTGTTTGTGGGTTCCAGCCATGCATCAGACGCCACCCTTACAGAGCGCAGCCTGCCCGGGAGTCTTTCTCTCTCTTTCTCTCTGTGGCTCCTCTGCTCACACATGCTCTCTCTCTCAAAAATAAAGAAATAAACTCAAAAATAAAATAATCTCAAGTCTTATTTGAGTATGCACATGTATTATGATCTTTACAGTTTCCACATACATTTCTTTATATAAAGCAATGGAGGACATCTTAGAATTTGTGTAAGAAATGGTAGCTATTGCTGTTTGTGAGACAGAGTTAATACTCAGTATACAGCCAGTGTTGTTCTTTATTTCATTTATGTGCTTTGTTTTTGTGTCCAAGCATACAGCATTTTGTTGATTACAGTGAATAGTACACTGTCAATGTTAGTATTTGGGACTCCTTATTTGAGTTTTTAAAATTTTATGTTATTTTTCTATTTCAAGCAAACCCTAACCAGTGTCTCGCTCTGGTATACCCTTTGTTGTATTTGTAAGTGTGCCTCTAGTGTACTTTGCTTGTATTGACTGAGATATATATATAAATTCTTACAAGTATATATGAATAGGTGGAAGTGTGTGTATAAATATATATCTTCTCCTCTGTTTAGTTTATATAAATGGTTTTCAGCTTTAAATTTCATTGTTTCCTTTTTTCCTTTTTTTCCTAGTTAGTGTTTAATTGAACAGCTGTCCATGTCACTATCCATCTGGTCTGTAGTTTCTGAGAACTTCCTTACTTCTATATCTTACTTATGTATTTCCATAGATGGATTCCTAGATGGTTCCAATTATTTGATACCATGATTAACATTGCAGTTAATTCAATCACATGTGTAGTGTACTGCTTTTAGTTGTGTGTGCGCTCATGCAATGTGCTCGTGAGATAGTTTCTCTGGCATATTTTGAGAAATTTCTAGGCAATGGATTATAGACCTACTTAGTTGTACCAAATTCTGGACATTGTGCTGCAGACTGACACTTTATTTTGAACTCTATCCAGTGAACATCATGTCATTTTGAATATTTAAAGTTTTTATTAATCTGTTACTCATCTCTTAATCATCTTAATAAGTTTTTTTCTTTGTGCAGTCTTGCATTTTAAAACCTTGACAATTTTCCTGTTGGAATTCCAAATTTTTTTCTTGATGATGGAAGAAGCTTCTGGAATGTTTTAGATAGTAAACTCTTACATATTAGCTTTGTGTATGATCTCATTATTTGATAAAAAACAAATATTTTATTCCAATGAAATAAAATCCAATTTTCATCAACTTTTCTCCTTATAACTTGTGACTTAGGGATCGGATTGTGTGGTGAGTATTAAGAAATATTTCCCAAATAATGGGAAACAAGGATATTGTTCCATATTTTCTTTTATTAGTTTTGTGATTGAAGTTTTACACTTTGGCAAGATGTATCATATTAATAATGATAACTATAAACACTATAAAAGGAAATAGGGAAGTTAAAATGAAGAAATAGTAATCAAAGAAAGAAAATACTCAAATAATAAAGAAATCAAATTACAAAAGAGATACTAAGGCGGTTTTAAGAAGAAAGAATTAGCAAAACGTGTGAAATAATTTAAAAAAGAGCAGATATCCTTTGAAGAACAACATAGATATCATATATAACTATGAAATATACATACAGAGTATTATTAAATGTAATGCTTTCTGTGAGTTAATCAACAGGAGAGACTCTCTCACTCAAACCTGTACCTGCCATATTAAGAATTCATCAAGAATTTTATTCTGATAGGAAGACACCATTTTACAGATAATTTTAAAAACTTTTCAGCAGAAATCATTTCATAATGAGGTTAGGATATAAATAAAAGATAAAATTGTGCTCTGGTTCACAGAAAAGGGAAGTGTGTGTATTATTTGATAATGAGATGTTTTGCACAGTGGCATTTTGAACCATATCTAATCTTTTTAGAAAAGGATTAAGATAGTTAGGAGTAACATTGTCATTTATACCAAAACATTGTGCAGTGCTTTCTGTACTTGGAAGCAGTGTTGTTTTCAGAGAACACAAGGGAGAGGCAGATCAAGTGTATATTCCCAGAGAAACAAGGTCAGGGGAAAGAATTTGCAGAAAAGCTGAAGGCAGCAATTCAAGCAGATTTTTTTCTACCTTAAGTACATCTTAATCTATTTTAGGATAAATTCATTTTATAAAACATTCTAAGGTGGACAATAATGTAAGATGAGAAATTGGGGAAGAATATGACTATTTTTACTTGAAAGTTAATAAATTATTGGCTTTAATTGACTTTCAATTATTTCAATCCCAGAATGGCTGTCCTATCATCTAATAAGATTGAATGGATTGTCTCCAATTTCCTGGTGTACAATATTACTGATAACAAGAAAGGGCATGATGAGAGGTTGTATTTAATCCTCTCAATGCAAGTAGTTTCTCTTCCCTCTATTTCTACTTGTTCCATCTATCTAAATTCACATCATTTTCACTCGAGTACAGCAGCATGTCTCCTTTCTTTCTAATAAATATGAATAATTTTCTGGAATATATTCCTGAGGAATAATCACTCATACTTGCACTTCTATGTAATGTATCTACCTGGCACCTATGCACCGTGATGATCGGCTACCATTGCTCCCATACTACTGTCCTTCCAAATCCTGAGTCCCCAAGGACAGTTGTTGTTGTGTTTTTTTTTTTTTTTTTACAGAACTGATTGAAACTTGTTAACTAACTTTTTATCCATCCTAATTGCCCTTCCTTCCTTTCTCCCTCCCTCGCTCTCTCACTCCCTCCCCCGCCAGCCGTGCTCTGTTCCCCAACAAATAAATTCAAATACTCAGAAAACACTTTAATAGTTATTCTAATAACAGTCCATTGGCATATACACTTTTTGTTTTGTCAGGAGTTTAGGATTTATGTTCTGTTACAGACTAGCCGAAGACAATATATCATTTACCATTACTTGGTTCCTTTTGATTCATACTGGCGTTCATCAGTGGTTAGAAGTGATAGTCATGTTTTCCCTGCTGCTGTGTCACTATTGGAAATGACAGCAAGTCATAGAAAGAATTTGGGACACATCCTGTCACTTATCTCCAGTAGTCTTGGGAACATTTCACAACCTGTTGCTTAATGAAATCTCAGTTCTCTATTCTGTTAAGTGCTCTGGCCGCTTATTACATGAAAGGTTCATTGAAACAAATGCTGTAATATTCTAGAGACAGGATTTAATTAAAATTACTCTGGGCATAAGGGAGCCAGAACCTTCTGCCTCTATAGCTGGTTATAGGACAATTTTGGAATTAAGTCTCAGCACCATCTGACGAGTAAGGATGAAGGGCTCAAGAGCTATGTATATCCTTTTTATGCAAGAGAGGGAATACTCTCAACATATTTCTAGTCAGTTCATGTTTTGAATATCACCAGTTTTGCCAGTGAAAACTAACTTCTAACATTCATTATGTGAATTGAGGAATTAGTTGTTTGGACTATTGAGTAACTGCTAGCTAAATCACCATGGTGCATGCATTCCTGATTAAGGTAGCCAACCATCCCAATAAATTAGAAGATTTGCCTATGCTTAAGAATTGTAAACAAAAGTCCAGAAAAATAAAATGTTTATTTTGTGATATTTATATCTATCTTGATCAATTTCAGTGTCAGGAATAGTCAGGAACTGAATGGCAATAGCCATTTTTTCTGAAGAGGCAGGCATGTACAGTAATAAAATGGCATTCACCAAAATCAGAAATGCTCCTTCCTTTTAGGGTGAACTTTGTTAAGGAATAATACAACATTCTCCATGTTAGAAAAGAGGCTTTGAGGAGAAAGCAAGGGTTTATGTTTATGTTTAGGTCATAGACCTTAAACTCCTGTATCTGACACTTGAATCTCTAGGCAAGGAAAATTCATGCCCAGGGGATTCTTGGACATGGCCTTCAGAGTTGCCAAAGAGGTCATGCTATGCACCGTAGCCCTACAACCAAGTCAAAATGCCTGGTAATAGTCAAGTAGTGTTGAGTCAAGAGAGGGCAGTCCAGAATGGAAGAAATGATTAAGAACAGAAGACAGAAGAGAAACAAGTAGATCAGGAGATCAAAACAATAATGGAACACAGGCAGAAATGGAGCTTGGAAAGGAAACTGGTATGAGACAAACAGAATAAAACTTCTAGGAATGAGGGTCTGGCTTTTGTGAGATTTTGTCCTGCTCTAACAGAGTTGTGCCTCATCAGGCTCACACCCACCAAGGGTGGCTCTAGGCATTTACTGAGCCCAATAATTTAAAATTAATAAGATGCCTCTATCAATATTTACAATGATTTAGATACTGAAATGCTTAAACATAATTATTGATGGATTTTACCAATGGATGAGTGATCCTTGCCCCCCTCAAAAAAGTTAACTGTCATCATTTATCCCTATTAGATGTAACCAAAGATAATTTTCTCACTTGTTTCATGCCTTATTTTCACTTATTTTAAGTAGAACACTTCCTTCCCTTGCATAGTTGGTTTACATTAATGGGACATTTCTTGCTCATGAAAAAAGAAAAAAATATTACCTCTAATTGTACAGTCTGTTAAGTCCCATTTTATATATGTCTGGTGTACTACTTAGAACAGATTTATGCATTTTTTTCCAAACAGCCGCCGTCCTTCATGAATTGTATGTATACAATACCCTTCAAATAACAATTTTGACAATAATTTTTTCTATGTGAAACCAGGTAGGTTTTTAATAATAACCCAAAATGCTCTCCTGTCCTAGAGAAAACTTTTATACCCCTACATTTTCTTCTCTGAATATCCTTGTCTTCTAATTACATCAGGAAGATATTCAGGTTCAGATTGACCAATGACCTTGTCTGTGGTGACTCATTAGGTGTGTTTGTGAGGCATACCCATTGATGATAGAAAGGTTCTTTTTCCTTCCACTCATCATAAAACTGCCGCTGCTAGTGAGTCATCACTGGAGGATTTTATTGGGCAATTATTTCTTAAGTATGCTTATCTAATTTAGGGTTCATTAAAGATGATGATAGAAGAGTTTCCCAACTAGAAGTTGTAACTTGATCCAAGATTTTATTGTCCATCTGTATAATTGGGCTAATATTTATGCTGGGAATATGCCAAGTTTAGGAGTAACAGGAATTGAAACTCTTTTCCTTTGAGTAAGCATTCTTGTACAACATAAATTACATAGTATTGAAAAAAAACTTTGTAGTAATAGATTTGATTATCAATTCTCAAAGCATGCATAAGCTATTTAGAGTAAAACAGTATACATTACACAGGGAAAAAATCATATTTTATAGATGAAGTTTTCCACTCAGTATATAAACCTTACAAGCCAAGGTGTACAGTTTAGTTAAAACCATTTTAATCTTCAGTATTCCTATGGTGTTGTCAATATTGGAAGTGCCCATTTTTTTATTTTTAAGGGATGTTCAATTTTGGCTTATGTTACCTTCTGTAATGTAAATAGTCAATGACATTCATGAATATTAAGTGAATTCAATTACATTTTGTCTTTATTTGACTTCAGTGATAAAATATCTTCCAGATTTCTTATTGTAATCTAAAAATGAGATTCATCCTGAGTTTCACTGATGCCTGAATTGAAATTAAACCTGATATTCAACCTAAAATGACAGGCCTTCAATGATTTCAGCATTGATGATAAAACTGATTTTTTATATATGAGCTGATAATCAGGGCTGCTATTCAATCAGGACACAACAGTATAGTTGAGTTGGTTCTTTAGGAGCCAATGTGCTGATTTGGATTGATTTCTGTGCCATACAGGTTACTGAATGTCACCATTAGTTACAAGGTTCCTGTCCACTAATATGGAGTATAGTATCCCTTTGAACATCACTCACTCACCAAATGAATGAAGAGATGGTAGAAACTAGAGCCATTGGGGTTTATGAAATCATTAGTTAGGAAAAGGAAATAATTTGATTTTTAAATTGTACTTTTTTCCATAATTTTTCCTGTAAGATGTGCTCAGTACTTATCAGTGTTCTTTATTTTTATTTAAAAAATGCTACTACTTAGAGTCAAATAGATATTATTTATACTGATGAAATTTTTATGAGAAAGCTTTCAAAAATTATTCTGATAGCTTGAAAGAGTTTATGGCATTCATAAAATATCCAACTTCCAGAGACTAACTAGAGAAAAATCTAGGAAGGGTCTCCTATCAGATAAAAAGTACTTTATATCATACATTTTCAGCAGTGTAGCACCCTGCTGTAACAACTCATAGGGTACCAGGGACACTTCATCTCTTTACTCTTCTTGTAGTGTTTAAACATTTTCCTCTTCTCCCCCTTACCCTTTTTCTCTTCCTCCTCCTCTTTTCTGCCTTCCCTCCCTCTCTTCCTTTTTTTCTTCTTCTTTTCCCCATCCCCTTCACTTCTCTTCCTCATTCTGAGGTATAGGCTGGTAGAGCTGTTGCTTTAATTCTATTTCCTCTTTCCTACTCAGTCTCTTAGGTGGAAAGCCAAACTAACAAACAAACATGATTGTATCACTTATCCCAGTATGCCCTCTAGATGCCTTACTGATGTAGCGTAGCCATTTACGACAGGGAACCTGAGAATATGTAGCTGCTCTTCTCTGCAGAGAGAAGTACGAATGGCAGGCTTTCTCTCTCCTGTCCAGTGCATCTCCCTTGTCTATTGAGAAAATGGCTACTTGTTTTCAAAGATCAGCATCTTTTAAGAGCTTGTCTATAGCATTTTCTATGCTCCTTTATTTATAGCAAATTACAAATCTTTTTAACTCGGGCAAGAAATCCTTTACTTGTTTTATGTATCTTTCAACTGTAGTAGTCATTATATTAATATTTGGTGGATGGATGGATGGAGGAAGGAAAGGGAGGGAGGGAGTTGGGAAGGAAGGGAGGGAGGAAGGTAGGACCTAGGCAGCAAGTGCTTAAACTGCACGTTGAAGTAGTGGTTAGGAGAGTCACAAAACATTAAAGCCTTAATTTCTTCTAAGATAGATGTTCATGACAACTGGTTGGTTTGTGTAAGAAATTTTGATAAACTGTGATTTAGGCAGCTATTATGTCATTAACCTTGAGTCCACGAACACAATTGGAATTCCTTTTTAAATAAAATGGCTTGTCTTTTTTTGAAACAACTAAAAAGTTAAATATGATAAAAAGTTAATATCCAAATAGACCCAGTCATTTTAGTGACCTTCTTTTGTTCTCTACATTCTCTTCATTCTCAGGGATTTATTTATTGATAAACCAGAATCTCCCAGATTTATTTCCTCCAAACAAATATCTTTTCTAAATTCCAACTCAATTATTCCATTGCCCACACAACATGATCATTTGGATGTCTCTGTGACACGTCGATATCTTCAACAGAAGGTGTCACACACTGAATTATTCTTTTATGTATTTAAATCTAGTGCTCAACAAATATTCTCTGTCTTGCAGATTGGCACCCCTATTCATCATTTCAAACCAGACACCAGGAAATAATTCTTAAACTTGACAACTTCAACTCTCATATCCCTTATCAAGTCTTTTTGATTCTACTCCTATATATTCTAGAATCTTCTCACTTCTAGTAATGTCATCCCAATCCAATTAATCATCTTTCTTGTTATGCTTTTTCCAATCTACTCCTCACACAACATTACAGAGCCAGAAGGAGGACCTACAACATGACCAAAATAAAAGCAAGGAACCAAAATTCAGCTTACCTCTCCATAGGAATTTCTTCACTCCCCATTTTGGAGAATGAATCCAAATAATGGATTTCTGTTTACTTGGAAGTTTACCGCAGGTGTTTGTAAAGACTGGTCCCAAACCGTAAGTGATACAGGATTGAGACGGCCGTTTGTCTTTCCAGCCTTGTTTTTAAACTTAAACATGTTAACAGGGTGATTCTCAACCCTCCATGCATGCCATGAATACCAGAAGAGATTTTAATACGTGCAGATTCTCCATTTCAGACTAGAAAGGTCAGTTAGAATCTCCACTGATGAGGCCCAGGTTTAGATATTTTTATTTTATTTTATTTAAAACGATTTTTAGGTTTATGTATGATTGAGACAGACACAGCATGAACGGGGGAGGGGCAGAGAGAGAGGGAGACACAGAATGTGAAGCAGGCTCCAGGCTCTGAGCTGTCAGCACAGAGCCTGACACGGGGCTCGAACCCATGAACTGTGAGATCATGACCTGAGCCGAAGTGGGATGCTTAACTGACTGAGCCACCCAGGCGCCCCAGGTTTAGATATTTTTAAAAGCTGCCACGGGGATACCACAGTGTAGCCTATGTTGCTGCTGCCATCTGCCACTTCAGTTTGCTATTGGACACTTATCACGTGTTTGAAAATCTCAGAGTAGAGAGAAGTTGAATCACTGTGTTGTCCACGTGAAACTAACGTAACGTGTGTCAATTATATTTAAAAAAAAATGCCCACAGCAAAGTGCCTGGCACACAGTAATTTTTCAAGAGAGATTAATAATTATTTTATTAGTCAATACCCTTTGCTCTTGGTACTTCTTCTGGCATAAAGATGCAACCCCTCTTGCATTGTCCCCCTAGGTAGTTGGTCTTTCTAATTGAGCGTAAGATTTTCGGCAGCCTTTTTGAAGATACACATATAGACATATTAGATATAGACATAGACACAGATAAAGATATATTATTCTTTTGGAAAAAAGTAATGTTCTAAAGCTCTTCATCTCATTTTTTAGGTTTCTTATCACCCTAGTAAAATAGCTGGCAAGTTTTCTGCAAAACTGAAAATGTCATGTATTAACCTCCCCTACACACAGATGCACATGCATTCCTAATTGTGTATTAGGAATTGTTCTATTACTCTAATGATTTAAATCATTCAGTCTTCACGCTATCCAACTTTAAGCCTATTTATAGGTGAATATACTGAGAACCAGAGGACTTGAATAATTTATCCATGATTATAGGGCAGAGAGGTAGGATTTGAACCCAGGTGGTATCCTTTTGGAGTTCTTGTCCTTAAATATCCTATCAAATGACATAACCTGTTGGGAATAAATGCTATCAATAAAATTAAAAATTAGGTCACTAAAGTATTATATAAATTAATAGTGAATATTAATGGGTATAGTGGTTTTTTATTCACATTTTGTATGTAGTAACTTCTACTGGAATCTGTGCTATTAATTTTTATTGTTATTCCCAATAAAATTTGACTTAAAGTAAGTACAGTAAAATTGTTATTCCCAATAAAATTTGACTTAAAGTAAGATGATACTCTTCTTTTGTTATCATCCCCCTGCCCCGCAACTTTAGTATTATATATACAAGATGTAAAAATTTATTTGGATTTAGCATGCACTTGGTTAGTCATCCAGTTTTATTATTAAACTATTTATTTATTAAACTATTCAAAATTTTAACATACCTCTTATTCATTCTATAGCTTTTGAATTGTCAAGAACCTCTAAAGAGAAATGAAATGTTTGTGTTTGAGATTGATTTTAACGAGGGAGAGGGGGTTTCATTTGATTTTGTTTTGTTTCACTTCATGGTTGTTAGTGAAAAAGATTACAAAATGTCTTTACCTGAGGTAGATTCCAAAAACCAATAAAACCGTTTTTTTGTTTGGTTTGCTTGTTTTTGTTTGTTTTGTTTTTTCTTCTTTGAGAAACTTAGTTCATCTGGGGATTTAAATGATTACTCAGTGAGATCAATAACTTCTCCCTTGGAGACTGTAAAGCTTGTATCACCAATAAAAGAAGCCCAGCAAACATCGGAAACAAAGAGAAGTTCATGTTAATAGTGACCTGAAGGAAAGACCTTTGGGGAGCAAATTTGAAGAGTCCCTGTCCATTTCTTTCTCCAGTCGTCACCAAGGAAACACTGATGGGCTTTTTAAAAAGCAGTAAAAAAAAAAAAAAAAAAAAAAAAAAAGCAAAGTCCATCTTTCCCTTTAAGTCTACACATATTAACAATTAATTATCTTTGCCAGATGCAAATGGATTTTCTAATGATGAATGCATATACGAATACACATACTTTTGAAGTGTGCTTTTCACAAGACAATCAAGAGAAGTTGCGAGAGAGACATTCATTTAATTGTAGTCACTTAATTTTCAAGACAGTTCTTTATTTGAAAACTAATAGAGAATTTAAAAAAGTAAAATCAAAGTAATGTAGGACGGTTGTATATCCCCTATGATTACTAAATGTTTTTTAAAATTATTTTTTAAATTTTTATGTTTATTTATTTTTGAGAGACAGAGAGAGACAGCATGAGCAGGGGAGGGTCAGAGAGAGGGAGACACAGAATCTGAAGACAGGCTCCAGGCTCTGAGCTGTCAGCACAGAGCCTGATGTGGGACTCAAACCCACGAACCGTGAGACCATGACCTGAGCCGAAGTGGGAAGCTGGATGCCTAACTGACTGAGCCACCCAGGTGCCCCTATTAAATGTTTTCTATTTAAATTTTTTATCTTTAAACTCAGATGCATGTCATACAATTAAGCTTTATACATCTATGTTTATTAAGTTAAATATGTCCCAGTTTTTCAGTGAGAGTATTTGAGTCATATTTAAAGTAAAACTCAAGCTGGTTAGCAGTTCAGTTCCTTCTGATACAGAATTGATTCCTCCCTGGTTTAGGAGTATTGCAAACAGCATAGAAGTAAGAATTGAGGAGACTGTCTTAGGCTGGAATAATACAGCATAAATAAAGCTGAAGTTACTAAATGAAATTGGTACTTTAGACTTTTGACATCTTCTAAAAATACCAACATTTTGTGAAGTAGGTGTTTTTTTTCATATCGTGAATGGGGACATGATTATTTATATGTTGTTTAAAGTGCTGTGTGACATTGGTAATTTATATTTATCATAGCTAAGGAAGGTCATGATCACTTATCAACATAGATTATAATATCTCTTGTCTGAGACACGGTACTGGATCCCTGATAAACTACAGCAATATTTATAAAGATTTCTGAAAATTTCACAAACTTATGGAGAGCACATGGAAGCTAGTAGCTAATTATTCACAATGTAGCATAAATACCATTGAAATATAATTCCATTTCTTCTGAAAAGAGAAAACATACTTGTTACTTTTCAGGAACTATATTAATTTCTATGGCTGCTTTAACAAATCGCCGTGCTTTGTGGTTTAAAACAACAAAGTTATTATCTTCCTGCCCAGAGGTTTGATGGGGCTCTCGCTGGGCGAAGTCCAAGTTGATGGCAGGGTTGTTTCCTTTCTGGAGGCTCCAGGAAAGAATCCATTTTCTTGCGTTTTCCACCTTCTAGAAGTCACCCACATTTCTTGGCTTTTAGGCCCCCTCCGTCGGCACTATTGAATCTTTCTGACCCTACTTCAATAGTCAATATCTTTCTCTGCCCACACGCTGGATGGGTTTTCCATGTTTGTAGACCCCTGTGATTAGGTTGGGCCCACCTGGATAATCTGGGAAAACCTCCTGTCTCAAGGTCTTTAACTCAGTCACACATGCAGAGTCCCTTTTACCATGTCAGGCATACATTCACCAGGTTAGGGTGGGGACCCTGCCATTATTCTGCCGATGACATGGACTGTAGGGAAGAATTACTTCACTGTATTTGGCCATTGGTTTAGCAGTTTTTGTTTGTGGGGTAGGTACCATCTCTAATCACTGTCTAATTATATCCTGATTTTAAAACAACAGAATGTTAGATTCAGAAGGGAGACCTAGAGATCAACTAGTTCACACTTTCAATTTTAAGGATGAGGTGAATGAAATTCACTAGAGAAAGAAAATGATTCACAGGCATTCTTTGTGTTTTATTTAGGATTTTATTTTTTAGAGCAGTTCTGCAAAATTGCCCGGAAAATACATGGATTTCTCATATTCTGCCTGCCCCCAGCACACACATAGCTGCCGCCTTTATCAACATTACCTACCAGACTGGTTCACTCCTAGAGCTTAATGTTCTGTAGGTTTTGACCCAGTATATAATTATGTATATTCAAAATTGCAATATCATACAGATAGATACACGACCCTAAAAATCCCCTGTCCTCCACCTATTCATCTGCTTTCATCCCCAAACGCTGGCAACTACACATCTTTATATTGTCTTCATAGTTCTGCCTTTTCCAGAATGTCATATAATTGGAATCACACAGCATGTAGCTTTCTAAAATTGGCTTCATTCACTTAGTGATACGCATTTGTTTCCTTCATGTCTTTTCATGGCTTGGTCACTCATTTATTTTTAGCACTGAATACTATTACATTATCTGGATGTATCACAGTTTATTTATTCACCTACTGTCTTAGTCTGTTCTGGCTGCTGTAACGGAACACCAGAGACTATGAGGCCTATAAACAACAGAAATTTCTCTCTCACAGTCTGAAGCCTGGAAAGGCTGAGGTCAAGGCACAGGTGAATTCAGTGTCTGATGAGGAGCCATTGCTTGGTACATAAATGCCTGGATTTTTGCTGTTTGTTTGTTTTGCCGTGTCTTCACATGGCCGACAGGGCAAGAGGCCTCTCTGGGGTCTCTTCCATGGACACACCAGCCCTATTCGTGGGGGTCTGCCGTCATGACCTAATCATCGCCCCAACACCCCACCTGCTAGTCCCGTCACACGGGGGTTAGATTTCAACATCTGAGTTGTGAGAGGACAGCGAACTTTCAGTCTATAGCACCTACTGAAGAATATCTTGGCTGCTTCTAAGTCTTGGCAGTTATGAATAAAGCTGCTATAAACATCTGCGAGCAGGCTTTTGTGTGGACATAAGTTTTCAGCTCCTTTGGGCAAACACCAAGGAGTGTGATTGCTGGATCGCACGCTAAGAGTATGTTTAGTTTTATAAGAACCCTCCAAATTGTCTCCTAAAGGAGCTGTGACATTTTACATTCCCACGAGCAGTGGATGAGAGTTCCTACTGCTCTCCATTCTCAGGGCATTACTTCTCTGATGGTGATGACCATGTTTCCCAGTTTGGTATAAAACTGCTAAAAATTTATCGTAATATGTTTTTTAGTGAGTTTCAAGGCAGTTTTATGTGGAAACAAGTCTTCTTCCCCCCATGTTTATTTTTCCTCAACTAGTGTCTAAAACCTAATAATATGTGTATATCAGTAATATTTTGAATGGTAGGGGCACCTGGGTGGTTCAGTCAGTTAAACGTCTGACTTCAGCTCAGGTCATGATCTGATGGTCCGTGGGTTCAAGCCCCTTCTCCGACTCTGTGCTGAGAGCTCAGAGCCTGGAGCCTGCTTGGGATTCTGTGTCTCCCCCTCTCTCTATACCCCTTCCCTGTTGGTGCTCTGTCTCTCTTTTTCTCTCAAAAATAATTAAACATTAAAAAAAGATAAAAAATATTTTGAATGATAACCTATTAAGAAAACAAATACTTGAGTTTGTTTTTACAAAAAAAAAAAAAAAGAGGGAACTTTTGCTTTTTCTAAAGAGGAGTGATATACATTTTTCATGGTTGCCAGGATTTCCAGGCTGCTTTTTTTAATGTTACAGAGCCCTTTTTTAGTTTTGTCTCAAAGAAATTGGTTCCCCAGAAGAAAAGGCAATTTCCATGTCAATGCAGTGAGCTTTTGTTTACATTTGTGCATCATACTTTTGATTGAGAAAAACATCAAAGGGGAATATGACGTGTGTTGTGATGTACCTTGTGCTCAGGAGATGCATCCCGAGGACCGATCATTACTTGAAGTCCCAAGGTGCATTTGGGAACATAGTTTAATAAAGGACTGGGACTTGGGAAGGCAGTGATACAATCTTTAAAGAATTCTGAAATTGACTGGGAACCATAAGAGAAAACTTTTACCTAAGTTCAGATGCCTATTAACTTTGAGATAGTTTCTGGCTGAAAATATTATGCTTATTTGAAATGTATATATTAATATTATTTGTTAACCTTTATCTTGAGAACATTTTCACAAATTTTGCTTGGTTGGAGCGCATTTCAAGAATATGTAATGCATAGAGCAAGCGTTATTCTCATTTTATAGATAAGAAACCAGGGTGAAGTTGCTTGCCCAATCTCCCACCCCTTAACCACCCTCCAGCTTTCCTTAGTGACTTAGTATATGCATCTGAAGTCATAGAATAATAAATTAATATGAAGAAAATCACACAAACTCCACATCCTGTCTCAGAATTTCCTTATTAGTTTCTTCTCTTTACAAAATCAAGAATGAAAACATTATTTAAATAGAATTTTTTTTTATAAAAAGCAAGGTACTTTTTTTTTTTTTTTTTTGGTCATTGCTTCCTAGATAAAGAGGAGTTGAGCTTGGGAAAGAAAGCTGAGGGGGTGGAATTCAAAAATAGTTTCTTGTCTCAATACCACACATTCATATTATGATGATATATTGTACTGTTGGCCTTTTTTTTCTTTGAGTCAGAGAGAGTGTGAAATTAAATGGTTTAAATAGAAGCCAGAGACACTGCAATAGATTCTAGGAGTACCATGCTCATGATAAACATTTTAAGGGAACTTATTGGAGGTAGGTGAAAGGGACTGGAGAGATCTAGAAAGTCATGCTAATTTGAGCTCTCCTTGAACATAGGCAAGTGGACTAGATAATATTTTGATTTCTATTAGATGATTATTTGAAATGTGCACCAAGTTTTATTAAAGAGGATCAGTCTTGTAGCAGTATACTGTATCATTTAAAGTGATAATTTAAGCCATTTCCATCACAACATGTTAAAACAATCTGTGAGGGAAACAGTCCTTATTTCTCTATTACATGAAGTGTTGCATTAAACTTATATAGTTTTAAGGAATAGAAATGTAAGAATATAGACTGTGGGTTTCAGTAGCAGATCAAAAACATTATGCTTTATAAAATGGAGAAGAATTGATACTTTAATATTCTCTTTCTCCATTACAGTGAGATGATTTAATATGCACTGAATAATCACTTTGAAAGCAATCAGTTCTTTAACTCAGTGATTTATATAGATTTCTCCCAAGAATTTTGTCTTTCAGGATCACAGTAAGGTATTTTGTTGTTTGCTTCTGTGTATTTTTGCTCATAAGTGATATGTATACTTTTTATATTTATTCTTCCAGTATGTTCCTTCCTACTTTTAATCCATTCTGACATCTGTTTAAAATCGTAGTCACTGAATAAGTGCAGGAAAGGTTAACAAAAGATGGTGAGGTTCAGATATGGGCATAAAAGTGCAAGCTGGATATTATGATGAAATCATGTTTGGCCAAAGAGTACCTTTCATTCTGGTATGCACCCTACTAATCAGCTTGGACATTTACCCCACTCGTGAGCCTGTGTCCTCTGTTCTTTCAATTCATAGCTTTTCTCAGTTAAGGAAAAAGGTCACTGTTACAGGTGTTGCTCACTCACTTTTTAAGAAATTATGATGCCCTCTTTATATTTTTAAAAATTTCTGTCGAGGGGTTGCGTGCTTTTCTAGTGAATTGATGAGTTTTAATCATTAAGATTATGAACCGTTTCCTATCTTGTCACAGCTGTTTTCCCATTTTTTGTTGACCACTGCACTTATACACAGAGCTTCAAAAAATATTGTAATTGCCTCCACTTAAGTTTATAAACTTTTTTTCTTAATTCAAACTTAGGAAATGTTCTCCAAATTTCTTCTAGTTTTTAAAAATATGGGTAGATTTTTACATGAGTAATTCTTTGAATGATGTGTGTATTGTATGTTGTCTTTAGGGAAGAGTGAAAGGATTTTTCTTCTCAAATAGAATAATAATTCATGATATCTTGACTGTTTCTTGTTTTCTTCCAGTTTGTGATACCTCTTTTCATGCACTAATTTAAATAAGTACAGTGGCTTGTCTGTAAATTGGTCTGAGTGTTTTGGGGGGCCAGTATTATACTAATTCATTTATTTGTGTTTCTCCATATGACTAGATATTTAATAGGGTTAATGTTCCATAGTGGTCATTTTAAGCATATTTATTCTTCCAAACTCTAATATTTTACATATTACAAAATGATGTTGTATGGCTGGGTACATACATGCATACTTTTGTAGATTTTCCTGTTTTTTGATGGAATCTTGCTTCCATTTTAGTTTCTATGTCAAGAATATCTTCACCAATAATCAGAGTAATGCAAAATAAAGGTGTACAAAATATATGTGTTTTGTTCTTTAAATTGACATGTCGAAAGATGCAAAATGACAGTGCATGCAGAGCTTAAATTGTCACACTGTCTTGGGGAAAATAATTTATACAACTTAATTCCTGATGTATGATTATATATGGAAAGAAAATGATGAGAAGTCTAAATAAAGATTTATGCATGAGAGTGTTCTATTTTAAATATAATCTCTATGCTGAGGACACCCAAATTTATATCTCCGGTCAGGACGTCTCCTTTGAATTCCAGATTTGTACATTTAGCTGCCTAATTAACATCTCCATTTAGGAATCAAACCTAAGGATATGGAAAATGGACACGGGCTTGACCCTCACCCTGGTTTAGCATTCAGTTCCATTTCATAAAATGGAATCATCTTTCTTCCAGCTGCTCAAGCCAAAAATCCTGACATCATACTTGACCCATTTTATTCTCTTATACCCCACATCTGATCTAATAATGAGTTCAGCAATTGATTCTCTTCTTTTCCTTCACTGCAACACTGGCCCAAGTCCTTATGCACTCCCCTCTTGCATTGCAGTAGCTTCCCAGTTGGCATTTCTGTATCTGACTTGTCCCTTTCAGTCTATTTCAACCCAGAAGCCAGAGTGATCTTGTTAAGCCAGTTTTATCATGCTGTTCCTCAAAACATTCCAGGGACTTCCCAGCTCATTTAGAGTAGAAGGCAAGCACTTTTAGAGTCTGCAAGGCCTAAAATTGATCCTCTTGGGATATCTTTGATTTTATCTATTTCCCTCCTCAGTCACCTTGATCTTCTGCTGTTCTTTCTGAGGGTTTTTCTTATGCTTTCTTCTGGAATGGTCTTCCCCCTTCCCCAGCCCCCCACCCATTTCAGGATGACTTTGTTTTCTCACCTCCTTGAGCTCTTTACTCAAATTTCTTCTCATGAGGCATTCTCTGGCCACCTCAACCTTAATATGACACCTCCCCCTGCACTTTCTTTTCCACGGCTCTGTTCTATTTTCCCCCCCTCAGTATTCATTTTTATCTAATGTAGCATGTTATTTTATCATACTTATTTTTTTTGCCTTTTCTGTTAGTATGTAAGTTCTATGAGGAATTAAAAATTTTTTTTGATGTCTTTATTTTATTTTTTGAGAGAGAGAGAGGCAGAGTGTGAGTGGGGGAGGGGCAGAGACTGAGGGAGACACAGAATCTGAAGCTGGCTCCAGGCTCTGCACTGTCAGCACAGAGCCTGATGTGGGGCTTGAACCCACAATCCATGAGATCATGACTTGAGCCAAGGTTGGATGCTTAACCAACTGAGCCACCCAGGCGCCCCAAGGGCAAGAATTTTTGTCAGTTCTGATCTTCTATATTCTGGCATGTAGAATAATACCTGGTACATTAAAACCCTCAATAATTATGTATGGAAGTAGTGCAAAATTGTTGGGAAAAATTATACACAGTCTTTAACAGACAGTGTTTTTTTAGTCTATGTGCCGCCGAAGTGAGCACTTCAACAGACAGTGTTAAACTGTGGGCATTCACGCGGTAGAATACTAAGTGGTCAAAACATTTGTAATGACAAAAGTAATATGCTATTACATTAAGTAAAAAGACTAAATATAAAATAATTGATGTGATATAAGGCCATCTGTGGTTGAGGAAGACAGATTGGATGGGTGTGTGCTTCAGTTCTAACATACAGTGATATCAATTGTATGGGTGAGGTTTATTCTATTTCTTTATATTTTTCTGTGCTGTCTACATCTTCTACCATGAGTTTACATTACTTTTTCCATCAGAAAAGCAATAGCAGCAACAAAACTCCCCAAAGATTCTACAGCTCTTTAAAAAGTCGATTAAAACAAAATGCTGGAATTGGGTTGGCCTTGGGCTCATTGGGTACCAATTCCATTTTAGGATTCCTGCACCTCGTCTGTGTGCCCAGCACCATGGAGAAGGTAAAGGAGAAAAAGACCCTCTCTTGCTTTTTTTTTTCTTTTTAAAAATATAATTTATTGTCAAATTGGCTTCCATACAATAGCCGGGGCTCACCCCAACAAGTGCCCTCTTCAGTGCTCATCACCCACTTTTCCCCTCTTCCCCACCCCCCATCAGCCCTCCCTCTCCTGCTTTCAAGGTCTAATGTAAGAAAGCAAGGACACTGCCCACTACCTGGATCGTAATGCAGACTGTGATAGAGGTTCAGGCAAGTGTCAGAGAGGGAGGGGACATGGTGATCCCATCCAGCTGAACTACTGACAAGGAGATCACTCATATTTTGAAAATTTTTCAATCAAGGAGGGGTCCAACCCAAGTAATTACACGCTTTGCATGACAGCATGTGTTTGTGGTGTCATACCCAATAATTATACTCAAGAGCCCTGACATTGCAAGTAAAAGCGTTATTCACACATACACATAACAAATAGATGGATAATATAATACACCATCCACAACTACAGAAGCGTTCATTAATCCCACAACTCCAAGTACCCATGACAGGTGCTGTGTGCTGGGGATGCGATGCTGGGTAAGACTACATACATCCCTTTCTTCAAGGCGATAACTGAACCAATTTGGAATCGTAACGAACATATTAAATAGAGAATGATAAATGGTATAAAGTGGAGATACGTAAGGAGATTTCAGATGTGAAAGCTTGTTGGAACAACACTTAACTCAGCCTGGGATGGGATTTTCGGCAAAGGAGTCAGGGGTAGCTTCTCCAGAAAGGTGTGATATTTGAAGGCAAACTAAAATACAGTTAAGAATTCACTAAGGCAGAGAAAGACTTTCTGGAAAGAAGAACCTTTGTGCAGAAGGTACAACTGAGAGAGTGAACAAAGGCATGTGAACCTGTGGAATGATGGTGACTTCAATATGATTGAACCCAAGAGGACTGGAGGATTTACAGGAGGCAGGATAAGTAGGGAGAGGTAACTCTGGTGCTTTCTGTTAATATTAGATGTATTGCGATTTGGGGACTTTGTAACATAAAATATAATGCAAAAGTATGTACTAAAAATGAGAGGCACCGGGTATTTCATTCGTGTCTAAAGTGTCCAACTTTGGCTCAGGTCATGATCTCGTAGCTCCTGAGTTAAAGCCCTATGGGGTCTCAGTGCCGACAGCTCAGAGCCTGGAGCCTGCTTTGGATTCTGTGTCTCTGTCTTCTGCCCCTCCCCCACTCATTCTCATTCTCTCTCTCTCTCTCTCAAAAATAAACATTTAAAAAAATTAAATGGATATACTAAAATGGATGAATTCTTATGCAGTATGCTAAATATCTATCTTTTTTTTTTAAAGTAGGTGAATTCTAAATGTTTATCTCTTTGGCATTAAGTATGTTTAGGAGTTACCCATCATTTTTTTTTCTGCAAGTAGATGAACCTTTAAAAATCATGAATATAATACTGTTTCTAATTTTGATTTAGGTTTACTTTGTAGGAAACTTTAATATATGCAAAATGTCTGGTCTAAAATAGACATCCAGTATATGTTCTTTATCATCCACCCACTAAGAAGGAAAATGAATAAGAATAAAAATCCTATTTATGTATAGTTTATTACATAAAGAAAAAGTCAGTTCATATGCTTTATACTAACAGAAATATTTATTGTGAATGCATTAATACAGATTATGTAACATTGGTTCTTAACTCAACATCTTTATAAACAGTATAGTAGACTTAAGCCAGTAAGGTACTTCAAAAACATGACAAGTTTGGAAATCTTTTTTGGCATTAAGGGAAGGATGTGCACTGCATATATCCAGTGCAATGCATTCCAAATAAGACATTTATATTTAGAATTAATCAGAATCTTAGAGAAACATAGTGACTATTCAGCCTGATGCTTCAGATTATCTCTTTCCATAGTCATTGAAACTAATCTGTCAAATAATCATCAGGAGTAATTAGTTTATGCTAAACTCTCCATAGGAAATTTAAGGAGGACAAAACAAATTATTGGCTTCATTACAGTTCAAGTCCATATTACTTGATTGCTAATCTAAATATGTAGTAAGTAGGGAATCCATGCTCCCATCATCATAGTTATCCAAATTTTCCTTCAAATACATACTTTGCTAAACATGAAAGAGAAACTATAATGGTATTGCCAGTGCCTGTGACCTTTAAAGATAGGGCAGAGACGGCAAAGGAGAAGACTACTATTAGTAAAAACTGACTAAAACCAGGATGAAGGTAAGGATAGCTGTGAGGACTCTGGCTGGACTTACAGCCATGCAAAACCACAATATACCGTCGTGGGAGCTGAAGTCTATAAACAGAGCCTGGGTAAGATTTCAGGAGGCTACTAAAGCTAGTAATCAAACAACCATTAATAACTAGCTTTGAAAGTATAGAGCGGTGTGCCTGGGTGGCTCAGTTGATTTAGCAACTGAATTTGGTGCAGGTCATGATCTCACTGTTGGTGTGTTCGAGCCTCGTGTCAGGCTCTGTGCTGACAGCTCAGAGCCTGGAGCCTGCTTCCGATTCTGTGTCTCCCTCTCTCTCTGCCCATCCCCTGCTCACACTCTGTCTTTCAAAAATAAATAAAACATTTAAAAAATGAAAAGAAAAAAGAGTACAGAGAGGAGAATGTGAAGTAAGAGAACATTATTGGGTATTGGACAAGAGAATTCTGTTTTGGGCATGTGTATCTCATTAGTAAATAAGATAAGAATTAGGTGAGTAATTCTCATCTCCCTTTCTCTCACTTTCTCTGCCTCTCTCTCTCTCTCTCTCTCTCTCTCTCTCTCTCTCTTTAGCAGGGAAGCCCATTAAAAATAATATAGGTATTTCATGAATGATATATAATATGATCAAAGCATAATAGGGTTGAGTTCAGAGTTTTACCTTCTCTGCAGCCTCTCACCCCATGGCCACTGAAGAACCGCTGAACAGCTCAGGATTCCACGGTGAGAGACACAGGAGGAGCCTCCTTTCAGTCCATATCTTGTGCTCTGTGACTTATACACAGACCAATAGTGAGACCAGGGAGGCTCATAGACTTCCTGCTCCACGTCAGAGCATGAAGCTCAGTTGACCCTTGAACAGCATGGGTGTGAACTATGCAGTTCCACTTACACATGATTTTTTAAAACAGTACAGTAATGTAAATATGTTTTCTCTTCCTTATGATTTTCTTAATAAGTTTTTCTAGCTTTGCTGTATTACATATAATATATAATAATCAAATAATATATGTTAATATATATTATACAGTATATAATAAATATAATATATATAATACATATAATAATCAAAATATATGTTAATTGACTTTATATCAGTAAGGCTGCCAGACAGCTGCAGGCTATTAGTTAAGTTTTTGGGGAATCAAAGTTATCCATGGATTTTATTTTAATTTTTTAAAAATATTTATTTTGGGGCACCTGCGTGGCTCAGTTGGTTAAGTGTCCAGCTTTGGCTCAGGTCATGATCTCACAGTTCGTGGGTTCGAGCCCCACGTTGGGCTCTGTGCTGACAGCTCAGAGCCTGAAGCCTGTTTCAGATTCTATGTCTCCCTCTCTCTCTGACCCTCCCCTGCTCACACTGTCTCTCTCTGTCTTTCAAAATAAATAAAAAAAACATAAAAAAATATTTATTTTTAAGAGAGAGTGAGAGTGAGAACTTGTGAGTGCAGAAGGTGGAGAGGCAGAGAGAGAAGGAGAGAGAATCTGAAGCAGGCTCCAGGCTCTGAGCTGTCAGCACACAGCCTGACACAGGGCTCGAACTCACAAACCATGAGATCATGACCTGAGCTGAAGTCAGATGCTTAACTGACTGAGCCACCCAGGCGCCCCAAGAAATCTTTAGATGAAAGCAATTGGTTATAATTAAAATTGTCTTTCCTTGAGGGGGACATTTGGGTAGCATATGAGTGTCCACCATAGTCTCCAAAAGGAGAGTCGTCCCCGAAGTGTGTTGCACTTTTTGGAATATGACAGAGCTTGTTAGCCAGTTATGTATGTTTTGACAGTGATCTTAACTGGTTTTGGTTTTCTAATTCTGTAATTAGTTTTTAAGTAATATATTCGCTTTTAGCCATGAAAGGCTTTAAGACTCTGATGATATAGGTGTAATTAAAAATCTAACCTATAGCCTTTGTGGAAATACATAAAACAATTGTAAGAGTTTAGTCAACCTTCTATAATACTGCTTTCACTAATGCATTCATATTTGCTGTCCAGACTTTTCTTGAAACTGTTTTCCCTTGCTCTGAGGTGGAATCACATTCCTTTTCTCATTACCGCTATTTCCCCCTTAAGCTGGGGTGAGTTGTGTTTCATCGCCTTTGCCGTTCTTTATTTAGTGCTTGCCTCTTGGACACCACGAGAAGCGTTCTCATTATAGACTCTGTGGCTCTGTTCCTCTTATAGATCTTGACATAAGCTGTTCTGAAAGTTATTCCATAGGCATACATTTCTTAAGTCAACAGTACCCTCAACACTGCTGCATCATTTGGGAAGATATTAACATTCAACTAAAGTACTGTATATAGGCCACTGCATTTCCTCCCCAGCCAATCACATGTCAGAGGATAGAGGCCAAGGGCAAACTGTATCAGAACCACCATGCTGCTATGTTTTCTTCCGTAAGTCATAGAGTATCTGTACATTGTCTCTTTTTCAAATAACTCCTATCGTTTTCTGTCATAGTTGTTAATTTTGTTTTCACTTGAATAATCTACCTGCACAATGTGGAAAAATTATAGGCATTTGTATAAAACATGGCAGTTTCTTAAAATAGAAAACGATTAGATTTTGAATAGTCAGTATCAATTTATATCTTCTAATGTTAGTACTCAAAAAGGAACGGGGTGGGGGGGGGGGAGAAAGAGAAAGAGAAGACTGTCTTACTTTGGCTTTCAAGTGAAAGACCTGTGTCTACTTTCGAAGGAGGGGCTTTACAGTTTCTGCCGGTCAGTGACGCTCCTGGAAGAGGGGCTGCGTTCCACCGCAGCTCTTCCGCTCCGCGCGTCAAGCCTGCAGGTCGCTCACTTAGGAGAAAGGTGATTCTTAACCCTCGCTCTCTTATTTCATCGAATAATACTCAGTCTCAGTAAAGCCCACTAGTTCACCTAAGGTCCCTATTTTCCACATTTACATTGGGAAAAAAAAAGTGTATAAATATAGTAATAACTGAAAGCAGCCTAGAGATGCATCAGAGCCATCCAAATGACCAGAATATAAATTTCTTCTTATTATTTGTTCCATAAGAACTGTATGTGTTGATTTTATAAGAAAAGGAATTCTTTGGAAGCTTCAACTGTAAAACTAATTTGGTCTTAAAAAGTCAGATGGATTAATTAAAAAAAGAAACTGCACCTCTGTGTTTGACATTTGACCACAAAAGAGAGCGTTCTCACAGATCTACATGATGAAAACTATTATTTTTATAGCTTTAGAATCTTCATTCTTTTATTTTAAAGAAATGTCTTTGTGTCGATAATAAATGCCAGAAATTTATTTAAAAGATGGAGTGTATGAAGGAATACAAATCAAATGCCTACTTGGAAATAAAGTATAAGCAATTCTTAGGACTTAGTAACAACTTGAATTTTCCTAAGTGCTTAGATCATGTTAGCACATTAGATAAAGTGTTTAGATGTTAACATATAACTATAATATTATTTAAAAATAATCTGTACATTGTCTTTTATTCAAATACCTTACTTGAATAAAATAATTATTTCTTTGTAATGGTATCCGGCCTGAGGTAACCAAGTCTTCAGCCTGCTCAAATAGAGGGACAAAAATAAAGCCCTGGAGCAGCCTCCGCGGAACTTGTCCCGCTGCTCTCTGCTTGGTCCCAGTTCTGTTGCAGGGGAGAGTCTGTCTGGGGAGGGGACGGAGGACTCGCACACTTTACCAAAGGTCACCTACGAGCTCTTCTTAGTTTTCTTTGTTGTAAACAATCTCTGGCTTAATCCTTGATATTTTTTCTCTTTCTCTTAATTCTTTTTCAGCCGGTTAGTTCAGAGCTAATGAAAGTTATTCAGTATTTGTGTCAGTAACTTTCCTGCTGCATTATATAACGTTAAATTTTTTTAAAACTGCTTTGCTAAGATGATTCTCTTTTCTTTCTTTCTTTTTTTTTTTGCGATATATTTCCTATACCATAAAATTTGATCATTTAAAGTATATAATCCAGTGGGTTTTGGTTGGTATATTTTATGAGTTGTGCCAATGTCACTAAAATCTAATTTATTTTCTGTCTCCATGGATTTGCTTGCTCTGGACATTTCCTATAAATGGATTAACATAATATGTGGTCTTTCGTAACTGCCTTTTGTCACTCAGAATAGTATTTTCAAAATTCATCTATGTTATGGCATGTATCATTATTACATTTATTTATTTTTTAAGTTTGTTTGTTTAGAGGCAGAGGGAGAGAGAAACAAGAGTCGGACACTTAACTGACTAAGCCATCCAGGCGCCCCTTTTTATGGCTCAATAATATTCCATTCTTTGACTATATCACATTACTTATATACTTAATCTGTTGATGAACATTTAAGTGGTTTCTACTTTTTTCTGTTATGCATAGTTGTACTACGAAATTCACGCACAGGTTTCTGTGTTGCCTCTAGGTTTTCTATCCTTTAGATATATATCTGTTGGATCATGTGGTAACTCTATACTTAGAATTTTGAGGAACTGCCAGCCTGCCTTCCAAAGTGGCAGCATTTTACATTTCCTCAAGCAGTTTATGAGGGTCGCATTTTCTCTATATTCTCACCAATACTTATTCCTCTCATATTTTAGCCATTCTTGTAGGCATGAAGTACTATATCACTGTTTTTGGTTTGCATTTCCCTAATGATTAATGATGCTAAGCATCATTTTATGTATTTATTGAGTGTATATTTTCTTTGAAAAAGTGTCTATTCACTTCCTTTGTTCACTTTTTAATAAGGTTATGTCTTTTTATTGAGTGATAAAGAGTTCTATATATGTTTGTATACAAATCTTTTGCCATCTATAGGATTTGCAAATATCCTTATTTTATAGATTGTCTTTTCACTTTATTGGTGGTCTCCGTGACACATAAACTTTTTTTATGAAGTTATTTATTTATTTTATTACTTTTACCTTGTGTATCATAACTAAGAAATCATTGCCTAAACCAAGATCACAAAATTAATTCATATTTGTTCTTCTAGGATTTATAATACAGTTTTAGCTCATTCAAATGCATTTGAATTGATATTTGTGTATAGTGTGAGGTAGGACTTCAGATTCATTCTTTTACATGTGGTTATCCAGCAAATATTGTTCCAGCAATATTTCTTGAAGGACTCTACCTTTCCTTTTAAATTTTCCTGGCAGCCTCATCCAAATCAACTGACTATGTGTGCCAACTGACTAACACAAAGGATTTATTTCACTGATAGAGTCTATATTTATGATAGCACCATAATGTCTATTACTATAACTTTGTACTGAGTTTTGGAATTGAGAAGTATGAGTCTTCCAACTTTATTCTTTTTCAAGAAGGTTTTGCCTATTTTGGTGTCTTGTATTTCCATATATATTTTAGATCAACTTGTAAATATCCATTAAAAAAAGTTAGGATACTGAAAGTGATCATGTTGACTTGGTAGGTCAGTCTTGTTATGACTTGGTAGCGGAGTATTGTCATCTTACCAATGTGACGTCTTCTGCTCCATGATCATGTTGTTTATTTCCAGTTATACAGTAATCTTTAAATTCTTTCAATTTTTGTAGTTTTCAGAGTAGTGAAAGACTTGTACCTTCAGAAGTCTTATACTTCTTTTGTAAACTTGTTATCATATATTTTATTCTTCCCATTATTATAAGTCAAGAATCTGTTTTTATATTTTTTGTTCAGATTACACATCGATGGTGTAAAGGAGGTTTTTGATTTCTTCAAAGAACTAACTTTTGGTTTATTGATTTTTCTCTGTATTCTGTTTATTATTTCATTTATTTCTTGTTTTGAAGTAAACTAAACTTCTGTTTTATTTATGTATTTTTAATGTTTATTTATTTTTGAGACATAAAGAGACAGTATGAACAGGGGATGGGCAGAGAGAGAAGGAGATACAGAATCTGAAGCAGGCTCCAGGCTCTGAGCTGTTAGCACAGAGCCCAATGTGGGATTTGAACCCACAAACTGCGAGATCATGACCTGAGCCGAAGTCGGATGCTTAACCAACTGACTGAGCCACTGAGGTGCCCCAGTTTCATTTATTTCTAACTTAATCTTAATTATTTTCTTACTTCTACTTGCTTGGGTTGCGTTTGCTGTTCTTTTTCTAGTTTCTTAAGATGGAAGATTAGGTCCAAGTTTAAGTTATTGATTTGAGCTTGCTCTTCTTTTTTTAAAAAAATTTAATGTTTTATTTATTTTTGAGAGAGAGTGAGAGAAGGGGAGGGGCAGAGAGAAAGAGAGGGAGACACAGAATCCGAAGTATCCTCCAGGTTCTGAGCTGTCAGCACAAAGCCTGTGATGCTCTAACTCCTGAACTTTGAGATCCTGACCTGAGCCAAAGTCGGACGCTTAACCAACTGAGTCACCCAGACGCCCCTCTTTCTTCTTTCTTAATGCAGGCATTTACAGCTATAAATATCCCTCCATGCACAATTTTACCTGAACCCTGTAGGTTTTAGAATGTTGTGCTGTTGCTTTTATTTATCTCAAAACATTTTTTTCCTCCTCTATGATTTTTTCTTGGATTTATTGGTTATTGAGGAGTGTGCTGCTTAACTTCTGCATATTTGTGCATTCCACAGAGACCCAAGGGTTTGGACAAAGTGTCAAGCATGGTCTGGGGATGAGGCTTTTGCCAGAGTTTCATAGGTGGTTAGATCTCTCCACTGTCTGGAATGCTGCAAAGTTTTGATTGAGCTAAGAGGAGGAGATGAGAACTGTCCCAAGTTAAGATCGCAGAGATCTGCTGTCTTACACAGGATCAGTAGTTTCTTTTGAATAAGGATTTGTTTTATTTGTTCTGTGGCTTTTGTTAATTACCAGAGTTTGTAAATGCTTCATAGGCGTTGTTCTGCCCATATTTTTTATTGTTTCAGAGAGTTCATCCAGTTCCTCGCTGCCATATTGGAGGTCAGTTCCTCAGAATAACTCTTCATCTTCATGCAGAGTTTTGAGGCAGAGTGCTGTTTATCCCCATTTCAGTCAAGTGAATCATGCTTCAGGGATGAAACAGTCTATTCAAGATCCTGTGGCTTGAATATAACATAGAATTTTACCCAAGTCTTTTTCTCCTTTTTCCTGTGGTATATTCTTTCTGCCATATCACAGTTAATTCACTTTATTACCAGCTACTTAAATCTTAGATGCCTTGATCTGAAAGGAATCTGAGAGGATATTAGCTGCTGCTTTTACAAATGAAGAAACTGCACTCCAAAGTGGTTAAGCGTCTGGCTCAGGATTTTATCGCTAGCCACCCCACCGTAACACACTCTCTTTGAACTGTATGCCTTCTGACCCAAATTGAATGGTGGATTAATTAAGGTGTTTGTTATGCGTCTAAGGGTCAATTATTGCCTTCAAATCAATTCCTTTTTCTGATATGAGCCTCAGAACAGTCCCACACATATCATTTACCTAAAATGGTGATGCTCTATTTAGCCTCTTTGTAGATTAGCTTTCTCTCGCTACGTAACAAATTACCACAAATTTAGTAGCGTAAAGCAGTACCCATGTTATTAGCTCATAATTTTTTAGTGAAAAATAGGGGTGGGGCATTATGATGCTGTCTCCTCAATTCTACATGGCCAGAATCAAAGTGATGAAAGGGTGCATTCTCCTCTGCAGCATGGAGTACTCCTCTGAGTTTATTCAGGTTGTTGGTAGATTTTAGCTCCTTGGCATTGTAAGAATGAGTCTCCTGTTCTCTTGTTGGCTTTCAGGTGAGGGCTGCTTTCTGCTCCTTGAAGCTCCTCTCAGTTCTTACCCCAAAGCCATCAGTGAAGACTCCATCTCCATCTCCCTGAATCCCTCTTATATTTGTAGTCTCTCTAGGAAGAGCTGAATCCTTTCTAAGGATGGATTCACCTGATTAGGTCAGGCTCACCCAGGGTAATATCCTTTCTAAAATCAATTCATTTGGGTTCTCAGTTACATCTGCAGATCTCTTCATAGCAGCATGTGAATCACTGTTTGACTGAAACTGGGAGAAAATAATGCAGGTACCCAAGGAGTGGAAATCTTGGGAACTGTCTTAGATTTTTAACACAATAGATATACCTTTTCTTTTAGAACAGTCTGGTTCTGCTTTCAAAAAAAATACCTAGGCCCGTATGCATTCACCTGATGCATACCTTGGAAATTTTTTCTCTTTTGTAAAAATTTTTTCTTGAATTCCAGGTAGTTGACATACAGTGTAATACTAGTTTCAGGTGTACAATATAGTGATTCAGCACTTTCCTACATCACCCGGTGCTCATCACAGCAGGCGGGCTCCTTAATACCCCATCACCTGTTTACCCCTACCCTCATCCACCTCCCCTCTGGTCACCATCAGATAAGACTGTTTCTTGGTTTGCTTCTCTTATTTTCCCCCTTTGCTCATTTGTTTTGTTTTTTCAATTTTGGATATGAGTGAAGTCAAAGGGTATTTGTTTTTCTCTGATTTATTTTGCTTAGCATAATAGTCTCCTCTAGCTTTAGTCACATGATTACAAATGGCAAGATTTCATTCTTTTTTATGGTTGAGTAATGTTCTATTATGTACACATGCATATATAATATATACATATATAATACATATATAGTATGCATAAATATATATTATATATACATATATACATATATAATCACTTCTTTCTCCATTCATTAGTCAGTGGAAACTTCAGCTGTTTCCATAATCCGGCTTTTGTAGAGCTGCTATAAATATCAGGGTGCGTGTATCCCTTTGAATTACTATTTTTGTATTATTTGGGTAAATACTTAGAATACCTAGTTGTGGATCTGAGGGTGCTTCTATTTTTAACTTTGTGAGAAACCTTCATACTGTTTTCCAGCGTGGCTGCTCCAGTTTCCCTTCCCACCAGCAGTGTGAGAAGATTCCCCTTTCTCCACAGCCTCACCGACATCTGTTGTTTCTTGTGTTGATTTTAGCCGGTTTGACAGGGCACACCTTGCAAATTCCTATACTCAGCTAGCATTGAGTTTAAGAAAGGAAACTTAAGGCTCAATCTGGGATTAATACTTGTAGAAAAAGAGAATCTGCATATCAGTAAGGACACATAGGTGAAATATAAAGGATATATGTTATTTTTACAATATATCATAAATATTTTAATATATGTTGTATTTTCCCCATTTTAAATATAGTCACAATTAAGTCCTGCCCATACTGCATAGTGGTTTGTTAGGTACTAGTTGGTAAATATTAAATAAAAAACATTATCTCTCACCACACAAATTTATATTTTGTAATGAATTTCCCTTATGAAACTATAGTTGAAAATAATACACAAAGATGTGCAAAAATATAATATACTAATCTAGGTAACCATTATGACCCAAGTCACATTTAAACAAAAGCTCTGGACAATTGACTTTCTAGCAGCCCAAGGTAAATTATTATGTTTAATTAAACAACACAGTATGACAGGTTGGCTATAATTAGACCATTATCTCTTCAAAGATATTGAAATGCATGAATTATTTCCATGGAGAACTAAAAAGTCACAATACAGAGGACATTTTTCTTTGTCACCAGAAGATAATGAAGTTTGAAGTTCTCAAATTGCTGAAGAGTAGTTTTGGTTGAAGAGTATGTTTCTGACACTCACTACCCTTTAATCTTTTCCTTCAGAAGTTTCAAAAGTCAATCACTATTTTCTTTTTATTACAGCATTTGTTATAATTATTTTTGGCCTGTAATGTTGCAAAGATTTATGAGTATAGCACAATCAAGGACAAATATCTGCATTTCATACCTTTGTTTCCACGAGTTATAAATTTCTCCTGCTTCCAAGAAGGAAACCAAAAGAATGGTAGTAGCCAAAAATATTACAGAAAGCCCCCTTCTGAAAGTTAATTTTCCTCTTATAAAGGTGGTTTTCCTTAATTAGGTGTCCATCTAGCCAAGGGATTTTAAAAGTAAAATGGTGTTCTCTATTCAGTACCTGAATACTGGTCTTCCAAGATGACCTGGGGGACCTGGAGCTCTTCATAAAATTCCATTGAAAATCAACTTCTCATCTTTAGTCTTGTAGAGACTGAATTTAAACCTAAATTGATTGCAGAAATTCTCTTCTATTGATGAGATAGGTTCATGAACTTAACTGAGTGCTTTGCCTCTGAAAATGCATAATTGCCTCTTGATCTTAAGTTATGAACATCTGTCTATGAATTCCTGGGGAATTCCCATCTCTCTATGAAAGCGATGATCAGTTGCAGACCTTGCAGACCAGTTGTGAATTCTGTAGGCCTCAAGAGTCTTGGAAGTTGTCCAGAAGCAGTTGACAACTCAGTAACATTGAGGACATCTATTTACAGACTATAAGATACATATGGTATCACTCTTTCAGGGTGATTGCAGAAACTGACACATGCATTGAAGATACTCAGCTGTGCGTATTTCTCTCTCATTGCGCTTAAAGAGCAGCCGGAGTCTCACAGGATTCCGTCAGGTCTTCTATTTCAACCTCTAGCCAAACGTAGTCCTTTACTACTTTCCAGACACTCTGTTTGACAGTCTCTACCAGTAGAAAACCTTATATTAAACCCATTCTATTACAGCAACTGCTGTTATTAAAATAGTTTCTATTAAATTTAACCAATATCTGACTCCTAATTTAGTGCATGATCTATTAGGCTACCTGGAATCCCATGTAGTTGGTTAAATCTGTCAAATATTTGCAAAATGTTATAATATTAAACATTTGTTTTCTCTTATTTTGAACTATCAAAGCAGTGAATCCTATCCATGTTTCTTTTATTATTTTTAGGAGACCCAAATAAAAATGCCTAGTATTTATTGAAAATCTACTCTGTTACAGTTGGTATACTGTATGTAAAGCAGAGTAATTAAGATAAAATAATATCGCCATATCCAAGGAACTTAAAAATAATTCACTAATGTATCTTATAGTTATCCCTACTCTGTTATTTAAAATGATATATTTTTAAGCAGTATGAGAAAGTTTAGCTGATGACTCAGCCTAGTAGAGTTTGTGGTATCCTTAGGTTACACTGAAATCTAATGCATATATACAGACTTTGTGTGGTTTAAAGAGGTGCTCACTACACTGGGCTTAATAAACAAACAAACAAACAAACAAAAATAAAAACACAAAAACCCACCTGCCTACAAATTTCTAAACTGTTTTCTGTTCATAAAGAGTTAGAGGAGTCTTCTTTCCCCAAGGCTAACTTTTCATAAAAGATGCTATTACATTGTGAAGTTCTAGTTAAATAGTATATTTCTTCTGAAGAGTTCAGTTAAATAGTATATTTCTTCTGAAGAGTTTAACCACTCTAGATAGTAATTCCAGCCACCTTTGTAATAAAAATACCACATATATAGTCAGGGTTATGTAACAATTATGATTACTTGGGAGAACAATAGAAGAAGAGCATCATAATTCTTATATTTCACGTAGCAAAACTGAGGAATTTTGATGTTTACTATAAAAAGATATTTTCATGTTGGAGGATATTTTCATCATGGTTTTTGTCAACTTCACATTTTAAAGTTTTGTACTGTCTATCATATAAAATATGTGCTTTGCCAAGGTTTGAATTAGTACATGTAAAACCGTACTCAGATTGAAATTGAGTGTAGTCTCTCCAGAAAAATCAGTATCTCAATTTAGTCACTAAATTAATTCATTCGGTGCTGAGCAGTATACTAATAATACAAAAATGAGAGAGATACAGTAAGGTCACTGCTTTGTAAGAGACTCAAGGGGGTAACTAACCACATGAGAACATTGTAGTTAGTACTGTAAGATCTATGAATGCTTCACCAGCGCCTCAAGGAGAGGACTGAGAAGTCTTGCCTGAAGTGGTCAGGGAGCCCGTCTCAGAGAAAGAAGCAGAAGATGCAGGATGACAGCAAGCTTTGCCAGGGAGGATGGACACCAAGTCTGGTGTGGGCAGCAAGTGTGAGTATCTTTTTAACCATTCTTCACACAGAGTAGATTTCAGTAGAAATGCTCAGTAAATATATGATTTCCAGGCAATGAAAATGGCACATGCAAAGGCATGGAAGTGTGAAACAGTTTGACAGAATCTTGAAATTGAAATTAGCCAAGTATATAGAGATAATGCTGAGGAGGTAGGCAGGGACTTCAGTATGGAGAGTTTTACATGTTCTATACGATTTTCTTTTAAAGATTTCACCATATGTTACCTTCACAGGCAATTCAGCTTTATTTTTTAACATGTAACTCATACACAAATTTTAGAAACGTATCCTTTTGCTCTTCTAAGAACGAGAGAGAGGAAGGCAGGAGTGGGGGAGGGAGGGAAGCAAAATGTAAAATAAAGTGTGTTTGTGATAGAGATTGCTTTAGAAATTGCATATCAGGGTTGAAACCAAGAAATAATTTGTGGAAATTTTCATTTCTACAGATTTTCAAATACTCTCCTCTAGCCTCCTCCCCACTGCCCATACACTTGCATATGTATCCTAGGAAAACAAACAAAACAAAACAACAACAAAACTGTTTTTGCCAAGAAACTCCATTTTGGGAGCAGTATACCAATGCTGCCACCTCTCCACCTTGCCCTGGGAAAACTGCCACCCCCAGAACCAGGTGGATATGGAAAATCTGGAGCTGATCTTTTGTTGGAAAACAGGGCCAATAAACTAGTATAGATGTGTGTGTGCATGTGTGTGTGTGTGTGTGTGTTCCCTTCTTTCTTACATACCCAGTGCCAAAATAATAGTCATGCTAGTTTTCAAACTCTTTTGATTGTTAGTGACAAAATACTCAAAGTAAAACTTTAAATCTTAATTCATAGTAAAAATTCAGTTCATCTGTCCCTGGTTGGAGAATTATTTAGAAAAAGCAACAACAACAAATTTCACAGTAGACTTTTTTTTTTTTTAATGATCTTTACTTAGATTGAGAAAGAAGTGCCAAAAGTTTGCTCCCAAATTAAAGATATATAAATAACATAATAGACTATTTATTTTAATCATAGAAAACTTTTTATTGCTTTTTGCCTGAAATAAAATAAATGTAAAAATAGAATGTTACCTGGGGAGATTCTTTTATCTACTCTATGCTTTAAAGCTTAAATAGGAAAGCAAATATAGCCTTATTAACATTCTTTTATGGAAGATCAAAATTAAGAGCTTAAATCACTTAGTCCCCAATTTTCTTTAGAATCTTAAAGATTCCTTTCGAGTTACTTGCTTACATAGACAAATTCATGACAAGGGGTCCCTAAAATGCCATTTGATAAAACTGTACGCACCTAACTCCATAAGTACTTTATAAATTAAGAGTTGATTATTTGCTTTCCTAAAGAATTCTTCCCTTTACAAGAAATTCTCGAGGGTTTCTTTAATTAGCTAGCTCCCTAAGTGCATGTAAAATAGGGAGAGAGTAAGGTTTTAAGCCCCAGAGCTCCTTTTAGAAGATTATCCTGTTTCTGTTTTTAAGTCTTTTGGATTAAGCATTGTCTTTATGCAGATCTCTTGGCCTGATCCATTGCAGAATTCAAGTGCATAAAGACCCCCTGAACGTCATGCTAGGCTCCGGGTTACATCATGGAGTGCACAGAAACGAATGATGCCTGCATGTGCAGTCAGAGAACAAAGAGGGGCAC
>NC_043700.1:22123342-22124452 GCF_006229205.1 Suricata suricatta
CTAAGTATCTTTCCTCCTTCAGAGCAGAGCCACTGAGGACAACAGTCCATCAACCCACGAAGCCACTCTCAGGAAATGATGCTCTCACCCTCAAAGTAAGGACTGCTTCTGCTTTCAGAAGAAGCTCGCTCTGCCTGCTGGAGAGCAGATTCGCTCCGAAGTGAACTTTTAACCTGTGTCTCTCCAAGTCAAAGGGAGGTTAAAGGGAAAGAAAAGTAATTGATTTTTGAAAACCACACTGATTATTGACATTATTGAAAAGTTACAGGATGAATTCATCACAAGGTTCCTTACTCACCCATTTTAAAGATCAGAAACACTGACTTGCCCAACGTTCCGGACCTGGCCTTACTCCAGTCTTCAGACATTTCACTCCTCTCCTATTTTACCCTATGTCCATTTGCATAAAAAGTATTCATTCAGCCTCACATTTTGTAATGTCTTCAAAAAACTAGAAACAATAAGATAAAATGACTAATTGTATCAACTTTATTTAATATGTAAATTTTATGTCTTTGAAAATATGTCACAAGTAGTTGGATATAATTAAAAGATTACTCACATACCTTTTAGTATATAACATATAATCTTCCATCTTAAAAATCATTTCTTTGGAACATAGCAATGGCCTGACCTCCTAGAATCTAGGGTCTAGATGACTTCTGATGAACAAGTTATTTAACATTTAGTAAGACTTAGAAGGTCTACATTTTCTTTGTTAAAGTCAGAGAAGTGATGAGTGCACGTCTCATGCACAAAAAGAAAAAAATTGTACAATGATCAGGAAGACTTTTCCACCTCCCAAATTCAATTAAATTAATAGACCAGATGACTGACTTTTGTAATACAGTATTTATCTCCCAAGGGAAGAGAAACTTTAAATACGTAGTCAAGACAAGAGCCAGGAGTAATTGAAATCACTTGTAGATCATGAATCGTTTTAGATTTCTTAATGGGTCAATACCAAATTCATTTTGTGAAACAAAAAGTGCAAAAAATGCAACTGTTTTGCATTTTTATATAAGTGGTATTGAGTATAACTTTAAAAACATTTCTCAAACATATTTTTCTGTTCGGTCTCAATATAAAATGACTATTGCAAAAACACTA
>NC_043700.1:22124552-22129684 GCF_006229205.1 Suricata suricatta
TACAGGAAAAATGCATCTTCATTGTTGTTTTACTCTATTAAAGACTAAATTTCTATTTCCAAAAGTAGAAACAAGAGCAGTCTCTCGTTTTTTCTCTAAATGTGTCTTTACAGGGAGAACACAAATTTTCTGAATAGAAATAAACAAAAGTACACATTTTACTTTTTATGTAGTACATCTTTTATCCTGTCTGGAGAGGAAAGACATGCTCTAAGAGAACGGGGATTATAGCCTTCACCAAAACGAACTGATATTTTGGCAGCTCACTTTTCCCCCAGGAATACTGTAACTGGTGTGAGAGGGTTAAGAACACTACTAAGCATAAAGAATGTAATTTGTGGGGCCCAGCAAAACGAAAATGCAAGGGGCTTTGTTTAAAAGGTAAGAACAATGTGAAATTAAAGGTTCTGAAATATACATAGTTTTCTTCCATGGACTTTAAACTTGTCAAGGTGATTTATTTGCTATTTAATGTCATTATGTATAAAGAAAAAACAATAAGTTATTAGAATGATTTTTACTGTTTATGTTATGCAGTGCCTCTTTTAAATGCAGATGTGAGAACACTTACTAACTACATCACTAAAATGTACAATCTGCATTTTGTAGCTGATAGGTGCATGTGTATTTCATGCTTACCGGAAAAATGAAAATGCTACATAAAACAATCTCTGCTGTTTTTATTTCCCACAGTGAATATAGTTAATATATCTCTAACCTACCAACACTCTCTTACCTTCAACTTCCTGATGAGTAAGGAAAGACCCAAAGAAAAAGGGACTGTGGTCTGTCCTCTTCCCACGTCCTTCTGACTCATCATTTTCAGCATGAGTGGATGGCTAATACAAGGGAAAAGTGTAAGAATGGACCTGATAAGGCTTCTTGGCCATTCAAGTTTCTTACACACGAGTTTTCTTCTTTGGAATTAAGTTTTAGTAATGGAGAGGTCCTCTGTCATAAGTGTAGTATCCATATCTTGGATTCACTTTGAGTGTTTCTGAACCCCCGGGCATCATGGGCCACTGGAAGTCTGTGCTCAGGGGACACTGCATGCACTGTTTTGAAAGGGAACCCAAGAGCTGGCAGACATGCATAGTGTGAGTAGCTCATCTGCTTATGTGCATGTCTATTGTCTCATTGGACTTCACTTAAAAAAATTCAGGCTCAAAGAATGTCCGTATGGAGACAGCTGAGCATTAAATCAAAGGCAGGACTCTTCCAAGCATGACGCCCTGTACAATTACATTGCTCATATGCCCATGAAGCTGTCCCTGTTACGGAAAGAGTGATGACTCCCAGGCTTTGTCCCCTGACCCCAGGCTTCCCCTGGGATAGGGCCACGAGTCTGGGACAATTGCAGGACTCACCAGGTGAACATGATTCTTCCAAATGCAGTCAGACACGAAGGGGATGTGCTCCCTTGTGGATCTTTAACCACACGCTTGCATTTCGCAGTAGCCTTTGAGCCTGGATTCAAACTGCTGCTTAATCACCAGTTGAAAATTGTCCTACCTTTAACATAAAGCCCATAGAGCTAAGCAACTTAGGGATGGAGTGGTTTTCAAAAGGACTTGATAATGTTGCAATATAGATCTTCTTGGAAAGACCCAGGTTACAAAACCAGATACTCTCAGGAGTGCTGAGAAAAGGCACGCTCCGACTTTCCGCCCTCCTTTCCCCGGTCCTCCCTGGGCTCTCCTTGTTGCCTCCCATCTGCCTGCTGAGCTCCCGTTTTCCAGACCAGTGACCTGCTTCCAGGTTACGATGGGAATGAACACGGGCCCAGACTAAGTTGCAGCAAACTAACTGAATCAAGAGGTTGTTCAGAACTTAAAATCGCTGACAAGGTTCTTCCTTGGGAAGATACATTCTCACAGAAATTGCCATTATAAATGTAAAATTACGTGTTTTTTTTTAAGTTTTTATTTCAGTTCCGGTTAACATACAGTGCAGTCACTCTCTGGTGTGCGATATAGGGATTCAGCACTTCCATACAGAAAATTACTTCTAATGGTAGAATTTCACTCTTTGGAGAGAGACTTCTAGAGAAGGCCCTTTCAGTAGGAAAACTGTTGTTGGGATTCCTTTAAATTTCATGAAATGCGGAGGCAAATGGTAATTTGCATTTCCCCTCTTAGAGACATCAGACCCAGCGGGTATCATGTGGTGTCTTTGCATTCACTTTGCTGTAATAGATCAACTGTGTACATATACCTCCAAGATTCCTGTCAATTTTTACCCCGTAGTAGGGGAGTTATCCTACTTCCTTTTGTGTACTTTATGCTTTCATACTCAACAATGTTAGCTAAAATGTACAAGTTAGGTAAACCTTGTCATGCACTCTTTTTCCTGTTGCTAAAAAGCAAATATATAGAGAAGGGTCACAAAGTAAATCTTCACTCTGGAAACATAAACAGTAAAAGAAGATAGGACAAAACTTATTTTTTAAATTATTTTTTATTTTGAGTGTGTGAGTTGAGGAGAAGACAGAGAGAGGGAGAGGAAAGGGACAGAGAGAGAGAAAGAGAGAGAGACAGAAAGAGAAAGAGAAAGAGAAAGAGTGTGGAGCAGTCTCCACGTTCAGCATGGAGCCTGAGCCAGGGTTTGATCTCATGAACCATGAGATCGTGACCTGAGCTGAAATCAAGTGTTGGGTGCTCAGCCAGCTGAGCCACCCAAGTGCCTCAGGACAAAACTTTTAGAATGATAACATGGATACCTTAAACACAGTATTATGTCTCAAAATATTGTAATTTGTGTATGAAATTTGAAACTCAAAGTGATTCAAAACTTGTAGAAGGGAGTTCTAGAAGCATTAGTTTTGCTTCTCAGTACATTTCCTTTTCTTTCTTTCTTTTTTTTTTTTTTTATAGAAACCATTTTAAATGAAGCCAAGGTCAAGGGTCCCTGCACTAAAACTTGTAGTTACTACTTATTGACACTAGATGGTGGTGGTGCATCAGAAAGGTGAAATGCTGTTGGCATCAATTTGCCCTTGATTATTACAAATTTAAGGGCTCATGGAAATACTAGCAGAATTTGCTGGGTAGTTTAGAATGAAGGGGTCATCAAAATGTCAATGAGAAAGAAAAATGCTTTTGATAGAATTATTTTTCTTTCTGTTTTAATCAATGGGAGTAATTTCTCGACTTTTATGGATATTTCCATATGCTTAGAGCAAGACCATAACCAATGAGATGACAGACTCTTAGCATTTTCTCAGTTCCTTCCTTCTTTTACTCTTGTCTTGCCTTAACGTTATTTGGCTTTTAAAAATTGTGAAGGCGTTTACGAAATTCACCTTACTTTCATAGAAACCTTAACACATTCAGTACATTGCTCAAGGGGCTGGGGCTACAGTAGTAGCTTCAATGGTAAAAATCCTTCCATTTGTGGTACTTAGATGCAGCTTCAGTTCTTTTTCTTTTGCACTCATACTTCACTGGCTTACCCACTGTGTCATTAACTTGTAGAATAATAACAACAGGTAGACAACATACAGACACAGATGAGGGAGTTTGCCCAGGGGACCCTGCTGGGTAGAGAACTGAAGTATTGGGCGCAAAAGTGTGAAGAGGGTATTTATTACTGGTGAAAGTTGAACGTGTGGAGGCTAGAGGCATTATTTTTCTGAGTTGAAGGAGAGCTTCTGCCTGTTCACCTTGTCCGTGGATCAGAGCTGGGAAATGTAGTCGGTGGATCCCAGCATGTCCCTGCAACTCCTTGGTGGGTCTTCAGGGTTAAAATTATATTTATAATAGTAATGAGATACTATTTGCCATTTTTCTTTGTTAGCCACTTTCACTGCTGGTGCACAAGTAAAAGTAGGTAAAGCTGTTGGCTTGTTGACATGAATCCAGGGAGCAGCACTGACATGTAAGAGCTGTCCTTACGTTCTTTACTGCTAGCCACTCTCACTTAACAGTCTTTGATTAAATAGTTGCAATTTTTATTAAAAGTGCTTGATGCTCTGTGTGACGAAATGAAAAATCCAAATACAGCCCTCACGCTGCGTAACAGAGTACAGTGTCCGTCATTAGGAAAAGAACATAGAGGCACGTTTATCCTGCGAGCTGGCATACCATTTTACTTAAAAGAACGTTGGCAGAAAAGTTACCCAGACACGGTTATTAGACCATTTTCTCCAAAGTGAATGAAGTAAGTCTGTCACTTCAAGGACGACTGACAATAATTGTTACTAGAGATGAACTGTGAACTTTCATATGAAAATTACAATGTTTGGAAACTTGCATCTACTACCATGAGCTTGTTAGCTGCCTCACACTGATGTTTTAATATTGTGTAATGAAGTGTGTAACCATTTAGAAAATTGGCGTAAGTCAGAGAACCAGTGTATTCCAGATGACCAAGGTATCATGTTACAGATTCAGGCACGGGTAAAAATTTCACTCAAAATGCGAGAAAAACCAAGGGTTTTCATGAAGCAGAATAGGAAAGCTTATCAATAGGTTTCAGATTCCATGTTTCAACTAACCTTTACGAAACTACCACTTGTTGAGTTTTGTCATAATATCAAAGAAGAATATCCAAAATTGGCTGAAAAGTCCAAAGTAGTCTTCCCTTATCCATTTGCATCCAACTTACCTCTATGTGAGTCCAGATTGTTTCCATATTTTAACAAAAATACAACACATTTTAACAGATTGAAAATAGTAGATATAATACTAAAGTTGTCTTCTAGTAAGTAAAATGTATAGTATTTTACAAAAATGTAAAACAATGCCATTTTTACTAATTTTTTTTTTTGCTTTGAAAAATATTTTTTATGAAATGTTATTTGTGCTAACATTCATGAATTTATTATTGGGTTTAAGCAAATTACTAAATTAATATTTAAATAATTTCTTAAATTTTAATTTAGTAGATGGCAGTACAAATGATGTGCATAAGCAAGAACTCTTGGGGTCTTCAGTCATTTTAAGTGCTGATGCATAGGGGCACATGTACCCCAATGTTCACAGCAGCACTGTCAACAATAGCCAAATCATGGAAAGAGCCTAAATGCCCATCACCTGATGAATGGATCAACAAGATGGAGTACTACATGGCAATGAGAAAGAATGAAATCTGGCCATTTGTAGGAAAGTGGATGGACCTTGAGCATGTCATGC
>NC_043700.1:22129784-22267805 GCF_006229205.1 Suricata suricatta
GTGGTGGTGATGGAGGAGGGCACTTGTGGGGAAGAACACTGGGTGTTGTATGGAAACTAATTTGACAAGAAACAAAAAAAAAACAAACTAAAAAAAAATGTAAAGCTTTCCTCAGATCAAAAAGTTTGAGAACCACTGAGATATGGTACAGAAGACAGTTAATAATTTTATCCCATAACTAATGGTGACTATAATAAATATAAAGTTTCTATTGCAGACTACAATGTTCTCAAACTATTCTCTACATCTGAAAATATATAACTTGGAGCCTCACCCTTTCCAAGACATCAGGACTTAATTTTGGGTAGAGAAAATGAATTTTCCATTTTTAAATTTTTTAATGTTCATTTATTTTTGAGAGAGAGAGAGAAAGAAAGTAGGGGCAAAGAGAGAGGGAGAGACGGAATCTGAAACAGGTTCCAGGCTCTGACCTGTCAGCACAGAGCTCGATGCAGGGCTCAAACTCACAAACCATGAGATCATGACCTGAGCTGAAGTCGGACGCTTAACTGACTGAGCCTTCAAGGGGACCCAAGAATCTACCATTTTAAAAACACGCTTGAGGTAATTTTGAGATTATGAAATAAAAGATATTTAAAAATTAATCTTGTAAAATAACTTGTATTAATTCAAAAACAGTGCATATCTATTATATAACATTTTGAAATACAAATTCAAATAATAATAGTCACATTTAAATCCCTTTTCTATGATCTCATTACTTCGAAGTAAGTAACTATTATTAACATCTGACTATAGGTTCAGCCTTGGATTTATGTGTTTCTGTGTTTTTTAAAAATAAGGTGTACTTTGCTTTTTTTTTTAAATATAACACAATTTATTTTTTTAACATATGCAATTATTTTCCGTCATTTACAATACAGCAGTTACAGTGACACTCCAAACAGAAAAGCAAAGTGAAAAATCAAAACCCCAACTTCTATTTCATGTAATTAGACTTATACAGCAATTAGAAGGTTAAGTAGCAACTCGTTAATCATCTAATTTCACAGCTATCTGAAGTGGCACTCATTATATAGCAGCTTATCTATGATACATTCAAGATACATAATACAATTTATTACTTGCCCATAAGCTACAACACAGCCTGCCTAATACCTTTCCTTAAATTCCACCTCTATACTACAGTATACTTGAGGTCTAGCAAAAAAGTAGCTACCTTTTATGTAGGAAATGGATGATCACTTACCAACATTTAATGAACATCTTTTCTTGACCTTAACAATCTTTATAATCCTGTGATTCCTAAAACAGGCTATTTCAGAATTACTTTTGTGGGGTGGGGAGAGGGCAGGAATTAAAAGTACTGCATGTGACTCCTGTCCAGAAATTCTAATTTCATGGTTTTTTTTTCATGTTTATTTATTTTGGGAGGAAGAGCATGGGAGGAGCAAAAAGAGAGAGAGAGAGAGAGAGAGAGAGAGAGAGAGAGAGAGAGAGAGAATCCCAAGCAGGTTCCCCGCCATCAGCACACAGCCTGATGCAGGGCTTCATTTCATGAACCTGTGAGATGATGACCTGAACTGAAATCAGGAGTTGGAAGCTTAACCAACTGAGCCACCCAGGCACCCCCTGATTTCATTTTAGAATTACTTTCTATTGGAGCAGTCAGCTGAAACTGTGGAGTCAAAGGCTTTAATATTGTCAAATTGCTCTACGGAACAGTTCCCCTCATTTACATTCTCATCAGTGGGGCATGAGAGTGCCAAGAATCTTCTCAGATTCAGTGGATATTACCTCTTTTTAAAAACTTTACCACGTTGATAGTAGAAAAATGTTGCCGATGTAAATTTACAGTTGTTTGAGTACTAGAAAAGGGTTTAATCTGTTTTGTAGTTGTTTTCCATTTGAATTTTTTTTGAATGGCCTCTTCACCTCAAACCTGAACCTTTATAGTTTGATGTTACACAGTAGTAATATCACCTTACCAAAATTTCCCCCTGGAGCCACTGCCAGATACTGGATTCATGGCAGGACACATTATCGATGGGCCAGTACGGCTCTTCTTCCCTTTGTTTTCATTGGCCCTGAACTTAGCAGTCTTACATTATTTCTTAGCTAAATTTTAAACACTGAAAGAGAGGGGCATCTGGGTGATCAGCTCAGGTCATGATCTTATGTTTGTGGGTTCGAGCCCCACGCCGGGCTCTGTGCTGACAGCTCAGAGCCTGGAGCCTGCTTCTGATTCTGTGTGTGTCTCTCTCTCTATCACTGCCCCTCCCCCTCTCATGCTCTGTCTCTCTCTGTATCAGAAATAAATAAAAACATTAAAAAAAACAATAAACACTGAAAGAGGTGTGTTAAGAATTTTAAGAATTAAGTTTATACTTTCACCCTAGCCACCATCCTTAACCCTGCCTTCAACTTAAATATTGAACAATATCTTTTATTTTGATTCACTCAAAAGCACTAGTCATAGATTTAAACATTTCAAGTAAAAATACTGGAGGAGTTAGGTGATTTAAATAGGAACTGAATTGTCAGTAACTATATTATAACATTGTTCGTTATCACTGGAAAATGTCTTGCAGAATTCAGGCAAACCCTTAGTGAAAAGTTGGCTATGTTCCTTTTGTGGTCTAATCTCAAATCACCAACAGTGCGAGTCATGAGAATTGAAAACCTTAGAATTCTATCAAGTGAATTATATGCTGGCAAAGCCATCACAGGATTGCCTTTAGAATTTGACATTACTCTTATGTGACTGGGCAAGTTCTGTTTTCAAGCTCATGAAAATCAAAAGGGGAATATTTCTGGGAAAATTTCCTAAAGCTCTTGCCTCTGTGGGCCTTTGCAATAATACAGCTACTATTTGACTGTATGTTTCCTTTCAGTATTTTTGATAACTTTTCAGGGTTGGCTGTGAAAAAACCCACCTGGTAACTGGTGGGGGTGTCTTGAAATGAGGGCCAGGAATTGACTTTTCTGATCGAGGCTGATGATAAGTTAAACGCTGTGACTCTAGAATCTGCCATCAGCCTGGACACTGTTGAGAGTAAAATGGGTATATATATATATTTTTTTTTACATGGGAATACCTAGTTTCAAACTAGGATGGGGCTAGGTACAATGAGAGCACGGAGTATAGTCCTTTGATACCCAATTGGGCAAATTAAGAATGGAAACGCCTAGGAAGTTACATCAAAGCTGGATCCTGGAGGAATAGGAAGTTAGCCAAATAAAGGTAGAGATTTCCCTAGAAAGGCCGACAGTCCGGCGGCTCAGACTTCTTTGAACGTGCTGTGTGTCTGTGGGAAGGGTGGTGGTGGGCCTTGGATGGCTTGATTGGGGGAGACTGAGGAGTGCCACACTCGGAAGGGCTCAAGTGTCCAGCCAAGGAATCCGATGTCAGCTGGCTGACTCTCTACCTTCTTATTTAAAAAGAAAAAGTGATAGAGGCTAACCAAGTTCTTGCATATGTTCTTAAGATGACCCATAGGCCCGATGCTTCCTTTCCCTTTCACCGAGGTAACACACAAACACAAATATGTACATATATGTATGTTACAGATATTTTACATTTGTCATAATACATTTAGAACGACTGTTGACACCCATAAAAACAACTGTTTTCCTCTGATGAGGACAAAATTAAAGAGTGTTGAATTTAATATATTGGTTTTAGAAGCATCTTTGTTTTAGTTGCTAATATATTATTAGTGTATATTGCTAAGATAAATGTGTACATGTTTAAGTTTTTTTTTTACTGCTTTAAATTCTTTATGGAGCAAAATGGGGTCTAACAAACTATGAATTATTGTTTGAAAATCCCCATGCATTTAATTGTGTTATGTAATGCAAGTTAACTGTGAATTTTGCATAGAGTGGTGTGAATCTTTTTCCCTATTATTTTTTTAAACACTAAATATTTGTTTAAAAGGCTAGTGGAGGCAAGGGAAAAATTCTTGTATTTGAGAATTGCTCACCAGGTAAGGTGATGAGGTAAACACAAAAAAGAAGATTGATAATTATGTATTTCAATTATATTTTATGACTACAGTAGAAAAGATACCCTAAGTGCAGATAGCATTATGTATAATTGTTAGAGGGATCACGTGGTAATTGGACCATCACAAAATGGGACTATGGAGCAGATATCATTTGACCTTTTACACCGGGCTTGAAAGACGTTTGAAAGGTGGGTGTAATTTGTTTTGGCAAGGAGGAAGGACGGCTTAGGATAAGATGTAGTGTTGGAAAAGCATTGAATATTGTGAGTGAATTGGTCTTTTGCTTCCAGAAGAAGAAATGGAAGAAGCAAAATTTCAGTTGACCTTGTTTATATTTCTCCCTTCCTCTCTCCTTTCCCAAACACTTCACTGTGAAAGAAAACAGGTCTTATATGGTACTCATGTCATACTAATTTTTCAGCATTGTCATGCCGGGAGCTGTCAGTAATTGACAATGAGCTATCTAGCTTCAGTTCTCAAAAGGACAAAGAAAACTACTTTAGTGAACTGATTTTTTTTTTAATCTGCTACGTGTATTGTTTGATATGCCTGCATAACTTATCAAGACACTTCAGAATCTCTACGTCACCTGCTCCTCAGATCAGAAGGTGATTGTGGCTTTGGGTGGATATTAATCAGCCACAGCACTGCCTGGTCAGAAAGAGCAAGTGTCCTAGCCTTTTACCTCATGAGACCTTGAGTGTCCATTCAGCCTAGGTCCCAAGGGAACTGCATTTGGTGGACCGGAGTGGCCAGCATGTCTCAGGTGAGATCCGAATTACAATGGTTGACCTGTGCTCAGAAGCCTCTCTCTCTCACAGAATGCCTGATTGTTCTGCATACGCGAACTTTTATTGTTACTCCCTTTTCCCCATCCTTTAAACAGTTTATACTATAATGAGAAAATAACTGGAGATTACATGTAAGAGTTAGAAATTCATGGGCAAAATGTTTTATTTTTATCTGAAAATAGCACAAATTTAATATGCATGCTTTCATTTTACTTTCTTTAAACATGAATGCTGGTTGAATTCATGAATGATCAAGTTATTGGTGGAAGACAATTTCTGTGTACCCTCAGAAGCAGAGATGGCTTTCTGGTGATGAATGTGGCTGCCATCATGAGCCCTGTATATCTGGTCTTTTTCACAGTGGAAACTATTGTCAAGAAAGAAAAGCCCCATAGAACTATGCATATGTATTTATAGGAGTTAATACCTCAGTAGAGTTTAGTCACAGAGAAGGTGGGAACAATGCTCCAGGAATCCAGGAAGCCTTGATGGAGAGAAATACTGTTATTCCATGAAATACTAGAGGTGGGAGGTAAGCCAAAGAAAAATTTTTGTACTTCACAGTTTTTCCTAAATTTGGTCTTGCTCCAACATAATTATACAAGCCGCAGTTGCCAAAAACTAAATATATGAACAAAAATGGAAAAGACAAGATGTTTGTAGGGAAGATTATGGGCATCTGGTGATAAGAAAGAAAGTCAATAAATATTCAATTGATAGGAAGAATAGCTAATTCTACAAATGTTTTCAGGCACCTTTCAAATGGGAAGGTGTTTCCTGTGGACTACGTGTGCCCAATTGTACCTCTTCTTGATTCAACTTTTTATTTTGACTGTGTTTTACTCAATCATATATAAAAAATTAGAGTTTCCTTTCTTAATGTTTTTCTAATACTTAGAAAAAACAGGACCTTCTATAGGGATATATCCACTGGAAATATCTTTGAATATTTTATTTCTATCAGTTATTTGCAAAGTACCAAGACTATTTAAATATATATGCAGTGTTGATCCAATGTTTCTGTATTCTTAGAACTTGAAGCTATGTCTGTGCTACACATGCTCCAAATATTTAGCAATATTAATGTGCACCACTTTAAGGAACATTGCACTTGAGCTTTTGTGCTCCTGGTTTTTGAAATGACTTGACTAGAGAAGTTTTAAGGTTTGATCTTCCAAAAACTGATCATGGAAGTTTAGGGATCAAAATTACTCTTTAACTAAAACAAGTAAGAGGAAGGAACCTTTAACCCGAGGGGACAAGTAAATTGCTGAAGTTTATTTCCTTGGGAGAAGAAATGTCAAAGATGAGTCTAATAGACTTTCCTATGTCAAATGCTTTTTTTTTTTCTGTGTATTTTCAAGGATCACAGCTTTCGTCATTTTCCTTTAATAAAACTGGTTATCCTGTGCATAATTCTGCTTTTAGTCTTGTGAGAAAAGTCATGAGATTAGGGATGATGGGCGGGCACTGTTTTCTCTCTCAATCGACTTAGGTTTTCAAGAAAGCATTTCCTCTAACTCCCAGAACTGTCCAGGTAATAGACTAACTTTATGACAACACAGAGGAGAGATACAAGTGGAAAACAGTATTCTATGGATGAATTACCTCAAAAATGCGAGAAGTATTTAAAAAACATTTCCTATGTAAAATGTTATGTCCATCTCTTTATTTGATAATGTGCTTTGACAGGACAATAAAATGAAAGGGTTTCAAAGCCATCGACAGATCATTACTTTAAAAGATTTGGGTAAACCACCGATGCTCTTTTTATTTTTGTAAAAGTTCTATTAAGAAGCCAAGGTTAAATATCAGTGTGTAAATTCCTTCTCTGCATTGATGTGATAATATCCCTATCTTACATAAAGTCTTCAAAAGCGTTCTCTCAGGATAAAGATCAGACTGTAGCAATGGCACATTACACGTTGAACATTATCGTCAAATTCTTATTGATGATCCTTAGTTTTGGCCAGTTCTCTGAGACATCCATACGCCTTGTTGTAGAACAGTATCCTTTCCTCATTTGTCTGCCTCACTGACTCTTACTCGTCAAAACAGCCTATTTGGTACTTAGTCCACAAAACATATTTTTGCATTGCCCATACTCTGATAGGTCCTGATCAAAGCTATACATTTCTTTGGTTTCTCACAGTTCTGTCTTTATAATTCTTCATCATATGCATAGTGCAAGACAGTAGTTATTTATTTACATGATTTCCTCCTTTCAAAGACTTGAATTCTCTGAAAACAAGACCATGTCATTTTCATTGTTATTACTGAGGTAGGACCCAGAACAGTACCTGCATATTATGGCTTTTCAGAAAATAGTTATTGAATGAATATTTGAATTATAAACTTACATGCATACTATATAATGAAATTGAGCAGTGAGGTGGTATGAAATTATTTGAAGTAAGGCAAACATCAGATATCTAATTGTGTAAGGGTGGTACAAACAGATTCTGTTTCTAAACACAAAGGGAGATATATTTTAGGTTATTTGTCCCAGAGAGCAAGTGGGTGTATCAGTTTGCAAAATCTAAAATGGACTGTTGAGGGGCAGCTGGGTGACTCAGTCGGTTGAGTGTCAAGACTTCAGCTTGGGTCATGATCTTATGGCTCATGGAGTTTGAGCCCCATTTTGGGCTCTGTGCTGATAGCATGGAGCCTGGAGCCTGCTTTAGATTTTGTGTCTCCATCCCTCTCTTCTCTCTCTGCCTGTCTCCTCCTCTCTTTCTCCCTCTCTATCTCTCTCGAAAATTACATTAAAATTTTCAAAAATAAAATAAAGTGGACCGAGTAGAATATACTCTTATTGATGCCTGTATGAAAAGAAGTCAAAACACTTTTAATAACCTTTTGTGTTAAGGTGATTTGAAAATGATAAAAAAAGAGACATTTTGTGTTTTTTAATATGCTTAATTTAAAAGTGTTTCTAGGGGTGCCTGGGTGGCTCAGTGGGTTAAGCGTCTGGCTTCGACTCAGGTTTGAGCCCCACGTTGGGCTCTGTGCTGACAGCTAGCTCAGAGCCTGGAGCCTGCTTCAGATTCTGTATCTCCCTCTCCCTCTGGCCCTCCCCTGCTCCCATTGTATCTCTCTGTCTCTCAAAAATAAATAAATAACATAAAAAATAAAAAATGTTTCTATTCTAAATAGTGCTAGAGGCTGTGTAATATACAACTCTAATCTTGCATTGTTTTCTCATTTAACAGTTTTATAGGAACATAATTACACATATTTAAAATGTAAACATTGATGTTTGACCTTGGCATATATCGATTAAAAAATCACCGCTTTCAAAATAGTGAACCTATTTAGGGGTGCCTGGGTGGCTCAGTCAGTTAAGCATCTGCCTTTTGCTCAGGTCATGATCTCGCTATTCATGGGTTCGAGCCCCATGTCCAGCTCTGTGTTGACAGCTTGGATCCTGGCACTGTTTCAAGTTCAGTGTCTCCCTCTCTCTCTCTGCCCCTTACCCACTTGTATTCTGTCTCTGTCTCTCAAAGAATGAGTAAATGTTTAAAAAATTAGAAAATATAGTGAACCTATTTATCACTCACAAAGATTCCTTGTACCCTGCCTCCCCCCCCCCCATATCTTAGGCAGTGACCAAGACTGTCATGATAGATTAGTTTACATTTTCTAAAATTTCATATGATAGGAATCATATGGTATATTACTTCTTTTGTCTGGCTTTTCTCACTTAGGATAATTATTTTGAGATAAATCCATGTTTTACTGTGTATCAGTCGTTTCTATTCATTGATGAGTAGTTTTCCATTGTGTGAAATACCACAGCTGTTGATCCTTTCGTCTGCTGTTTCTAGGTTTTGACTGTTACAAATAAAGCTGCTGTAAAAATTAGTGTAAATATATTTTAATTGACTTATATATTTATTCTCTTGGATAAATATCTCGGAGTGGAATGGCTAGATAATTTGGTAGATATATACTTAACTGTTTAAGAACCTAACAAATTATTTCAAAGTAGGTTTATTATTTTAAGTTCCTTCCAGGAGTTTATGAGAGGTCTAGTTTTTCTACATATTCACTACTGATTTTTAGGATCAGTCTTTTTTTTTTTTAATTTTTTAATGTTTTATTTATTTTTGATACAGAGAGAGACAGAGCATGAGAGGGGGAGGGTCAGAGAGAGAAGGAGACACAGAACCAGAAGCAGGCTCCAGGCTCTGAACTAGCTGTCAGCACAGAGCCTGACGCGGGGCTCGAACCCACGAGCGTGAGATCTGACCTGAGCCGAAGTCGGAGGCTTAGCTGACTGAGCCACCCAGGCGCCCCTAGGATCAGTCTTTTTAACTGAAGTATTCTAGTATGTATGTAGTGGTATCTAAATGTGATTTTAAATTTCATTTCTTTAATAATCAATCATGGTAAGCATATTTATTTTTCTTTATATGCCATCCATCTAACTTCCTTGGTGATCCTTTTCTTCTAATATTTTATGGAAATTTTAAGTGCGTTGCTGGTTTTCTTATTACTTTTTGAGAGCCCTTATATATTCTGATATGGATCTTTATTATGCCATAATAATTTTCTCCGACTCTGCCTTGTCTGCATTTTCTTAACAGCGTCTTTCTAATAGGCATTTATAATTTTGCTGATGTCCATTTTATCAATATAATTGTTTAAAGAGCATAATTTTAGAATTGTTCCTAAGAAATATTTGCCTAATCCAAATTTTTAGCTTATGCTTTCTTGTAGAATTTTTGTAGGTTTAGAGTTTACCTTTAGTTCTGAAAGCCATAATAAGTTACATATAATGGGAAAAGATACATCAACGTTCATTTTCTTGCATGTAGCTACCCAGTTGTCCCCAAACTATTTGTTTAAAAGGTTATCCTTCCACGACAATGCTTTTGTAACTTTGCGAGGGCTTTCCATACATGGGTGGTTTTGTCTCAGGTCTCTCCATTCCATTCCATTGATCAGTGTGTTCTAAAAACTACCATCTAGGGTATCATAACTCTATAATATGCTTTGATAGCAGATACTGTTAGTGCTCTAACTTGGTTCTCTTTTTTATGTTGTTATGGTTATTTAAAACATGAGTTTACAGTGATTCTGTTAATTTCTCTGGAAAAGGATGCTGGGATATTAATTGACATTGTCCTGAAACTCTAGAGCCATTTCAGGTGACTGACATCTTACCAGTATTGACATTTCCTACCCATGAACATAGGCTCTGTCTCCATTTATTTTATCCTTTTTAATTTTTCTGAAAACTGTTTTTATAGTTTATAGTATTTTTGACATTTTCCATCATATCTATTCCTAATAATTATATAAGTTTTAGACTATATTACATGGGATTCTTAGATTTTTGTTTTTAAAGTTTTTGTTGCCAGTTTATGAAATTTGTGATTTTATATGCATCTTTTATCCTACAACCTTGCTAAACTTAGTTCTAGTAACTTCCTTGTTGATACCATCTAATATTCTAGGTGGATGATCATGTTGTCTGTAAACAAAGACATTTTTACTTTTTTCCCATTCTGGATGACTTTTATGTTTGTGTTGCCTAAAATCACTGCCTAATGACTTGAGTACAAACTTGAATAGCAATGATGCAAGCCTAAAATCCGAATTTATAGAAACAGAGAACTGGTAGTTGCCTGAAACAGGGTAGAGGTTGGGCAAAATAGTGAAGGTGGTCAAAAATACAAACTTCCAGTTATGAAATAAATGTCACGAGTATATAGTTACAGTCTGGTGACCATAGTTAATAATACTTTATTGTGTATTTGAAAGTTGCTAAGTAAATAGACCTTAAAATTTCTCATCACAAGAAAAAATGTGTATGCATGGTGATGGATGTTAACTAGACTTACTGTGGTGATCCCTTAGCAATGTATACAGATACTGAGTCATTATGTTGTATAGTTGAAATTAAAGTAGTATGATATGTGAATTATAGCTCAAAAAGTGGAAAGAGTAGGCATCCTAGACTTACTCTGATTTTAGGGATAAAGGGTTCAGTTGTTTTTACCTTTGAGTGTGTATTGGCTCCAGGGTTTTTAATTGTGTTTGTTTTATAAACTCTTTTTTTTTTATCAGATCAAGGAATTTCTTTTGTATTCCTAGTTGAGAATTGTTACCAGGAATTAATGTCAGATTTTATTAAATGCTTCTTCTGTATCTACAGAGATGATCACATGGCTTTCCTGTTTTTAACATTGTTAATCTAGTAAACTACATAGATTGACTTTAGAATTTTAAATCAACCTTGCATTCTTGTGATGAACCAAACTGGGTCATACCATATTATCCTTTTTATGTATCATTGGATAGATTTGATTTGCTAAAAAATTTTAGAGGTTTTATGTCTGTGTTTATGAAGGATATTGGTCTGCAGTCTTACTTGAATGCCTTTACCAAGTTTGGAAATTGGAGTAATTTGGTCTTATGCTAAGTTTTTTCAGTTTTGGTTTTCTTTTTCCTTAATGTTTGGTAGAATTGACCAGTGAAGCCACAGGGGTCTGAAGGTGTTTTGTTTTGTTTTATTTTGCTTTTGTTTTTGTTTTCACTTTTTTTTATTTAAAGAAAAATTTTTAATGTTTATTTATATTAGAGAGAGAGATACAGAGTATGTGCGGGAGAGGGACAGAGAGGGGGAGAGGGAGACACAGCATCTGAAGTAGGCTCAGACTCTGAGCTGTCATCACAGAACCCAATGTGAGGCTCAAAATCACAAGCTGTGAGATCATGACCTGCACTGAAGTCAGACACTTAACTGACTGAGCCACCCAGATGCCCCTGCTTGTTTGTTTGTTTGTTTGTTTGTTTTTCCCCCTCTGGAGGAATTTTTGCTTAGAAATTTGATTTTTGAAATACATATAGGGCTATTCAGGTTTTTTATTTCTTCTTTGTGTTTTTTAGGAAACTTCCCCATTTCTTCTAGGTTGTCAGATGTATTGGTTTAATATTAAAATAGTATCCTCTAATTTCCTTTTAAGATCTGTAGAATTGGTATGTGATCCATCATATTCCTAAAATTAATAGCTTAGGTCTTCATTCTTTTTTTCTTGATCATTTTGGCTTGGGTACATTAACTTATTAATCTCCTGAGAGATGTAGCTTTTTAAAAAAATCTATATTATTTGTTTTCTATTTCATTGAGTTCATTTTGATTTTTATTATATGTATTTTTCTGTGTATTTTAGGTTTAACTCTGTTGTTTGTGTTTTGTATATTGAGGTGAAGGCTAGGATAATTGATTTACAGTTTTTCTTCTTTTCCAACTTAGATATTTAGTGCACAAAGAATTCCTTAAATATAAATTAAGCAGGTGGGTTGATAGTATTGTTCTAGTCTGCTACATACTGACTGACTTTCTGTCTTGTTTAATCAGTTATTGAGAGAGCAGTATTGGAAAATTTGATTATAATTGTGGATTTTTCTATTTCTTTTTGCAGTATCGTCAGTTTTTGTTTCATGTATTTTGAAGATCTGTAATTTGGTACATATATATTTAGTGTTATAATGTCCCCAGATGAATTGCTTCTTTATTCATGTGAAATGACCTTTTTTCCCCCCCTTTGATAATGTACTTTGTTCTTAAGTCTACATTATATGATATTGATATAGCCATTCCTGCTTTCTTTTTTCTTTACATTAGCTTGTGGTACCCTTTTTCCCATCCATTATCTGTATACCTTTATATTTAAAGTATATTTCTAGTAGGAAGCACATAGTTACATCTTTTTATTTTTTATTTTTGTCTAACATGACAAATTCTTTTGTGTTTTATTTTTTATAGCTTCTATTGTTCCATATTTAAATTTGCTAATCTTTTTCCCCCTCAGTATCTAATATATCATTAATTTTATGTTGTGACTTTTTCATTTTAAATGCTATAGTTTTCATTCTTAAGAATTATTTTGAGTGTTTTTTAATATCTTCCATGTTTTCACATAGATTTTAGAACATATGGAATACAGTTAAAATGACTGTCTTAATGCCCTTTTCTGTTAATTATTTTTCAGTTGTAGGTGAGTTTCCACTGATTGGTTTTTCTCCTTATTGTAAGCTGTATTTTCCTGCCTTTTTGCACCTGGTAATTTTTTATTACATTACAGACATTGCAGATTTTTACTCTGGTTGGTGGGAATAGGAAGTCTTCCCTGTCCAGTGTGAGTGCTGGGCACTGTAACATCTCACTCTTTTGGGAGTTCTTTCCCTGGTCTTGTAGTACTTTCTTTCAGTGCTTAGTTGAAAGCTCAGATAGGAGCTCTGTGGGTTTCCAGAGCTCTCTCTGCAGCTCTGTCCTCTTTCAAACTCAAAGTCTAGCTACTGTTTTCACCCCGGACTCTCAGCTCCGTGTCTTTAACTTACAAAATCTACTGGGTTTTGTTTGGGTTTCACTCCCTTCCTTATAGCCATATAAAACAGGGCCCGAATCTTCCTATCTTAGAAGGATTTATTGCTCTGTCATGTTCCACGTGAGCTGAGGGTCTCTGCTATGGGTGTTTTTCATTCCAGTATCTGCATGAAAGGAGTCAATAGGACAAATGATTTTCATGGAAGAAGGAAAATCTAAGGCAACTAGACCAATAAAACCATGGGTTTTAAAGCGACTTATTTTTGGAGTCATATGTGTTTATATCCCATTGGAAAAACGAATCTCAGTAGAGAGAAGAGTACTTCTATGACAGGGACATTATAAGTCACATGGAATAAGGGAGGGTATATCATTTTTGTGTAGGGAAAGGAAAAGCAAATGGTTAAAGGCAGTAGTAGAATGTATGCAACTCATGTATCTATGCTCTAAAATATGGAAGTGATACATACAATGAATAACAGGATTTTTTCTTTATAGCATTTAAAACATTCTGGAAACATAATCAAATACTTTTTACTTCACACTTATTTGTCTCTTCAGTAGAACCCTTTTTAAAATTATGTGAACAAAGAGATTATATATATGTTAAATTAAAAGTTCATCAAATGTTCCAAGAACGTGTACCTTAAAATCAGAATTGTTGGTTAAATCTACACTGCAGTCTTGACCTAGAGCAGCAGGCCAGCAAGACTAGCTCTGGAGCCAGATTTGAGTTTAAATCTATATTTTTTCTGCTTTATTCTTTATTTGCAACTGGGGAAACTTCAGCATGTGATTTAACTTCTCTGAGGCTATTCCCTTAACTAAGTGAAGGGATAATAATAATATCTGTGTCAAGGAATTGATATGAATAGTAAAGGAGTTAATATATTCAGAGTACTTAGTATCTAGCACAGAATAAGTACTAGACATATTAACTAATATTACCACAAATAAAATATTTTTATCATTTATGTATTACTTATATATTTTATTACTTATGATAGTTTTATACCTAATTATTATTAAGTTATATATATTATGTTTAATATATAGATAGCTTACAAAATATAAATTATATGAATAACATGTATTTATAAATATTTATAAAACTATAAATAATATATATTCCCCTGAGATACAATGTCCTCCAGTTATATCAAACTTTTTGCTTAAGTTTGTTTATTCATTCATTCATTTATTCATTCATTTTGAGAGAGAGAGAGAGAGAGAGAGAGCGCGCGCACATGCATGTGCAAGCTTGAGCTAGGGAGGGGCAGAGAGAGGGAGAATTCCAAGCAGGCTCCCCACTGTCAACATGGAGTTTACTGTGGAGCTCTGACCCATGAACCATGAGATCATGACCTGAGCTGAAACCAATAGCCTGATGCTTTACTGACTGAGCCACCCACATGCCCCTATCAAACTTTCTTATATCTTATTTTGGACATAATAGAATGTTAATGGGGAATTATGGTATTTGGGCAGCCTTCTATTGACTGGAATGAAAGTTAGGATAGGTATAGAAGTAATGTTGATTTTGATTAGCTTTAAAGAGTATGAGAATCATAAACTACTATTTGTTAATATTTCTGAAATTTCTAGAAGAATTTCATAAATAACATATCACTCACCTCTTTCTAATACTTGATTTTCACTGTTATTTTTCAAATTCATTCTTGCACTTTGGATGTGTGTGTGTGGGGGGGGGGAGAGAGAGAGAGATCAAGTGACTTTATGCAAAGACATATGTATTACTTACACATGTATATATACTTACTATTCTAACTGAAATAGTATTTAATCCACTCTAGAAGAAACAAGAATATTTCATTTAGTGTGTTTACCATGAATGAAAGGATAGACAATGATGAAAGTGTATTTAGTAAGCTCTAACCCAGGTAGCTGACACTCTACAGGGTATATTTGAAGATATTAAGTCATTTTCACATAAGAGATACGTAGAATTCTAATCAGTCTGTTGATTTCACCATTTATAAGACAGTAAGTTAGAAACAATCAAACGGTAGTTTGAGGATGTACTTGTGGTTTGTATTTTAACCCCTCTGAATAAGTAAAAAGGCTTAAACCATTTCATATTGCAAAGATCTATGTACATAGGAAATCAGTATTCTGATAGCTTGGAAGAAATGAACTGTCATTGTTGGATGACAAAAATGCATGACCCCAAATGAATCTCAGAGTCTCCCTGGGAACCGTTGTCTTCCAAACTGCCATCACTACTAACACGAAGTGGCCAAAGGGTCATCATTTATCCTGTTTGGGCGTTTTCAAACTGGGTTTATGAATTGCATGCGTAACAGTCTTTTCAAAATGCAAATTTTATTATGTTACTTCTAATGCTTAAACATTTCAAAAATTTATCTCTTCTTTTTTTCCATAAAGATAAAAAACATCTTAAAAGGGGGATTAGGGTACTGCAGAGCATGTGCACACACACATGTGTGAATGAAGAAATTTATTATAAGATGTTATCTACTGGGATTAGAGATGTTGAGTAATCCAGAACCAGGAGATGACAGTGAAAATTTCCATCCAAGTCTGAGTCCAAGAAACAGGAGAGTTCACAGTGGAAATTCAATTCTAGTCCAGTCCCAGGCGGGACAAGATTGCTGTCGTAACTCATGGACAGTCAGGCAGAATGGGCAAATTTTTTCTGACTCCAGTTTCTTCAGTTGATTGGATGAGACCTACCCATATTGAGGAAGGCAATCTGCTTTACTCAGTCTACCGTTCACATGTTACTCTCATTCAGAAACACCCTCCCAGACATACCCTTAATAATATTAAGCCACATATCAAGACACCAAAGATTCTGGCATTCTATGGCCCAGTTAACTTGATGTATAAAATTAATCACCATAATAGCCTCCTAAGTGCTGTGTTTTGCACCTTATGCCTGACTTTTCATCTCATCTTAAATAACTCTACCCTTTGTTCTGTGTGTCCCTACTAAATAACCTCCCTTTCCTCCTTCCTTTTCTTTCTTTCCTCTTCTTCCCCCCTTTCTCTCTCCCTGCTTCCCTCCCTCCTTCCCTCTCTTCCTTCCTCCCTTCCCTCCCTCCTTCCCTCTCTTCCTTCCTCCCTTCCTTCCCTCCTTCCCTTCCCCTTCCCTTCCTTCCTTCCTTCCTTCCTTCCTTCCTTCCTTCCTTCCTTCCTTCCTTCCTTCCCTCCTTCCCTCTTTCCCTCCTTCCCTTCTCCTTCCTTTTTTCCTTCCTTCCTTCCTTCCTTCCTTCCTTCCTTCCTTCGTTCCTTCAACTTTATATATTTTGAGAGAGAAAGAGGGAGAGGGAATCCAAAGCAGGCTTCACATTGTCAGCACAGATCCCAAAGTGGGGCTCAGTCTCACAACCCGAAGTTCATGACCTGAGCCGAAATCATGAGTGGGTCGCTTAACTGACTGAACCATCCAGGCACTCCTCTCCTTTTTCAAAATGGTCTTCTCATCTGACTGTATGGCATTTGCTCATATTTTGTCCTTTAAAAGTCATCATCCCTTTTGGGGTTAGTTTCCATTCAGGTGTCACAAACTCAAGAAAACATTTTCTACTTGCTGGTCTCCATTTCCTCCATCTACATCCACTTTCTTCAGGACCTAAATATGTAAGTATGCATTGATTGATAAACTTTCATTCCATGGAAGCAATTACTGTATCGGCTTTGTTTTATTGTGTTCCTAGAATCTACTGCAGGGTCTAATCCAAAGTGGTCAGTCTTTATACACCTGTATCCACACCCACTCCAATCAGGCCTGGAGTGAAGTCCCAGTATGGGGGGCAGACTCTACTATGGAAACAGCACGAAAGCCCTTGATTATGTGTCAGGGCTTCAGTTATAGTCTTCCCCCTCCCTTAATCTTTTGACTTGAATAAGGAAAATTTTTTTTTCCAGGTCTCAATTTGCTGACTTGTAAGATGAGAACACTGGATAAAATGATTTCTGAAATCCTTTTAATAGTCTATAATTTTATGACAGTGTAAAATTGATTATTCATGTTTTTCTGACAGTAACTCCATTTCACATGAGTTTGTCTCTTTATAGCAGGTACAAAGTAAGTCTTAGTTATTAGTAAGTTAAAATACCAATAATTTCTTAGTTTAAAGCTAAAAAATTACTTATCTACAATAAAAAATTTTAAAATTATTTATTTATTTTGAGAAAGAGAGTTTGTGTGCAAGGTGGGTAAGGACAGAGAGCGAGGGAAAAAGAGAATCTTAAGCAGTTCTAAGCCATCAGTGCAGAGCCAGACATGGGGCTCAATCTCACAAACCGTGAGATTGTGTCCTGGGCTGAAATTAAGAGTTGGACGCTTAACTGACTGAGCCACCTAGGTGCCCCCAAATTACCTATTACCCAATATAAAACTTTAATTGTTCTGAAACTTTGCTATTTACAGTTCTCCTAAGCTATTAAGTTTCCTGCTCCACTGGCTGAAACTTCCTATTGACCAATCATGTAATTATGTGGAGAGTAGGATTTTCAGAAAGAATACAATTTTAGTTCTTTGAATTCCATAAATATGAACTCTCCCTTCATGACATTTCCCTGAATGGAAGATAAAATCCAATTAGGAAAATTCTAGATAATAGACTTTTAAAACTGTCCTTTCCATCCATGCAATGGAAATAATAAGAGTAACTTCATAGAAATGTTGGAAAGATTAAGATATCATTGTCAGTACAGTACCTAAATTATAGTAGATGCCCCACAATTATTATTACAGGAATTGATGTCTTGCAACCAAAAGTAAACACACAGAGGCAACACGTCAACAAATTTGACATTAAAAAAACCTCTAAAGACTAAGGTAAATTTAAGATGCTTTTTAATCAAATCCTTTCCTTTTATGAATAAAGCCCAGTTCTGTGAGATTAAATGGCTTACAGAAGATAGATCCTGACAAGACAATACGATTTAGGTCTTCTCCATTTATGTGTCATGCTCTACTTGTAAGTGGCCTGAAGATCGTTCCCAGAGCAGGAGACAAGCTCATATGAGAGAAATGAGATTGGGCTGCTTTGACATTGATTCTGATCATCTTCTCCATTAGCCCCAATTACTGGCTACAGACTTTTAATGGGCAAATCAGAAATAATATTTTCTAGAATTTGATGAAGTACTGTGTATCATGGTTTTCACTGGCCATAACAAGATTGATGTTATTTTTCTCAAAGTTGTTTTGTTATTGCCACCAAAACATTAATTCAAATGAAAAAAGTCTTTAATGTTTCATATGAATAGGTATTTCCTTTTTGAATTGTAATATTGTTCAAATACCTATTTCTTAAAACATAATAGTTGGTTAGACTTTCCTTATCTTCTGATCAATACTCAGTTCTCTTGTGTTTAAAACCCTTTAAGCACAAATAATGTTTCCTTTGCTTTCAAGCTGGTAATTGTATTCAAATTATATGAAGTCTTTAATGGGATGTTTGCTTTAAGACTCACCTGTCTGTGATGACGTATTTCATTAATTTGTATCTTTACCACTGTCAGCCTATGTATATTATTTGGTTCCTCTGCCCTACTGCTTTGGGAGCTCTTTCTGGCCTATGGAAGATTGCTTGGCATTGATTCAGTGAGAATCAGTGGGATGAAGGAAGAAGCCAATTCTCTTGAGCACTAACTGGGGCTTTATCTTAGTCGTCACTGAGATAACCAGGGCTCCTTTGTGGGTTAGGAGCCTTGAGTTCTGGGATTAGAATAAGACAAACAGGCATTGAGAGTATTCATGACACAGCTATAGATTGAAAAGGGATTTTTAAAAATATTCTGATGTTTGAGGTTGTTCTAGGATTGTTTTGAAGAGAAAGCAGATAAATGGGGCAGCTGTCAATGACCCCGTGACAACCAAAGATAATATGGACAAGTTAGACAAGGTGGAAAGTGGTTAGTTTGAAAACTTGGCTGGGAAACATTTGTGAGATTGTCAGGCAACATTGTGAGAAGGAGAGGAAGAATAGGGAGTAGGAGTCATGTGCTATTTTTTAAATGTGTACTGTGAATTATGAAATGGGAGTTGGTGTAACAGATGAAACTATAATAAATAGACGAGAATATTACCGACTTGAGTGAAAGGGGTTAGAAGAATGACAGTATGTTAAGAGTGCTGAACCCTTCATGATACGGATTCACTATTGGAATGATTACAAGAACCATGGTGGAACAGCAGGAATGATGTTCATTTTCTATGTTTATATTGTAGGGTAATATTCTGATTTGTTCTGTATAATCTTATTAACATGCATCAGTGTTTCTCAGTTACATATTTTATGCTTTATTATAAATAATGGCAATGATGGATTAGTTTCTTGAACTCAAGTGGTTAGCAATGGCTGTTCCTCTTCCATACTCTCAGCTTTGAGGAGAGATGGTAAGATTGATAGTTCGCTCCAGAATTGGAGAATAGAATGAAGGGAGACTGACTTAGTAAAATAAAGCTTTGCTAGTACTGTGTTATTCATTTAAGTGAGTACATTTGTGCCACCAAAAGTTAAAGCTCTTATTAATATCACCTAATTCTAGGACTATGGCTGTAGCTAACCTTAGATGGGCTATAAGGAATTACTTATATTGGAGCTATAAATGATCATTAGAAACTGTACTCTAACAATTCTAGCCTCTTCACCTGTCACTAATGCCTCACATTCATCTTTTTCAACCCTTGCCAAGTGGCTGGATGTAAATAAATACGATAGATAAATTGATAGATGTAAGAATGAATAAATGCTGTTGTCTTCATCAAGATTATTTTGGTTTGGAAGGAATGGATCCCAAATTGAGATGATTGGTCTAAGCCAAAAGGTAACTGGAAGTTATTAGAATAACTTGAAATATGAAAAGAAAACCTTAAAATGTAAAGCCTGAGGAAGGACGGAAACCAGGGAATCTCTCTTTGGTGGTTGACTCTTCATCACCAGTCTGCAGTGTAATTTATTCAGTGAGTTTGCACATCAAAGGCATGCTTCCTGCTGAGTCCTTTGTTATCTCTGAGGATTGGGTAGCTCCAGGAAGGACAGTTTCTCCCCATTTAGAAAGCGGTTATAAGATGTTTAAAACCCCAGAATATATATCATCAAATTATATATATATATATATATATATATATATGCAATACATGAATGTAGAGTCTTTTGCACTCAAAAATAGTAGAGAATAGGAGAGAGGGTTCACCACGTTAGCCAGGATAGTCACTTACTGGCTTTGCTTGCATCTCCTTTTGAAGACCCTGCCATGTGACATACCTTGGTGCAAAAGAGGCTGGGAAATATAGTCCATGGGTGAGCAGCCAATTTCCAGCAACAACTCTACACTCTGTTAGGGGGAGCAGGAATCTGGGAATCCTGGGTAGGCCCCTTCATGTCTCATTAGCCTTTCCTGTTTCTTAAAAACAGAGTGTTCTCTTATTGGGTATTTTACTTAGTATTCCATTTGCCTGGAACACCTTACTCAGACCTCTGCATGGTTCATTTCTTCACCTCATTCTTGTCTTTATTCAAATGTCACCTGTTCAGAGTGGCTTTCTGGACCACCTGCTATATCTTACCAGCGGCTGACTCTGGTGCCATAGCATAGGTATAGCTTATTTTCCCTCTCCTTAGTAGAAAGTAAGCTCCATAATTGCAGAGATATCCTAATTTATGGAAATCTGTATCCTCATTTCTGTAACCTGTGTCTGGTAAATTCTAGGAGCTGAACATAATTAACTTTGGGCTTTGGAAATTTAGAAAATAATGATTATTTCTGAACAAGAAAGGAAGTATCAATTTTTGGAGTAAATATGTAAGGGTTGATAGAGCCTCCCAAAGTGGGAAAGGATATTCTATTTTCAGGCTGTACAAGTGGGTTCAGAGAAGATGCCATTCAGGACTGTGGATATTATTTTCTATGAAAGTAGTAAAATAACTAGTAATAAGAAAATAAGTAGAAATAAAATATTTTCCAGCAGGAAATGACATAGTTTCACTGTAACAGGACACCTCGGTGGCTCAGTCAGTTGAGTCCAACTCTTGATTTCAGCTCAGGTTGTGATCCCAGGGTCCTGAGATCAAGCCCCGACTGGTGCTCTGCTCTGAGTGAGTGTGGAGCCTGCTTAAGATTCTTTTTCTCCCTCTGTTCTCCCCACATACACTCTCTCTCAAAGTAAAAATTAAAATAAAAAGAAAGAAAATTGTGAGTGTGATTTGAATGCAGAGAGGGAGAGAGGGGAGACTAGAAGGAGGAAGACCTGGGAGTCGTATGGAAAAGGGAAGCAAAATGTAATGTAACAACTAAAATTTTCAGATTTAATAATGATCCCTATCTTAAAATGGTCTCACAATAGTATGTGTCATAGGCTTTATTTCTCAATATCTTACAGATGAGAATAACAAATTTCAGAAGATAAATAACTTGCAACTTCCTTAAGATTATAGAGTTAATAACTGACTCAAATAATTTGTGTGCCTACAATTGAACTTTTGTTTGTAGGTTATCATACTAAACAGGGCACTAGACCCTTCCTAGATTAAGGGGACTTACTTACCAATGTGAATTGATGGTGGGATGAAAGGTCAAGAGTGAGGGAGGTAGTGAAGAGGATAGGCCTCTGACTGAATGACACTTGACATTCATCAAGATAGAGGGCTTAAGGAAAATAGATTTGCCACAAGGGGGGGTGGTTGTAGCTGCTTTGCTTTGTGTCTTAAGTGTTGGGTAATTTACTTGGTGTTAATATATAGCAAATCATTGAAAATTTGGTTTTAATGCTTTATTGACAGATGAGGATTGGTTAGCAGCTTTAATTCTGCAATACTTGCTTTTATAAATTCTTGTTTTTAAGATTCTGAGATTAATATTTTTACTAAAAAAAAACCTTCCCAACATTGGACACACAATAATTATCCACCACTGGACCATGAACCCATGGCCTTTAGCCTTAGCAATCTGAATCCATTGCTTGGTAAAGCACACAGTCTGCTTTACTAAGAATCATGGAGATTCTTTAGTGAGGCCAAGCACAAATTGGCTGAAGAACAGCAAACATAAGTAATGATAAATGGTAGGATATCAAATTAGAGCAGGTGTCCAGCAGGAAGCCTCCAGGATTGGGACTGAGCCCAGCCCTATTTAACACTCACATTAATGGTCTGGAAACATAGGCAAACAGTATGTCAAGCTTGGAGAGATGCTGTAAAAAGCAGAGGGGAATGCAGTAACCTGGAGACATCTTGAATTCCAAAATACAGTCTTGTTTCAAGTGAATGGGGAGACACAGTTCTGTAGTTCAGAGCTATATTTAATTAGATTTTTATAATGAGAAGTTAAGTAACAAAATATGTGAAGTGTCATCATTTGGATTAATACCTTTCAACTTTTTTACACAAACCATGATGAAATAGTAGTGTTTATTTGTAACCCTCGTGTGGGAGGGGTCAGCTTAGTCAGGAAATGACAGGCTGCAGTTACGACAGGCTATATCTAGTTGCTGGATCTTCAAGAGTCTAAATCAAGAGTCAGACACTCAACTGATTGAGCTACCCGGGCGCCTCACGGTGGCAGCCCATTCAAAGAAATCTTGGAGTGCTCTAAGAAAAGTCAACTTTTAGCACATCTCTTAGCAACCTTATTTGTTTGATCAAATATGGCAACACAACTATTTAGGAGGAAAGGGCAACATTTTGAATCTTTAACTTTATATTAATTTTCAGAGGCTTGCCTTGGAGTCATCTGCACAGTTGACTCTGCACAGTTCCTCTAATGGTGCTGCTAAAGAAGAATATAACAGGAAGGAGAGGACCTTCTCTTGCAGGGGATCGATCCACCTGTGGACCCTGGGGGGACAAAATGGCTCGTACAAGCTCCTGTGTGTTGTAACTGGCAGCGATAAGTCAGAATCCAGGTCTTCAGACCACCTAGTTCTGTGTATTTTCCACTTTATTAAGAAAGATATGCTCTCCAGTTACTCTTTTTGCTTCCCTCTATTTTCCAGCTCTTTACAATTTTGGGGGACCACGTGACACAATTGTGTCAGTAATATATGAGCAGGACTTGTGTAATTTATTTCTAGACTGAGACCTTGAAAAGCCCATAAAAGTCTTCAGTTTCTCTCTTCCACTTTCTCTGAGTAGCATCTTTACAGATAGGGAATTCTGTGACAGCCACAATCCCTGAACAGCCATGTGAAGTAACCCCTCGTTCCGTGTGTGATGAATATGTATCATGAGTGAAAAATAAACCTGTATTGAGCTTAGGGATTGATTTGTTAATTCTGTATTATCTAGCCTATTTTGATTGACACAATATGAGTAACCAAAACAGTTTTTACAAAGATAGAAGTAAAATGTCCCTTAGTGATATACATAAAATGGTTAGACTCAAACATTGTAAAGATTCGCACAACGTAAATACAGGAAATCTATCTGGGTAAAGATTATTTATTGACATTAAGAATTTCTTTAAAAAAGGACATAGTTCTATAAAATGCCAGCAATTATAGACATTAATTAAGAGCCACAAGTCATGAAAATATCTAAAGCCTTTTTCAGTTTATTTTTATTTTTCATTCTTACTGCAGGTAGTATACTTGCTTTCATTTGTCCTATTTACAAAAAGAACACAATTTACTATTTTGGAAGGTATTTATTGAATAAGGCTTTGACAATTTTCAAAGTGACCTTCACAGTATTGTCAGGTGAGCCTACATGTTTTTTCCTCACCTCTTTTTCCAAATTATTAACTATTATTTTTAGAGGCATTCTTTTTAAATTCTTTTTTAATGTTTTTATTTATTTTTTGAGAGAAAGAGAGAGACAGCATGAACAGGGAAGGGTCAGAGAGAGAGGGAGACACAAAATCTGAAGTAGGTTCCAGGCTCTGAGCTGGTTGTCAGCACAGAGCCTGGCGTGGGGCTCGAACCCATGAACCATGAGATCATGACCTGAGCCAAAGTCGACACTTAACCAACTGAGCCACCCAGGCGCCCCGAATTTTTTATAGGCATTCTTGAAGAAGATGATCCACCCATTTCAGTTAATTTAATACATCCCCCCCCCCCCCCCCCCCCCCCGAACCATGCCAGTCTCCATTATGTCTTTTTTTCCTCCTGGACTTGAACACTCCTACTCACCTTTCCGCTTTGGAGTTCATTCCACTTCTTCAACCCCTTTCGATACTTACTTCCTGAAGAATGAAGTGCAGCTGCCTGAGAAAACCCCTTTCTTCTCCATCCACAGGCACATTCACTCTTTATAATTTATTCATGTCAACTGAGATTCAGATGAAAGCCTGAGGTTTTGAGGGTATTCTCCTGTTGGAAACATGCACTAAAATGTTAAGTGAGCTCATCATTGGCAAAGCTATCAGTTCACAGAAGTGGTCAGAAATTTCAACCTCGTGTTTCTTATATTTGTGCCAAATGGTCAGAAACGTTCACACTTCAAACTGGTACGCAGAGGAGAGGTGCAGCCATAGATCGGTATTGTTTGGCCCTTTCAAGGTTTTCATAAAATACGAGTCTGAGTGCCTTGAGGTGGAGTTTTCCCTCTCCAGTTGGCTCCAGCCTCCACTGCTAAAAGCCACCTGCAGCCATTTCACTCATAAAGGACACTCTGTATCAAAGGGATACCACTTTGTGGATCTGCCTAAACCCACACCGCTGCATGTTATTTCATGATTATTGATGTGAGCTCATGATACCTCAGTATATTAATTTACTTTTTTCCCATTTAGCTCATCCCTTTCCCACAACCCCTCCAGTGACCTTCTGTTTGTTCTCCATATTTTAATATATAAAAGCCCCTTCCTGTTTTTATATTATTTTTGCTTCCCTTCCCTTATGTTCACTGTTTTTATGTTAAAGTCCTCATATGAGTGAAGTCATAAGATATTAGTCTTTCTATGACTAATTTCACTTAGCATAATACCCTCTAGTTCCATCCACGTAGTTGCAAATGGCAAGATTTCATTCTTTTTTGATTGCCAAGTAACACTCCATTTTATGTATGTATGTGTATGTATCATCTTCATCCATCGATGGACATTTGGCCTCTTTCCATACTTTGGCTATTGTTGATAGTGCTGCTGTAAACATTGGGGTGCATGTGCCCCTTTGAAACAGCACCCCTGTATCCCTTGGATAAATACCTAATAGTGTAGTTGCTGGGTCGTAGGGTAGTTATATTTTCAATTTTTTGAGGAAGCTCCATACTGTTTTCCAAAGTGGTAGCCCCGGTTTGCATCCCCACCAGCAGTGCAAAAGAGATCCTCTCCAGCATCTGTTGTTGCCTGACTTGTTAATGTTAGCCATTCTGATAGATATGAGGTGGTATCTCATTGTGGTTTTGATTTGTATTCCCTGATGATGAGTGGTGCTAGAATTTTTTTCATGTGTCGGTTGGCCATCTGGATCTCTTTCCTTGGAGAAATGTCTATTCATGGCTTTTGTCCATTTCTTCATTGGACTATTTGTTTTTTGGGTATTGAGTTTGATAAGTTCTTTATAGATTTTGGATACTAACCCTTTATCTGATAGGTTGTTTGCAGATATCTTCTCCCATTCCATCTGTTGCCTTTTACTTTTGCTGATCATTTCCTTTGCTGTGCAGAAGCTTTTAATTTTGATGAGGTCCCAATAGTTCATGTTTGCTTTTGCTTCCCTTGCTTCTGGAGACACAGTAAGAAGTTGCTGTGGCCAAGGTCAAAAAGGTTTTTGCCTGCTTTCTTCTTGAGGATTTTGATGGCTTCCTGTCTTACATTTAGGTCTTTCATCCATTTTGAGTTTATTTTTGTGTATAGTGTAAGAAAGTAGTCCAGGTTCCTTTTTCTGTATGTCATTGTCCAGTTTTCCCAGCACCACTTGCTGAAGAGACTTTTTTTTCCATTGGATATTCTTTCCTGCATTGTCAAAAATTAGTTAGCCATATGCTTGTGGGTCCATTTCTGGGTTCTCCCTTCTGTTCCATTGATCTGAGTGTCTATTTTTGTGTTAGTACCATACTGTCTTGATGGTTACAGCTTTGTAACACAGCTTGAAGTCCAGGATTCTGATGCCTCCTGCTTTGGTTTCCTTTTTCAAGATTGTTTTGGCTATTCAGGGTCTTTTCTGGTCCCACACAAATTTTAGGATTGTTTGTTCTAGCTCTGTGAAGAATGCTGGTGTTATTTTGATAGGTATTCCATTGATTATGTAGATTGCTTTGGGAAGTATTGACATTTTAACAATATTTGTTCTTCCTTTCTAGGAGCATGGAATATTATTCCATTTTTTTGAATCTTCATTTTCTTCCATAAGCTTTCTATAGTGTTCAGTGTATAGGTTTTCATGCCTTTGGTTAGATTTATTCCTAGGTATCTTAATGGTTTTTGGTAGAATTACATATGAGATAAATTCCTTGATTTCTCTTTCTATTGCTTCATTGTTGGTGTATAGGAATGCAACTGATTTCTGTTCATTGATTGTATATCCTGTCACATTGCTGAATTCATGGATCAGATCTAGCAGTTTTTTGTTGGAATATTTTGGGCTTTCCATATGGAGTATCATGTCATCTGGGAAGAGTAAAATTTGACCTCCTTTTGGCCCATTTGGATGCCTTTTATTTCTTTGTGTTGTCTGATTGCCGAGGCTAAGACTTCCAATACTGCATGGAATAAGAGTGATGAGTGGACATCCCTGTCTTGTTCCTGACCTTAGGGGCAAAGTTCTCAGTTTTTAACCCCATTGAGGATGATATTAGCTTTGGATCTTTCATATATGATCTCAAGGTATGATTCTTTTATCTCTACTTTCTTGAGGGTTGTTATTAAGAAAGGATGCTGTATTTTGTCAAATGCTTTCTTTGCATCTATTGAGAAGATCATGTGGTTCTTGTCCTTTCTTTTACTGATGTAATGAATCACATTGATTGTTTTGCAGATATTTATCCCAGGTATAAATCCCACTTGGTCATGGTGAATAATTTTTTTAATGTATTGTTGGATCCAGTTGGCTAGTATCTTGTTGAGGATTTTTGCATCCATGTTCATCAGGGAAATTGACCTGTACTCCTTTTTAGTGGGGTCTTTGTCTGGTTTTGGAATCAAAGTAATTCTGGCTTCATAGAAAGAGTTTGAAAGTTTTTCTTCCATTTATATTTTTTGGAACAGCTTTAAGAGAATAGGTGTTAACTCTTCCTTAAATGTTTGGTAGAATTCCCCTGGAAAGCCATCTTGCCCTGGACTCATTTGTTTTGGGAGACTTCTGCTTACTAATTCATTTTTCTATTTCTTCCTGTTTCAGTTTTGGTAGTTTATGTTTCTAGGAATTTGTCCATTTCTTCCAGATTGTTCATTCTATTGGCGTATAATTGCTCATAATATTCTCTTATTATTGTTTCTATTTGTGCTGTGTTGATTGTGATCTCTCCTCTTTCATCTTGAATTTATTTATTTCAGTTCTTTCCTTTTTCTTTTTGATCAGACTGGCTAGTGGTTTATCAATTTTGTTAATTCTTTCAAAGAACCAGCTTCTGGTTTCATTGATCTGTTCTACTCTTTTTTTTTGTTTGTTTTGTTTTATTTTTGTTTTAAAGTTTGGATTACATTGATTTCTGTTCTAATCTTTATTATTTCCTGTCCTCTGCTTGTTTTGGGTTTTTATTTGCTGTTCTCTTTCCAGCTCTTTAAGGTGTAAGGTTAGGTTGTGTATCTGAGACCTCTATAGGGAGACCCTTCTATAGGGAGGCCTGGATTGCTTTGTACTTTCCTCTTATGACTACCATTGCTGTGTCCCAGAGATTTGGGGCTGTGGTGTTATCATTTTCATTGGCTTCTATGTACTTTTTTTCCTGTTTAACTTCTTGGTTAGTCCATTCATTCTTTAGTAGGATGTTCTTTAGTCTCTAAGTGTTTGTTACTTTTCCAAATTTTTTCTTGTGGTTGATTTTGAGTTTCATAGCATTGTGGTCTGAAAATATGCATGGTATGGTCTCGATCTTTTTGTACTTCTTGAGGACTGATTAGTGTCCCAGTATGTCATCTACTCTGGCAGTGTTCCATGTGCACTGAAGAAGAATGTATATTCCACTGCTTTAGGATGAAATGTTCTGAATATATCTGTTAAGTCCATCCAGTCCAGTGTGTCATTGAAAGCCATTGTTTCCTTGTTTATTTTCTGTATAGAGGACCTGTCCATTGCTATAAGTAGGGTGTTGAAGTCTCTTACTATTATGGTATTATTATCAATGAGTGTTTTTATGTTTGTGATGAATTGATTTATATATTTGGATGCTCTCACATTTGGAGCATAAATGTTTACAGTTGTTAGGTCTTGTTGGTGGATGGACCCCTTAATTATGATATACTGTCCTTCTTCATCTCTTGTTACAGTTTTTACTTTAAAGTCTAAATTGTCTGATATAAGTACGATACTCTGGCTCTCTTTTGTTGACCATTAGCATGATAGATGGTTCTCTATCCTCTTACTTTCAATCTGAAGGGGTCTTTAGGTCTAAAGCGGTGTCTTGTAAGTAGCATACAGATGGATCTTATTTTCTTACCCATTCTGTTACCCTATATCTTTTGATTGGAGCTTAATTTACTTTTTAAACATTGGATACCTTAACATTACATAATTTTCTCTAATAGAAAAATGTTTTCTTATGTATAGACTATGTTTACTTATGAATAATTCATATTTTAGGTTCTTCCATGTTTGTAGATATAAAAAGATAAGCAGAGGAATACCATGAAAAGAAATTGAAGAATCAGACTATTTAAGGAAAGCCATATAGAATTTTTTTTTAATTTCACAGTATTTGAATTATGTATGTACATCACTTTTTGAGTTTTTAGGGTTTAAAAGAAACTACTTTTTAGGTAACATACCTATTAGAAAACCTTAGTATTTCAAGGGTCATATTAATGAGTTATTTACATCTTTGTAACATTCATTATAATATTTTATTGAGTCATAATATGCATAGGAAAGTACACCAATATAATTGTACAGCTCAGTGAATTTTCTCAAGGTCAACACACCCAGGCCCAAATAAGAAACAGTATTACCAGAATCTTAGGCATCTCTTTGTATACCTCCACATTCTGTCTCTATGATTTTTAAAATAAAATTTTGTATTCACTTGAATTCTATAAGATATATAGTTTAGCTATTTTAATGTTTAATGATAAAGTTTTGTAGAAGGAAAAGATTCATCCTCCATTAAAAACAATCCTAGGTAGGTATATCTATGGATAGTTTTAGAAAGAAGTTGTTACTACCCACATGTATATGTATGAAGCTGTTTATTCAGGAGAAACTTGGTGAAGTTAAATATCCTGCCTAAGAGCATGCAGCTAGTAAGTGGTAGACCTTAAGTTCATATCCATCTCTGTCTGATGCTGAAATTTCTTACAAGCTGGAGCACTGTGTTCCAGAAATGTGGGTGTGTCAAACAGGCGTCCCTGCTTGTGTAAGTTCAGTTGTGCTTGCCTTCTCCTGTGTCCAGTGGTGACGCAGTATACTTCTGTGTAAAACATCACAGCATACCGCTTATTCTCAAATATTCACAAATAGAACACCACAGATATTTTGCTGTCATGTATAAAAACCATTTAAAAAATAAAAATTAAAAGATCATTTTTGACCTCTCTATTCAACTTTAATTTTATTTATGTATTTATTTTTTTATTTTGAGAGGAAGAGAGAGGGCACTCACGTGCAAGTGGGGGAGGGGCAGGGAGAGAGGGAGAGAGAGAATCCCAAGCAGGGTCCGCACCACCAGCGCAGAACCCCATGTAGGACTGGAACCCATGAACTGGGAGTTTATGACTTGTGCTGAATTCGGATGCTTAACTGACTAAGCCACCCAGGCGCCCCTTTCTGTTTCACTGTGTAATTTTTCAATTAGCCATAATAATTTATACTCATATTCATAGACACATATTTTTCCAGTTGAACAGCAGATGCCATAGCTGTGGAAGATAATGACTCTTATGTGAGAAGCAAGAAAGTGAGGCTTATGGAAGTAAAGTGATGTGCTCACAGTCATAAGTTTACACTGGAGTCAAATTAGACATTTACGTGGCTTTCCTGACTCCTCCCAACAGCATTTGTCTCTTCTTCCACTTCCTAATGTAAAATAATATCAACATTTATTTCGAGTTCTGTTTGGTGCAGAAAGCTCTAATAATTTCATTGTTTTCACACTCTTAAAACAAGTTTTTAAGAGCCTCTCTTAAAATAAAATTTTAGATTTATTGTAACTGCATACTGGAAGATCTTGAATGCCTTCTGAGATTTTGTGACCAAATATATATCGATTTCAAGGGTTATTGCCTGATTGTAATTTGACCAATTGGGAAATAATGACATGTGAATCAGCATTCCTTTGTAGCCTGAAATCACTGGGATATGAAAAATATCTTAGTTTTGCCTATTCTTGAGTAAACATTTATAGTCCTCATTTATCAGTAAAGAGCACATTCAAATTATATTGATGATATTTGCAATTATTGAAAGATAGCAAGGATACAAGTGATTTATATAATAAAATGAAAAATGCTGTTCTAATAAATACATGTAGAATTCTGCAAAAAAACCAAAGAGACAGAACAAGGAACCATGGAGATTCTTTTTAAGATCTAATGCATGTTTTAAGCTATAAAAACAAATTTTGATAAACAGTAATAGATTAGTATACAGAACATTTATGTGACCAAATTATAATTAGTTTCTAAATATGAAGCTAAATATAACATAGTAAAAGGTAACTAAAACAAACAACAAAGGGGTTGGAAATTAAATACATATTTATCTTAATATACTTTTGAATAACTAATGTACTCATGAAATAGTCAATGAAGGTGATTCATGAAATAAAGATAGGAATGCTTATATGCCAAGGAGCATTTTTAATTCAATTTTTGCTACTGAGGTCCAACTTTAAAAGTGAAAGTATTATACAAAGATGTTGACAGAAATTTTTGCTCTCAAATGCTTTCACTAGGGAAAAAAATAACCCTTGAAAAGAATTAGAATCCAACTTTAGAAGTTAAGAAAGCATATGAGAGTAGAAGGGAAAAATAATGAAATAAGTGTTAGAGTCAGTAAATTCTTTAGTGAAAGAACTGTATAACTGTATAAACAAGTAGAAAACAGTTTATGGCATTCTTTTATCATTTACATTAACATCTATTATTTCTTGTCCAAAGATTAGTTACTGTTTCTTTTTTTAATGTTCTTTTATTTATTTTGAGAGAGAAAGTGTGCATGGAAGTGGAGTTGGCGCAGAGAGAGAAGGAGGGTGAGAATCTTAAGCACAGTCTGTGCTGTTAGCACAGAACCTGATGCAGGGCTCAATCCCAAGAACTGTGAGATCATGACCTGAGCCTAAATCAAGAGTCAGATGCTCAATCAGCTGAGCCACCTAGGTACCCCTATATTTACTGTTTAAAGAAGACTATTTAAACTCACTTGTCTATTGATACTTGGCAATTCATGATAAAAAAATATACCAGGAGAGGTGCCTGGGTGGCTCACTCAGTTAAGCATCAGACTCTTAATTTCAGTTCAGGTCGTGATCTTGTGATTCATGTGGTTTGTGATTTTGAGTCCCATATAGAGTTCTGCACTGACATTGTGGAGCTTGCTTGGGATTCTCTCTCTCTCTCTGCACCCCCACCTCAAAATAAATAAATGGACTTTATTTAAGAAAAAAATATATATATACACATGCACACACCAGATGTGATTGTGAGTGTGCAGAAAGTACATGTGAGGGCATATTTATGTGTGTTGGTGTATATGTATATGTGTATATATTGCATTTATGTTAATATGTCATGCAGTTGAAAGATATAAAGATGATTAAATCCAGTCATGACATTAGATCAGAATTCAGCAAACGTTTTATGTGAAGGGCCAGATAGTATTTTAGACTTTAGAGGCAGTGTTTGTGTCTGTTGCAATTTCTGAATTCTGCCATTATATCATGAGAGCAGCCCTGGGAGGGGGGAGATGTGTGTGTGTGTGTGTGTGTGTGTTTGTGTGTGTGTGTGTGTGTGTGTGTGTGAGAGAGAGAGAGAGAGAGAGAGAGAGAGACAGACAGACAGACAGACACCTGTGTGACACAGATGACTGTTACAATACAACTTTATAATAATAGGCATGGGCTAGGTTTTGCTCAATAGCCTTTGCTGCCAGTTGGTGCATTAAAGAAACTTGCTATTAGAGCAGTTAAGGAAATGGATACTTTCAGTGAAATGTGGTGAGGATGAATATGGTAACATCATGAGACTGATATTTTTCATAAATATAGTAAATCCTGAATCCTGGTACTGGGTCTTAGCCTAGAGGTTTGGATTAGACTATGAGGAAGAAACACATTCTTAAAAGACTGATAAACATCCGGGGCGCCTGGGTGGCCCATTCGGTTGAGCGTCCAGCTTTGGGTCAGGACATGATTTCGCGGTTCATGGGTTCCAGCCCCGCGTTGGGCTCTGTGCTGACAGCTAGCTCAGAACCTGGAGCCTGTCTTCGGACGCTCTCTCTCTGAACCTACCCTGCTCACGCTGTCTCTCTTTCTATACAAAATAAATAAAACAATCAAACAAAATTTAAATTTAAAAAAAGGTTGATAAACATTAATAAGGCAAAGAAAGGGTACGGTATAGACCTCCAAGGGAGAGAAAGTAGCTTGAACAAAGAAACAACCGTGTCCAACACCCTGTTTTCCAGTGCTATCTCAGCATTTCCCAATGGGACTGTATAAAGCTGTTCATGTTGGTGTGGGGTTTTATCTTAATGTGTGCTTATAAAAATAGAATCATTTAATTATTTTCCCTGTAAGATGAAAATGTTGAGAGTTTTCTGGTATTTATCAGACAAATCTGCACAGTAGTCAGTAGGAATTGATCAAGTTTCAGAGTAAGCTCAAAATTACTAACCCTGTAAATTTTAAGCATTACATAGACTTAAATTGTCTTTATATTACATATATTTTATTTGTGTATGTATTTGTAGCTTAAGGACTAACAGGTCACAAGTTGAGGACAGAGGCACTGTAGTAAAGAGATTAAGTGCGGTTTATGCAGGTCAGATTGCCTGCAAAGTCCTGTGTCCTCTACTTAGGATCAGACACAAGTTATATAGCATCTTAGGTCTCAAGGTTCCTGTCATGCAAAACTGAGTTTATATTCTGAATGATTGCTGTAAAATTAAATTAAATAATATATGTAAAGTGCATACAACATATAAAACTGAGTTTATATTCTGAAGGATTGTTATCAAAAATAAAGAGTACATGAAAAGTGCATAGAACAGTGCTCAATAAAGCAATCACTGACAAAAATGTGCAGCAATAAAAGACCACACAGTATTAATAATTTTGCACATTCATCTCAACTTTATATTCTTCAGATCTAAGTTGCATGTATATATTTATTTATCTGTGTATTTTCTCATCTAGTTAAATTGTATATAGTAATTATAAATGCCGTTGATACTTAAAACAATAAAAAAAATTAATGTTTATTTTTGAGAGAGAGGCAGAGACAGAGACAGAGAGACAGAGTGCAAGTGGGACAGAGCAGAGGGAGGGAGCTACAGAATCTGAAGCAGGCTCCGGGCTCTGAGCTGTCAACGCACAGCGGGATGCGGGGCTCTAACCCACGAACCGCGAAATGATGACCTGAGCCAAAGTTGGACTTCTAAGCAACTGAGTGCCTCCCAGTGTTTTTAAATGGATTCATTTGAGCTAATAAAAGGTTTATGTTTGAATTTTTGGTAATAAATCTTTCTGCAGTCTTATCTGTAAATAATTGCTTATATTCCAGATTGTTTTTGGTACTTATTTGTCTCCAAAGTATGATGTAACGTGCTGTTTTCTGTTTTTATGACATATGTTTTTTGTCAATAATTAATTTTTAGCAAGTTAAAAATTACTTACTATTTCAGTTTCACATTGCTGTATCACCCATTACCACCAAACTTAGTGGCTTAAAAAGACCATTTGTCACAAGCCTTTGGAGTTATTTGTAGCTCTTCTTTTACACATAATTTCAGCTGAGGTCATTCATGTGACTTCTTCCTAACAGCATCACCAAGTATTTCTCCATTTTGATTTCTTTCTTAGTATAGCATGTCCTTAGTAGGGATCATACTAGAAGGTATGGTTCATTGATCACCAATACATTACTACATTTGTTAAAAATAAGTCATAAGCATTATATTTTTTTCTTTTTTGAATAGGGGAATTTCTGAATAATGTTAAAACTCTGTACCACACAAAACCATCTTTGGTGATAGCTTCAGGGAGCTTCTGGTGGAAGAAAGGAAGTAGCATAGGATAACTCCCATCTTATTTAGTGGGTGATGGTGACAGTAATTGACATAAACTGAGAAAGGAAACCTAGGCGGATATGTAATTTGCTAGAGTGTGGGGAATAATATTTCAGCTTGGGACCACACTAATCTGGGGTGTTTGTTGATCTTGTCAGTGAATATGCACAGCAAAGAGTCTCAGGCCCATAAGAAAAACACAACACAGATCCAGCCTTGATGTCCGTAACATACAGACCAATTAAAAATCAATAGTAGGAACAGATTACTCAAGGAGACTCCATGGAGTGAGAAGAACAACGGGTCAGATGGTGCCCTTGGGAATGGCCACTACAAACTTAAGGGTTCATGTAGAAGATAATTTGAGATCCAGAGATCCAGGAGAAAGTATGTTCAAGACAGCACACATGGTTAGACAGTTTAATGATCAATCATGTCCCAAAGGTCAGGAACATTTTTTAAATAAGGTCTAAAAAGCAAAGAATGGGGACTAAAAATAATCCAGATTTAGGTCTTGGTAAACAAACAGGATGCAAAGGCATGGTGAGATTTATGTGTAATGTTTATTTTGATAGTGTAAGGAAGCAAACAGTGAAAACTTTAAACAGGCAAATGGTCTTTGTTGTGGAAGTTAGAGCATGAGAGATATAAGAGATTATATTAAGAGTAAGATCTTGGATTTTAAGATGTATGATATAGAATGATTTCAAGTTATGGCGTGGCATATTATTTGGATTATGGAATAGGTGAGTAAGTATGGCATTTTTTGCATTAAGAAAATTAAGAATCTTGGGATCTGTTAGGTGTTAATGAGGTCATCTACAGTAATTTTGAAGTCACCTAAGAAGATTACAGAACGTAAGAAAGCAAAGCACCGTAACTGGGAGTCACACATTTCAGTGATTGCTAGGAAATATGAAGAACAGAGTAGATGAAAAGAATGAATAGATGAACAGATAAGCAAGGACAGGGGGACAGTTGATGCAGCATCAGGCAGTCTCCTCTAAGGCAAGAGGATGCAGAATTCTGCGATGAGACAGTGTGCGTGGTGCTCGATGAAGTGCTGGTGTCATCCCTGGGAAGGGGAGAGGAACTGGGGCCCTACGAAGTGTGGGAGGGGCTAGCACTTCTGTATGTGAAATGGATACAGTTTGTAATCTAGATTTGACGAAAGATGATATCCTCTGACCTTCAGATTCTAGGTGAATCCTAGGTGTCATATAATAGTTTAGACATGGTCATATCAAAAAAAATTGGGATATATATATCTTGAAGTTAAGGCTGAAATTAATAAATGTTGATATGGGGAAATATAAATATTCCTCTTCTTCCTGCTGGTAGATGCATTTACTTTTAAAATAATGCATTTTGCTAATTAAATGAGTTGATAAAATATATAAGGGAAGCTATATGGTACCTACAATTCTTTGATCAGTAGATTCCTTCCTTTGGTGGCTTAAGTATTGCTAAACTTCCCTATGATTTTCATATAGTTTATTTATTACATCACTTTTTAAAAAATTGATATATAATTGACCCATAACATTAGATTCATTTCAGGTACACAGCATAATGATTCAGTATTTGTATGTATTGTAAAATTATCACTACAATAAGTCTAGTTAACAGCCATCATTACATTTTTTTTCTTGTGATGAGAACTTTTAAGATCTACTCTCTTAACAACCTTCAGTATACAGTACAGTATTGTTAACTGTAGTCACCATGCTTTCTCCTCCTCTCCCTTCTCATCCTGTCTCCTCTCCTCCCCTCTCCTCTCCTCTCCTCTCCTCTCCTCTCCTCTCCTCTCCTCTCCTCCACTGCATGTATTTCTTATGTTCACATTATGGTCTAACACCCATGAACTGGAATAAGGTAATTTAGTATGACTAAGAAATTAGCAAGTCTTGAAAAAATTGTTCATTCAAATTCATTCCATTATATGCTTTTCATTATATTTTATTTATGAAGGTAATTATGTCAATAGACAAAAGATTAGGTTTCACATATAGGTAAACCTATGTATTCACAAAAGATAGGCTACACATGTGAGAAAATTGACAAACTGAAGACAGTGATTGTAACATTAAACTTCTTGACTTATCAGTAGTCTAAGGTGCTTTGTATTAGACTCTCAACACAAATTTTAAACTCATTTTCAAAATATTAAAAAAAAAAAAAAACTCTGATAGTGTGTTCCCAAACCTCAAGGGGACACAGGAGCAAGTAGAAAGATGTTAAATAGGTATTCTAGAACTGTGCTGTCCTATCCAATAGCCACGAGTCATGTATAGATACTGAGCATTTGAAATGTGGCTAGACTGAATTGAAATATGTTAGAAATATAAAATTAACATTAGATTTTGAAAATGTAATATGGAGAAAAAATATTTAAAGTATCTCAATAATTTAAAAAATGCTGATTACATATTGAAATTATTGAGATATGTTGGACATATTTCATTAAGTGAAATGTATTATTAAACTTAATTTTACCAGGTTTGTTTCATTTTTTAGGTGTGACCACTAGCAAATTTATAATTACATATGTGGTTCATTTTATCTTTTTATTTGATAGTGCTGCTAGAGAGGGTGAACAAGGGAATAGTGTTGTTTCCCTTGATGGGAACTATGCATATGGTTATTCCAAGTGAAGTCTCAAGAATGTCTTCTATACTGTTGCTCACAACACCAGTTTCCTCCCGTAATCTCACATCTAATTTTGCATAGTATCATACGGAATCCTAGATCACCCTCAACTGTAAGGGCTTATTCACTCTTTCTTTTCCCTCTTCTTGATGCTGAAATGGAGTTGTTTGCACTATTACTGATATACCGATCCGCTTGAAGGCTTGGAGAGGAAGAGGTACCTCAGAGCTCCATCCTTTCCCTGCTGGGGTGCTGACAGTAATTGTTGCCCAGGGAGTCAAGGGATGCCTTACTGGAGTCTGATGTTACTGTGACATTTAATCACGAGTTCTGGCACAGCTGCAGTCATATCTGAAGACTCCAGAGCCATTCATTCCTGTGAGATAAACTGCCAGAGGGATTTTTACTTCACAAAGGCCTTGTGCTGCTTCTCTCTGAACACATCCAGTCCTGTCTTTCACATTTAAAGTAGGTAGTTGTGAACCATATACAAAAACATGTACAAGTTGTTTAGAGGATTGGCAAATATAATAAGGATATTGGCTACTTTTATTTTTATGATCTTCCTCTAAATTCAAGGGTTATTAAATGGATCTAAAAAATGAGAACTGGGCTATATCTACTCAGTAAGTGAATGATTCTACAGGAGAATCTGAATAATCTTCCTAGATATTCTTCCCAAAGTACAGTGACTAATTGAAGCATAAATTGAACTGGCTTTTGACAGAATGTCATATTGGGGCAAATTACCCCAATAAATAAAGTACAGTATCAAACTTCAGATGTCACATATCATCATATATTAGAGAATCTCAGCCGTAAAATCAAACCTATCAGAAACAAGAAAAAGGAAAAAGAGGAGGAAGTGACCAAGTTAGGAATAATGTGTGCGTGTGTGTGTGTGTGTGTGTGTGTGTGTGTGTGTGTGTGTTTTCAGTAACCTATTGCAAAAATGATAAACAGGATAAAATAGTTTATCTAAAAAGATTATAAATATTTCTAGTGTATTAAACTTACAAATTGTATGCAATTACTAGGTTTTAGTAAGAGAATCCTATTTTCAGAGTGGTAATACTTTGCTCAAATAAAGAGGAAATAAAATCCTAACTGACCTATGTAAGGACATGGCTACTTTGATAGACACAGATTGACAGGTTTAGATTTGCAAAGTGGTGAGGTCAGGTGTTGATTTGAGAAGAGCTACCAGACCTCGATTTCAGTACTTCTTTTTCTTTCTTTGGGAGCCTCCATTCTTCATTCTTAGGAAATAGTGTCTTTCTCTTACCTCCTGAATATCCATGACGCTGTGCTCCCATTGTGCAGTGACTGAAGATTAGTGGACAAAAGGGTAAACCAAAAACATATGTATAAAACTACTCAACTACTGAGCTGGCAAGAAACACAATGCTAGCTTTTGCCCTCTGTTCTCCGGACTCCTGCAAGAATCTTGTACTTGGTAGGGCCAGATCATGGGATACATATCAGGTCAATTACTTCTTCGGTTAGAAGACACCTTTCTCCAGATCTGGTCACTGCCTTCAATTCTGTGGCACTTCTAGAGACCTCTAAGAGGGCTACGGAGTGGTCTGTTTCACTTACCACTGACCATAGAGTCACATCTGTTTCTCCCTCCTCCAGCTCTCTGCAAGTGGGAGGGTAGCTCTCGGAATCTCTGCCTTTCCCTCTTCTGCCTGCTCCCCATGCAAACATGGCCCCTTCTTTTAGAGTTTGAGACTCTCCTCTCTTTTCTGTTGAGGGTTATCATTTATGGAGATGGAGGGCAGTCTGGTCCACTAAGACTTAAAACAAACAAACAAAAAGAAAATAAATGTAGCTTCTTGCTCTGAGATTTGAGATGTTCACACCAGTAATTTCTTCTTTCTCTGTATTCTATATGTTCTTAACTATTCCAGTCTCAAAATGAAATTCTCTTTGCTGTATTTTGTCCATAATAGTGTGTCGGGTTACTTAATGTATTCCTCGTAGAAGACATATCTAATGAGTACTGAGTATGTGGTAGGAGCCTCCCAGGAAGCACCTGCTCATCCTTTTTAACACCCGTGGGTGTTCAATATTATTATCCTAAGCTCATGGAGGAGGTGACCCCCATATTGGAAGGACTTGGCTAACCTCCATGTAATTCTGGAGCAGGAGTTTTATAGCAGGACTTTCTCAATCCTAAGCCTTTTATTATGATGCTAGATTTCCCTTTTCCTCATTTGACTTAACTTCATTATTATTAAACAGGATATACATTTTTCTCAAATGAGCAAAGACAGATTGTGCAAGTGAGAACTTCAAGGTATGCACCTGTGAGTAGTAAGGCTCACCTGCTCGCTTTGCCTTCCATGTGACTCGTTGCCTGAGTTTCCTCAGTTATCTCTCCTCTGGGAATTGGTGAATTAAGATTCTGAATTCTTTTCCTCATTCTTAAAATAGAGATTATATAAGACACCGGTGAAACTTCACTGAAGTGAACACAGCGTATATTAGTACAGAAAATTTCCAGATGACCACGACGTCCACAGTATCTCAGGGTGCTTTATGCATTAAAAACAGATCTTTGTTATATCTGAACGCTTAGAGATGTCAGGCGGCTGGTTATAGCACTCTCCCAGTATTTGCAACGCACCACTTTCTGTAGCCAGCAAAATACCTCACTCCTTTTATATTTTGTGAGTTTAGGAACGTTGAGCATTTCAGTTAGCCCAGTACGTTTTATGTTCTCTGCAGCTTTACTGAGACATAGCACTCAGGGCCTTGGGAAGACAGTTCTTGAGTTATGTAACTATGTAGGTCTGACATGTTACTTAAGGATCTTAGGGAATACTCTCAGTGGGGTTTTTGAGTGGTCGTGTCGAAGGGTTTGCAAAATGCAGTGCTCTTTACGAAGTTCAATAAGCATGCTTGATAATTGTGGAAGCTCATGCATTAAATAAATGAGATGTTCAGCCATAGCATAAAAATACTGCAAAGTTAAATCTCTCAGGAAGAGAAGAGGAGAGTGCATGTGGAATAGTCATTTAAATTATCTTATTGTCCCCACAGTCATCTTAGTTTTTCATTAATTATAATACGCATGGACCATGTCGTATTTCACCTTGCTTACATAGTTTTGTGGTATATATATTACATGGTATTTGGAAGCCGGTTAGGTTCTGACATTATCAAAACAAGATATTCAGTATTGAATTCTGGGAAGAATTCAAATGAAGTTATCACCTTTCAGCGCCTCAAACATTCAGATGAGATGCTTTCCTGAGTCATTTCCCTGGGTCATAACCAGGCTGCCCTTTTACATTGCTGACAAACAAGTACACAATAATAAATATATTCAGAGGTCTGAAGCAAGTGCAGGATTTATGTAATAATGCACAGACAGACGTTTGAATTTTAAATGTATCACCAATTGTTTATATTCCTGTTGCTCTTATCAGCACACAGCCTGTCTTTTCCAGATACAAGAGTTAAATTTTAATCAGTAGCAAAAACATTTTTTGAAGTAAATGTCACCAAAAACGTGAATTTCTTTCAAAATTTGTACCTTTGAGTTGAGTTTAACAAAAGAAATATTTACTTATCCTGTTGTAAGCCTTGATCATTTTTATGCCTGTAACCTCTTGCTTTCTTTCTTTTCTTTCTTCCTTCCTTTCTATGCCTCTAGCCTCTTTCTTAACTCAACCCTGTAACTATGGCTGGAGTGCATGTTAACAACCACCATGGTACAGGTGAGGACTGCAGCTCCGAGAAATTCACCCACTAACCCAGGTGTGTACAGCCTGGAAGCGAAAAGGCCCATCCACCTCAAGTCCTCTTGGACTGAAGTAGAGTAAAAACAAATAACAAGAGCAAACTACCCTAGTATTTGACTATGGATCTGACTATAGCTTCTGCTACTGCTTTCCACGAGGATCATTTTGATGAATGGCAGGAGAAAGGAGTTGTAATTACTTTAAAACCCAAAACTTATATAGAAGTGAGAGACCAGCAGTGCTGTCTCTGTGCTTCTACTAAAAACATTATTTTTCCCCCCAAGGTTCGATTTCATCTGCAAGAGAATTAACACAGCGGCTTTGAAAATGACCCAGGTGAATAGTTTCGTATGTGATTTCTCAAATCTATAATTCTCTCTTTCAATCATGGGCAGTGCTTTTAGGAAAAGTTTCTGGAAAGAGAAGAAGAATCAAAGAGAATGTGAGAAACTGGTGCAACCCAGTCTCCTTGTCTGCTTCAATCTCTAGTAAAAGAAGCATGAGCTCAGCTAAAAATGGCATTTGCGAGCTTGGGTCTGGCTGTGGTCATGCAGCTGACTTCACAGGAATGAGAAGTAAGCGTAAGCCTGTGAGATTTGAGAGGATGTTATTTCACAGGAGCTGGGAGAGCTGAACATTTTTATTGTTTATTTATTTTTTTGCTCTGTCCTTCCCTCTGTATTCTATTTGCCCACAATATGGAGGACATGGCTGGTCTTTTAATTAATTTCTGAGGGAAAAGGTGACCTTGATTATTAAAGCAAAATGCTAAGGAAAATGAGTGTAAGGATACGAGTGCTGAGTCCCTAATTACTCTGAAATTTCTGTGCGAGCGCTGGGCTGTTTATTCTAGATCTTTCTTTCATAAGAGAGATAGTTCTGGTTCTGCTACAAGTAGCAAATGGATTCCTGTCAGAGAAGGGAAAATAAGAGACTTTCAAAAGCAAGTTCCTATGCCTTGCCTTATTTTTAAAACCTATTTATTTTGAGAGAGAGAGAGAGAGAGAGAGAGAGAGAGAGAGAGAGAGAGAGGAGGGAGGGGGGAGGGGCAGAGGAAAGGGAGAGAGACTCCCAAGAAGGCTCCATACTCACAGTGCAGAACTCTATGTGGGGCTCAGCCTCACCAACCCCATGAGATCATGACCTGAACTGAGATCAAGTCATTTGTTTAGTGGACTGAGCCAGCCATGCAACCCTGCCTTATCTTTTTCTTAAAGCCAATCCTGATTTGTAGAGTTTAACAAAATAAATCTAACACTTTGCTGAAGAGTACATAACTCAAAAAAATAAAAAGTTTGCAACTTTCATATGATTAACATTAAGCCCCAAACACTATTTTAAATTCCCTTGATACAGGTAAGTTTGATTTACATTCTTACATTCATCAAACAATGTGTGGTCCCCAAGCATAACAAAGTGTTGTTATGAAAATTAAGTTGAATGCTTTGGAATTATTCTCTAAAGACAAATCTCTAAACAAATTGGGAGACCACTATAAAATACTGGGAAAGAAAACATAAAAATATTTGTTCAAGTGGTTCCCTCAGAAGAAATTAGCTCTCAGATAAGTTGGTAGAAGAAATTATTTCTTTGAGAAGAAAATGAAACCAGAAGTTACAAGTGGTGGTGTAGTTTATGTAAGAAATACTACCTGGCCTTGCAATCAGTTTTTCCCTATTAAAGGTATATTCTTAGTAACATATCAAAATAATTTTGGTGTCAATTCATGTAAATGTATACATGTTAAGTCAATAAAATGTTTAGGGAATAGATATACCATTTTCATGTATGCCTTCTAAACAGTCTTTCAATCCTGAAATCTGATTTTGGGGACGTCTGTTTACCTTTATTCTATGCTGAATCTCCTGTTTCTCATATCAGTCAAGTTCTTCTTTCTTGGTTTATTTTGTCATTTTTGTAAACCAATTTCTTCAGTAGATTCTTGACTAGAGATATCTAAAAGAGTGTTTTTCTGAAAATGATAGTATCCTAACCCTTATTTTGGCTGATAGTTGATCTAGATATAGAATTATTCATAAATAAACATAAATATATATATTTAGAATTTTTAAGGCATTCCTCTAGTATTATCTAGCCTCCAGAGTGCCTGGGTGGCTCAGTTGGTTAAGCATCCAGCTTCGGCTCAGGTCATGATCTCATGGTTTGTGGGTTCCAGCCCAGCGTCAGGCTCTGTGCTGACAGCTAGCTGAGAGTCTGGAGTCTGCTTCAGATTCTGTGTCTCCCGCTCTCTCTCTAGGTCACACTGCCTCTCTCTGTCTCTCAAAAAAAAAAAAAATTAAAAACTTAAAAAAAATGAATACTGATTCCATTGCATTAGCAGATCTTTTGGATGTGATCAGTCTTTTTTACACTTTACTTTTATGCTATTCTCCTTATCCTCATGGTTCTAAATATTTACAATGTGAATTTCTGCAACTCTATTTTCATCACATGTGCTGGGGAGTTTCAGAAGCTTTCACTCTGGCACTCATATCTTTTAGTACTGAGGAACTTCATGAAATGTTTTCATAATCTCATTATTCTCTATACTTTATTTTTTTTCCTCTGTATTTTCTAAATTTCTCCTTATGTAACTACTTTTATCCAAGAGCTGCGTCTCCTGGACTGGTTCCTTTAGTTTTGTATATTTTTGTTGTATTTCGTATTTCATATTATAAATTCTGGGAAATTTTTCTTGATTTTTTTTCAATCTCTTCTATGGAGTTTTCAGTTTGGTAATGTATTTTAAGCTTCCAAAAGCTCCTTTTGTCTTCCATACCTTTCTGCAATTCTGTCTCTTTTCCTCTTTCTCTCTTTTTGTCTTAGTAATTATGACAGACTTTTTTGTGGTTTAGTTTTTCCTGCATATTCTTTGTTGCCTCTGGAGTTTTTGTCTCTGCGTTTGTTATGTTGTTGTTGTTGTTCTACTTGATACTTCTGTATCAGCTTCCCTTTGGTATTAAGTAATTGTATGTTGCTATTATCTAGTTATGATTGAATGGAAGACTCAAAAATGATATAAAGCTAAAAATTTAGGGAAATGCAATCTCTATTATTTTTGCATTCTTCTTTACTGAAATGGTCAGATTTCCCAAAGAAGAAGATTAATGTCTTTTTTCTAAAGGGTAACATATGGTTGGCACCGTCCTATGCACAAAATAGGAGAACCACACTGAAGGTTTTAGAATTTTGCATTCCTTAAGCATACATCCTTTATTTTTCATGTTTTGGCATGATATCTCAAGTCCTCCAGTCCAGAGACCCTCTATTTTCCTTCCCCAAAGGGAAATCTCCAAGCTTCGGTCAGGGTGACATAGAATTAGCCAGTAGATTGGGGAGGTGCAGGTGATTAGTCATCGAAGTGCCTCTCCAGGAACTTTGACCCATGACTGTCATCCAGCATCCACTTTAAAACCAAGTTCCCAAGGTTCCTAGAGCCGCCAATTCCAGGTCTTTTGAGGTATCCTCCTTCTAAATGGAGTTATTCCTCAGTCTTTTCCACTGCCAGTTAAGGAAGCAACTTTCTCAGATATACTGTCTCCCTGCTTTCAGGTATCCAAAACTTTAATGCTCTATCTCCTCCCTTGCTATCCCATGTTTGTGGTTTGCACATTTTTGAAATAGTTTATTTGATGTAGTTTGTGTAGTTTTAAAAAAGAGAGCCAAAGTAGAAGTATCTGGTCAACCATCTTAATCCAGAAGTTCCTGGATTACATTTTAATAAATTAGCATTGGTAACCATGTGAAAATTGGATTATAAGGAGATAAGAATGGAAGCAGGACATTAGTTGTAGTGATATTTTAGCAGTGGGTACAAGAGAGGATAATGCCTTGGACAAGGCACTAGTGGTGAAGATAGAGGAAAGTGAATAGTTTCAAGTACGTTTTGGAGCTATTATTTAGGCTTGCAGATAAATGTTGGGAGTGAGATAAAGAGATCTGAGAGTTTTTTATTTTAATCAACTGTGTGAGTATTATTTTTCTAAACGGGGAAGAACATAGTAAGAACATGGTGAGGGTACAGGTCACAAATCCTGTTTTGGATATAATTTCTGTTGTAATGCCTGAGATTCAATAGTAATGTCAAATGAATATTAGAGGCAAGAATTCAAGATCAAGAGAACCAGAAACACATTTGTTATCAACATGACAAAGGTTTTTTTTTTTTTAAAGATGTGAAGCTTCTTGAAGTCACCTATGGACAGTATAAAAGATCTAGGACCAACATCTTAGACATCTGAACCTTATAGGTAAGGAAGCAGATGAAAAGCAAGTAAAGGGAATGAAAAAAATGACCAGTGAGAGGAAAACAAAACAAAACAAACAAAAATCAAGAAGCCAAAGGTATAAGTGCTTGAAGAGGGACGGGATGTCAATTCTGTTGAAAGATACTCACAGGCTAAGTAAAGTGAAGCCACTAAGTGATTACTAGATTTTGCATCTTGGAAGTTACTGTCCCTTGCTCACCTTAGTAGGACAGAAGCTTACTGGCAATGATTGAGTATGGAATTGGAGATTATAAGAAGAGACAAGGCAGGCATGTCTTTTTTATAAAAGGAAACTGGATAGAGTGGACAGCAAGAGCAACAAGTGGAATCAAATGGTGGATTTTTTTAAAAAAGATATTGATTAGTATGTATATAGAGGTACTAAAATCAATTTATAATATTTAAGAAAATATATCCATATATATCAAAAGTGTAACATTAAATAATAGATGAAATATATTGGTTATATATTCCTCGGAATAGTTGCTTTTTTATTACAACAGATGAAAAGGTAGAGTCTGTGAACTCCTGAATTAATATAAAGTTTCCTTTCTATTTATTGGCAACTGTGTTTTATTATACTTCTGAGCACCTGCTCGACTGCCTTATTACGTTTTTTCAAATGGATTACATCATTATTTACATCCTATCATTTCACTTCTGTTTTGCAAAATAATGAACTTCAAGCTGCATTTTGCATTTTAACAGTAGGGCTAGAATTGATTTAGATAACCCTTCTACATCATTGTAATGCATAGCAGACCACGGGTTTATTATTGCCTAATTTTTAAAACAGAAAGTCTTGAAGACATCTAATTTGCTGGTGGTTCAGGACTGTTCATTGGAACCTATTGCTTTTGCTTCACTGGGGATTATTGAAGGTTGGCTCAAAACTACAAAGTAATATGCACATAATAGTCTTCCAGGTTGCTGTGAGTGGAAAGGTTGCTACTTACGTGTAGTTTTATTTAAATAGAATATTCGCCTTGAGCTGTATGATTAGTTATATTGTAAGGTAAAGATGTGGGATGGCATTGGGGGCTGGTGATGGTTTGGCCAAGTCTAGAAATATTAGGTAAAAATGGTTTCTAACAGTTAACTACAGGGAGCTGTGAGTTTCAGATTGTCAAAAGGAGACATCTTACTGATGGACCAGTTTTGTTACAGAAAATGACTAACAGCTGGTCACCTGCCTCCCAGCGTAATTCCAGGGCAGCGCTTACATCATTGTGAGGGGAGTTGGGTGTCCTTGTGCAGGAAGTACACTCCAGACACCTGTCATGGTCATTGTCTGATGGGTTTGATCACAGATTCCTTAACTTAGAAGAGAAGCGGTCTCTGCCAAACTCAAAGAAATAAGAATTTAAAGAATGTGGTATTAGAATTAAAAGATTTGACAAGAATAGCTATTTTTTCCAATTGAAGGATTGACATATGTGCTTTATTTTTTAAGTTTATTTTTATTTTGAGAAAGAGAGAGAGAGAGAGAGAGAGCGCGAGAGCGAGAGAAAAAGCAGGAGAAGGGGCAGAGAGAGACAGAGACAGAGTCCCAAGTAAGCTGTGTACTGTCAGCCGAAACCCCGATGGGAGGATCGTGGATCACGAACCATGACCTGAGCCGAAATCAAGAGCTGATGCTTAACTGACTGAGCCACCCATGTGCCATATTATATGCACTGTATATGAGGTGCAGAGTATTAGGAAGTAGTATGCATGATCCTACTGCTCAGTAACTGCTTTTGGTTATAGCAGTAATGACAATCATACTGTATTTGATACTGTAAACTTCTTTTCAGCTACAATGTAATCATTTTCCAGTGTTACTATACTTACTACTTTATCAAATGGAATATATTTTGATTTTAACCATTTTAATACTATTGGACAGTGTTTGTTTCCTCACTTTAAATTCTACTAAATAACTCTGTAAATATTCTTTGAAGACAAGGAGATCTCCCCTAGAAATTAAAATACTGGATCAAAACTATGAAAATTTTCATAGTTTTGATACAGATTGCTAAATCATATGCCAACAGTGATATACCTGTACATTTTCATCAGTTTGATGTGGAATGCTATTTCATTCAAACTTCACTAGCAATCAGGATTATTGCTTTAATTATTGCTAATTATATAGGGCAAAATGATTTATTTGTAATTACAGATTTGCATGTATTTGATTAGAAGTAAGTTGAATACTTTTTAGTACAATTACTTATTGGTCTTGGGTGTATATACCATATAAAGGTCTAAGGACAGAGTCTGTGAAATCACATTGAAAGGATTTGCCCTCAGAAAGTATATATTACACATTTCCTATTTTTAATGAACAAACATTTGCATTCAAAGCTCAGAAAATTGCTTTGATTATGTAAGTAAAGTTGTACTCTTCCAAGGTTTTTCATATGGCTGCAGAATATTTATGTATTTATTCTATTCACTGTTATTATAGTATACATGTCATTTACATTGATTTACATTTATTTGATACACATTTATTGAGTATGAATCATTTGATAAAACATGAGATAAATCAGTAACTTTTTTTCTTCACGGAATGTGCACTTATTGAGGAAGAGAAACATTGATCGTATCCATATACATAGAAATCAATGTACTGTTTAACTGAGGTAAGTGGTAAGAAGAAGAGGTTTATGAGCAGAAAGCTCCGAGAGGTTTACTCTAAAAATAATTGGGTGAAGGGCGCCTGGGTGGCTCAGTAGGTTAAGCAGCCAATTTCAGCTTAGGTCATAATCTCTCTGTTCCAGCCCCACATCAGGCTCTGTGCTGACAGCTCGGAGCCTGGAGCCTGCTTTGGAGACTCGGGGTCTCCCTGTCTCTCTGCCCCTCCTCCACTTGCGCTCCTCCTCTGCTTGTGCTCTCTCAAAAGTAAACAAACATTCAAAAATTAAAAGAAAATTGTTGGGTGAAATAACCTCTTCAGGGAGATAAAAGGAGAGATGTTTAGGATGAGAGCTGGAGACAGAAGTTAACTGGTGAAGAGGGCACACACCAGCGTTTCAGTAAGTACATCTGCATGTGCTCCTGTCCTGTGTCAGAGAGGACCATGGGACACCCACGGAACCGAGAGAAGAACACGGCAGGAGGAGGAAGAATGAAGGGGCTAGGTTAGGAAGGGTCTCGTATGTTTCAGGTGGTAGAATTTTGAACTAGATGTGTATTTGGAAATCATATCAAAATAATACAGTCAATCTTCATTATTCATGAATCTTGTGTTTGTGAATTAGCCTACTTGCTGAAACTTACTTGTGACTTCAAAATCAATAAATCCTTGGGGCACTCTAGCTGTCATTTGCAGACAAGCGTGCATGCAGAGCAGAGAGATGGCTGAACTGCCCGCGGTCACATTCCCAGCTGAGGCTGAGCCATGTGACACGGTATCCTGTCATTTCAGCTCTCATATTATCAAGTGGAGTTTTCATGATTTATTAAGTGCCATATTATTTTGCATTTCTTGGGCTTTTCTGGTTGATTTCTTAGTTCCCAAAGACCCCGAATGTAGTACTAAGTATTGCCTGTATTTTAACCCAGAGAAGTTGTAGTGCGTCTTTCAGAGAAAACACATTTGTTAGATAAGCTTTGTACAGGCATGAGGTCTAGTATTGTTAGCTACGAGTTTAGTGTTGATCAACAATAGATACTAAATAAGGTGTCCTTAAAAAGAAAGACACAAAAAACAAAGCTAAGTATTGGGGTGCCTGGGTGGCCTAGTACCTTAAGCATCTGGCTCTTGGTTTCAGCTCAGATCATGATCTCACGGTTCATGAGTTCGAACCCTGTGTCGGACTCTATGCTGACAGTGCGGAGTCTGCTTGGGACTGGCTCACACTCACACACTCTCTCTCTCTCTCTCAAAATAAATAAACATTGGAAAAAAATCCACGAAGTTAAGTGTTGATTGCTTGATTAAAATGTGCTGGGAGGGTCACGAGAATCTAACTCTTTATTTCCTCCTTGGAGCATTGATTCAGTATTTACTTATTCAGGATTTAAGGCTTCTTTATAGAACATAACTATTGCTCATAATGGAGTATTACTCAGACCTTAAAAATAATGAAATATTGCCATTTGCAACAACATGGATGGAGCTAGAGAGTATAATGCTAAGTGAAATAATCAGAGAAAGATGAATACCATATAATTTCACTTGTGGAATTTCAGAAACAAAAATAAAAGGAGGAAAGGGGGGAAAATAGAGAGAGGTAAACCAAATACAGACTCTAAACAGTAGAGAAGAAACTGATGGTTACCAGAGGGGAAGTGGATGGGGGGGGGATGGGTGAAATAGGGGATTGGTATTAAGGAAGGTATTTTGATGAGCACTGGGTATGGAATGGAAGTTTTGAATCACTATATTGTGAACCTGAAAAATCATTACACTGCATGCTAACTGGAGTTTAAATACAAACTTAAAAGTAGAGACTATATCTATTAAAAATAACAAAAATAGCTAGCATTTATTGTCCTCATACATGTATTAATGCTTTAACCTTCCTACCAACGTGTCAGATTGGTATCATTATTTACCCTGTGTTATTTTATTTATTTTTGAGAGAGAGACAGAGTGCGAGTGGGAGAAGGGCAGAGAAAGAGCGAGGCAGACAATCTGGAGCAGGCTCCAGGCTCTGAGCTGTCAGCACACAGCCCAGCGGGGGGCTCAAAGCCATGAACCCAGATCATGACCTGAGCCAGTATCACCCAACTGCCTGAGCCACCCAGGTGCTCCTGTACCCTGTGTTTTAAGTGAAGACACTTAGGGGTTAAGATGTTGGGACAGAAATCAACAACAGTAACAAGAGCAGAAGCAGCAACTGCAACAGCAAAATTTCACACCTAGCAAAATATCTTCTCTCTGTTTTTTGTTTGTTTGTTTTGTCTTTCGGTTTGTACACACTCCTCTGAGGTTGAATAAGGGACATCCACCTAACTGACTGCAGAGGAAGCCAGAGCACAGGGGATGTAGTTGCCCACAGTCCTGCTGCCAGCTTATCCTGTCTGGTGCTCCTTCCGTCAGTCTCCACCTCCTGGAGCAGAGAAGGGGCTCTCCTACACCCCCCCCCCCCCGACCCCCAGTGACTGCGGCGTGTGTTCTGTCCTGCAGACCGGAGAGTCACCTCAGCCGGGGGCATGCTTTCTCTGTCCCCAGGGAGAAGGAGACGCATGATGAAGTTTTGACTAATATATCCAATACGTAGGCCAAACCTGGTAAGAAAGTGCTTTCTTTCAATGAAAATGGTTTCCCTTTTGCTAAACCTGATCCCGTTTTAGTCCAGAATCTATCAGTATTTCTTGAATCAGAAGTAAGGAGTTTGACTGGAACAACTAAGTGTTGTGTAAGAGCAAGTGCCTCTGGCACACTGAGTATCTTTTTCAATACATGGTTATTAAGAATAGGCCTTGACTATAGGTATCTCTAATGCTCAGATATTTGGCTATGTTTTCCCATCATACAGAATATATTCTTATCTAAAAGGACCTTAAAATAAAACTCAAATACTCCTCTTTCTACACAAGACTGATTCTAATGTAATAATTATCTTGCAGATTATAGAATTAGCATTTTTGAGTTTACTCAAAAATTATAGTAAACAATCCCATGATACAAATTCAGTTATTTAAGAAATATAATTTCTATTTTCTCAATTTAATATATACTAAGAGCCCTTGTTCTGCTAAGTGACAAAATGACCATCTTAGTTCTTTTATGGTTCATCAGTTTTCTTCAGGATCATTTATATAAATTCTGGAAGTTTCTGAAGCTCCAAGTTATTATATTTTTGGGCACTCTGAATCTCTGTGTCCTACACTTGTGCTGATAACCCCCGGAAGTTCTTCGTTTCTTCTGGTGTGTTCCATTACCCTTGCAGATGACAGGATCGTGAGGCCTTGCTTTCTCTCCACTCTTGGGCATGGGGGATCTTTCCACTGTTTCCATGTCACACTGCTCCAAGCACAGTTATGGGGGCTGTCATCGTCTATTTGCATACATCTCCCCACATTCTGCTTACATGCCATTCTCCGTCACAGAAATGTGTGCTCTTGCTCCCCGGTCACACGGGGCTGCAGGGAACTTGGTTAGGAAGGTTGGGATACATAGACATACCATCCAGACACACTCCGGAGGGAGCTTCCAAACTCCTACCTGCTCTAATTCCCAAACCTACCAGTTTCAAGCACTTCTTTTTTCTACCACCATCCCTTTCCCTCCCTCCATCCACAGTGAGAGGGATGTTTCTTTGTTTGTTTTATCAAAGCCCTTTTGAATCTATGCATTTCTTATACCCTTTTGAACTCTCACACTCGTGAAGCATGGAATCTTTAGTACCTTTCTGGATTGTAATGTCTTGTTCTAGTTTAAGGTGTGTTAATAGTCCCTGAGTGCGTTTAGACAGTTGTAATTTCAAAAACACTGTGTTAAAACTCCACAGCATTTTCTCTGTGTATGGTTGCTTGTGCTTATTTATTTATGTATTTACTGTACTGCATTTCTTTCCTGAGGCAGAGAATGGCCTAAGAAGGCTTAAGATAGCATGATTGTTTGAATAGAAAAAGAAAATAGCTTCCAAATCATTGGCTAATTATTTGAAAACTGTTGGGTGCCATAGTAACATTTTCATGTAGATTACATCATGGAACATAAAATTAAACCATGATGAAATATGGTCATTTTCTGAAGTTATGTGAAAATGCACACACAAAATGATTATGTCATTTTCCAGGAAAGTTACTGTTAGTCAACTAGAGTACTGTACATGTGTATAATTGTTTTGATCAAACAGTTGTGTTTTTTTTAATCTTTATTTTTGAAGAGAGAGGGTGAGCGAGAGAGAGCGAGAGCGAGAGCGAGAGAGAGAGAGAGAGAGAGGGCGCAAGCAGGGGAGGAACAGAGAGAGGGAGACAGAATCCAAAGTAGGCTCCAGGCTCTGAGCTGTCAGCACAGAGCCTGCCACAGGGCTCAGACTCATGAATTGGAAGTTCAGGACCTGAGCCAAAGTCAGATGCTTAACCTAATGAGCCACCCAGGCAGCCCATGGTCAAACAGTTCTGTTTTGAATGATGTATTTTCAAATCTGAAACATTTTTATAGATATTTCTTTACTCAAATATTTTGGACTTCTTTCCCAAAATGTACTAATTATTTTGAGGAAAATTTAGGAGAATTATGGATTGCCTGCCAATATGATAACCATGGTTTGAAATGCCCCTTTGTATTAAAAATGTCTAACATATTACAAACAATTCTAACTAAAGACCGTTATCTTATAAAATCTATCAAAGGTAAGGTTGAGAGAAAATTTTAACTGATATTTCTGTGGACCCAAGATTAGGTACTATTAAGTAAAGAAGATTTGAGAACTTAAAATAACAATTCCATTTATTTTCATATACTAATAATTTCAGACATTAGAAAAATAAACTCTTAGCAGTGTAGAAGTATATCTATCAACAGAAATTTCTTTTCATTTCCACATGAAGTATTCACTTTTTTGGAGATGATTTTTTAAAACGGGAACTGGGTTCTGGGAATAGAAAAAGGACATAAAAGAAGTAACACAGCAGGAATAGAAATTTCTGTAATCAGCCTTGGGAGAAAGGAAGAAACTCCAGGAAAGTCAAAATGAATACCAGTACCAAAATTTCATGCCTTTTTGGGAAGTGAACTGAGATGTTCCAAAAAAGTAACAAGTCAGATTCTCTGCAAATCTGTTAATTTGGGATGGGATAAGTAAGTAGAAGTCTAAAGAAATATCAAGTAGGGTTTTGAATAAGTAGATTAAACAAAAACCTCACAGATGAGGATACTGCAAACATAGTGAAACCTGTATTAGTCTCTCTTTTTTTCTGCAAGTTTTTATTTAAATTCCAGTTAGTTGGAGCACCTGGGTGGCTCAGCTGGTAAAGTGCCCAACTCCTCATTTTGATTCTGGTCATGGTCTCCTGTTTCCTATGTGGGAACCCTCACTGGGCTCCTTGCGGACAGCCTGCATCCTCTTTGGGATTCTCTCTCTCCCACTCTCTTTCCACCCTCCCTTGCTTGCTCTCTGTCTCTCTCAAAATGAATAAATAAACTTAAAAAAATTAAAATAAAAAATTCCAGTTAGGTAACATACAGTGTAATATTAATATCACTGTAGAATATTAATGTAGAATTTAGTGTTTCCTCACTTACATACAACATCTAGTGCTCATCACAAGCACCCTCCTTAATGCCTGTCAGACATTAACCCATCCTCTGTCCACCTCCCCTCCAGGAACCCTGTTTGCTGTCTATCATTAAGAGTCTCTCTTATGGTTTACCTACCTCTCTTAGCTTTCTCTTCCATCCCGTATGTTCATTTATTTTTGTTTCTTAAATTCCACATTTGAGTGAAATCATATGGTATTTGTCTTTTTCTGACTTATTTCACCTAGCATAATACACTCTAGCTCCACCAAATCATTGCAAATGCCAGGATTTCATTTTTTTGGATGGCTGAGTAATATTCCAGTATGTATGTGTGTGTGTGTGTGTGTGTGTGTGTGTGTATACACACACATATATATACATATTTATAAATACACACAGACACACACACACCCCACATCAGTTTTATTCATTCATCAGTCGTTAGACATTTGGTTCTTTCCATAATTTGACTATTGTTGATAGGGCTATTTTAAACATGGGGTGCAGGTACCTCTTTGAATCAGTATTTTTGTATCCTTTGGGTACACTAGTAGTGCAACCGCTGGATCATAGGGTAGTTCTATTTTAACTTTTTGAGGAACCTCATACTGTTCTCCAGAGTGGCTGCACCAGTGTGCATTCCCACCAGCAGTGGAAGAGGGTTCCCTTTTTCTTCATTCTTGCCAACACCTCTTGTTTCCTGTGTTGTTAATTTTAGCCATTCTGGTAGGTATGAGGTAATATCTCACTGTAGTTTTGATTTGTATTTCCCTGATGATAAGCGATGTTGAGTACTTAGCCACCTGATGTCCTTTTGAAAACGGACTATTCATATCTTGTTCCAAATTTTTCACTGGGTTGTTTTTTGGGTGTTGAGTTTGGTAACTTCTTGTAGCTTTTGGATCCTAACCTTTTCTCAGATATATCATTTGCAAATGTCTTTTCCCATTCTGTCTGTTGCCTTTTAGTTTTGCTGATTGTTTCCTTTGTGGTGCAGAAGCTTTTATCTTTATGAAGTCCTGGTAGTTTATTTATTTTTTATGTTTTTAATATTTTATTTATTTTTGAGAGAGAGAGAGAGACAACATGAGTAAGGGAGGATCAGAGAGAGACACACACACAGAATCTGAAGACAGGCTCCCGGCTCTGAGCTGTCAGCACAGAGCCTTACCTGGGGCTCGAACCTGCAAAACCGTAAAGTTTCAAGAGCAACCATTGACAACTGGGCATTTTCAAAAATGATTGATTTAACTTTAGTACCATGTAACTTAAATTTTGTTATCTGTTTTTTTGAGAGAGAGGGTGTGTGTGTGTGTGTGTGTGTGTGTGTGTGTGTGTGTGTGTGTGTATGATTAAAAAATACTTAAAGCTAGAGATTTTAGACTTTCCTTGCAACCTGGGGCTCCCATCTGTACTTTACATTTAAATTTCAGGTTATTCAGCTAAGCCTTCAAACCAAGCTCTCATACTCTCATAGTTGAAAAGAGAGAACTATGTGATATTATCTAATCAGTTGATCTTTTCATTGCATGATAAATTTAAACTTCCTATCAATCCTTATATATATTTAATATTAAGTATATTATTAAATTGTTGATTAAAATATGTATACTATCTAGCTTAGCTAAAATGTTCATGGGAAAATATTAGATAGGAATCTGTAACAATGCTAATCATTATATTCAGATATTTAATTCAAAGTATAATAAAGGTACATTCTAAGAAAATGTAAGCAAATTATCTTAAATAATATAATTGAATTTAGTAAATGTGTGAAAATCAGGTCATATATCTTAGAAGTGAATGCTCACCATTAATTTTAGGAGTGAAAAAAAATTCCACTGATATATAAATGTGCTACATTACCTTTACATGTTAGGCCACAACTCTTACCTTCCATCCATGTCCTGACACTTCCTGTTTAAGCTTTGGTCTCTCAAGGATGGAAAAATAGAAAACATACAATTCCAAACTATTTCTGTTTCTGATGTTAAGTTAAAATATAAAAGAAATGAAAATAACTTTGTGAATTCATAGATGATTTCTAATCAATACAATAATACTTCATAGTATGTGTATAAATTGTGCACACATTTATATTTATATGTACTTTAGCCTAAGGAAATATACATATATATATATATGCATACATACACACACATATATATGTCTATTATATATATATATATATATATATATGACTAAAGGTAACCTACAGCACATTAAAATTTTCAAGAGTTTGAGCAAAATATTGACTCGAATTGGGAAGTAACTAAACTGGAAGAAGTTATGGACACTCCACCAATAGGAACTAGGGGAAGAATTTTTAGAAAAAAGACACAGAAGCAAAGCAGTTATTTGGCTGTACCTTAAGAACTTGTCTTATTTGAGAAAACCTAGTTGGCTGATTATAATGGGTCACTCTTAAGTGTGTTCTTCTTGGATTCTTGTGTATTAACTCTGACTTAGGTTTTGGTTTCCTTATGTAGGCTAATAAGGCATTAGGGCAACTTCAGTCTAATGGCTCAGTCTTGTTTGATTTACTTTTAACAAATCCCATTATTGGTATAAAACATAATCTAGCATTCCTAGTTCAGGAATGTTCAACATGACAATAAGTTTTCATATGTTAGAAGCGTTGCAATGAACAGCCTGATGCCTACATCTTAACTATTTTCTAATACTTGTCCAAAAATGTTTTTTGGATAAATTTCCAGTAGTAGAAATATTGCACAATGTTTCCGTTTCAATTCATTGAAATAAAATGAATGTATGCTTGTGAACTTCACAAACATGTTTCCAGAAAGCAGGCAAGTCAAAATAAAGCACTGGGATTATCATTTTAATCACTTGCTGCCAAAATTATATGCAAAAATCCCAATTTATTCTTGATGCAAACTGGCAGTTTTTATTTTCATTATAGCTTAGCATTATTTCACATCTTTCCTTTTGTAAATATATATATATAATTTCCTTTTGTAAATTACCTATTTATGTCTTTGCCTTCTTTTAAATTATTTGTTTTTCTCATTGATATGTAATAGATATTTGAAAATAACAGTATTTAGCCCATTTATCATAAGTATTACGTCAAATGCATCTCAATTTGCCATTTGTATCTTTGATTCCTGTGTTCATGTGTTGTGTAGTGGAAGAGGCGCTGAGCATGTATTTTTTTGCTGTGTGTAAGTTTTTGATGTCATCTAGATACATCTTTCCTTTTTTGCATTTCTGATGTCCTGATAAAATAATAATTCTGCATTTAATATTTTTAAAAGATGTATTTCTTATTTCTATAACACAGTCATTTTGTTATGTTGACATAATCCATCATAAAATTATTATTAAATATTATGCAAAATTTATAGATTTTTTTTAAGTAAAGAACTGTGTTTTTCCCTGATTTAAAAACAGCCTTATAATTAATCCAAAAGTAACTAAAGGCTTTATCTAGCATAATCACAATGCAGCATTATATTCAAGGAAATGTGAAAGTAAGTACATTTTTCTCTTGATTTGACAATGATCATTACAGAATGTTCCACCTGAAACCACTCTTGAGTGCCCTCGTTGGCTATCCTCTCACTGTCCATATTTCGTCCCTCCTCCCCGCTCTTCACATGCATGATATGGTGATTTGCTAAGAATTAGCTATTTGTATACATAATGTATGTTATTGCCTATAAAACTGTATTGCCTATGCAGTAATAGAATATGTTTTAAAATGATGACATAAAACAAATAACCACATGATCCATTAATTTCCCCCATTTACTAGTAGACTAGATTAGTGTCCTTTTTATTGTATAGTTGACATGCAGTGTTCCTTACAGATTCAGCAAGTCGATATCTGCTGTGCTTACCGGTGTAGCTACCATCTGTCACCACACCACGCTTTTACAGTATTATTGACTGTATTCCCTACGCTGTACATTTCACCTCCTTGGCAGGTGCATTCCATGACTGGAAGCCTATACTTCCCACAACCTTCACCCATTTTGCCCATTCCCTTTCCCCCTCGCCTTTGGCACAATCATTTTGTTCTCTATATTTATGGGTCTGTTTCTGCTTTTTTCTGGTTTGCTTATTCATTTTTTCTTTTTCTGGATTCCACATATAATTGAAATAATATAGTATTTGTCTTTTTCTGTCTGATTCATTTCACTTGGCATAATACTCTCTAGGTACATCCATGTTGTTACAAATGCCAAGATTTCTTTTTCCTGTGTGTGTGTGTGTGTGTGTGTGTGTGTGTGTGTGTGTGTGTGAGAACACTTGGGCTGCTTCCATATCTTGGCTATTGTAAACAATGCTGAAATAAACATAGTGGTGTATAATATTTGTAGTATTTTAGATTACTAGAATGTAATTTCTTTAAGCACATTCTTAATCTTGATTTTCTCTAGGCACAGAAAAAGTCTGCAGCCTAGTTCAATTAATATCATTTTGATAAAATGATATATACTTATTCAAGGATAAATGAATGGTAAGATAGGTTTTACCTAAAATCAAAATTTATTCTATTGTTTATCTTGTTAAATTTATCATATATATTTAGACTGTTTGCAATATATTTATAGTAATATATTTTAAAACTTTTATTTTTAAAAATTTTTAAATATTTTATTTACTTTTGATACAGAGAGAGACAGAGCATGAGAGGGGGAGGGGCAGAGAGAGAAAGAGACACAGAACCGGAAGCAGGTTCCAGGCTCTGAGCTTATCAGCACAGAGCTGATGCGGGGCTTGAACCCTCGAATGTGAGATCTGACCTGAGCCGATGTCAGGCTTAACCTCGGAGGCTTAACTGAGCCACCCAGGTACCCCTTAAAAACTTTTAAAGGGAACTGTCACTCAGTAAAACAATAAAAGTAATGTCTTAAAAGTGTTTATAATATATTTTCTATTGTTTTTGCATACTACTGAAAACTATATCTTGATAATCTTTTAAATTATATTTGTGAAATTGTCCTAGATTAAATCCCACTGTCTTTTTTAAAAATAATTTTGTCAGGTTTTCTGCTTTTAAAGGAATATTTAATGCATTTTATTATTCTCAGTTATCTTAAACTTTTGTTAGATTGAATCTCAAGATAGTTTTTCTCGTTATCTAGTTGTCTATTCAGTGACTGGTAGGAATTATATATATATGACTCCAGATCTGTTTCATTCAAATCTAAAACTACTTTTTAGGTGTGGCAAAAATCTTGACACACATTACAGTTTTTTTTTTTCTGACATACTTGAGATTAAATTAATTCATTAAATCATACATATGGAATTTGGAAGTGATCATTATTTTAAGGTCCCAACATGTAAAAACTGACCAATAAGAATGATCCATCAAATACTCCAGTTTTTTACAGCTTAAATTTTAAAACAGGCTCCAAAATTTCCCTTATGATCTGTGTTCTGCATTTTGTGTCACTATATAGCAAATGACTTCTGAATAAAATTTGAGAAATTGAATAAAATAGAAATAAAAAAATTTAAAAAACTCACCAGTTACTTCCAAGTGACTGAGAACTTTATTATTCTAGAAAGCAAAAAAGTCTAAACTTGGAACTGACATTTAATCATTTACCTGAGAAAATATCCTAGCATGTATTATCTAGCTCTTAGCCCCCAAAGAAAATCAGCAGGAATTACTGTTGTTGGTATCAGAGGAAAATACTAACACAACACTTTATTATAGATATACTTAAATTTTACATTTAATTGTTTTTATTTTCAAAAATACTTGGAGACTAGGTCTTTTAGTTTTTTATTTTGTTTTTCTTTTGTACTACTTCTTTCTCACTGTCATTTCTAAATTTTCTAGTTATCTGTGCCTACAGGGAATTAGAATGAAATGGTAAGATATTAATCTGTTGCCTGCATTATAAACATCTAAATAGCAAATTTAAGAAACACCGAGATTTCTGCTCCTCTTACTTCTGGATTGCATAAGACACCCTGATGGTTAGTTTGATGTGTCAACTTGCGTTTGACATGGGCTACAGGATGCCCAGATTGCTGCAACATAATTTCTAGGTATGTTCATAAATGTTTCTGGAAGAGGTTAACCTTTGCAGAAGTCGCCTGGGTCAAGAAGATAGGCTGTCACCAGTGTAGGTGGGCATCCTCCATCCTGCCGAGGACCTACATCAAGAAGGCACAAGGAGGGCTAATTTATTCATCTTAGGCTAGGACTTTTATCTCCTCCTGCCCTTGGCCATCAGAGCTACTGGTCCTCAGCTTCTTGGGCTCCAGGATTTACACTGGAAGTATCCTGCACTGTCCTCAAGTTTTCAGGCCTTCAGCCTCAGGCTGAATTATCCCAGCAGTTTTCCTGGGTCTCTGGTTTATAGAAGGCATATCATGGTGTATCTAAGACACCGTATTTGTTTGAGACAATTTTCATACTAAACCTTTTCTTCTCTATCTACATCTATACGTATCCTATTGGTTCTCCCCTGGAGAATTCTGACGAAGATACCGTTTGGCTATTGAAGCATGTGAACAATTTGATCAGTAGCATGGACTGTGGGAATACTTGTAATATGCTGTGTCTGTGAAATGCATCATATTCAGTTCTTAATAAACACTAACAAATATAGGGTTGAATTTATAGGTAGTCTCTTTGTTGTGAAAGATTTCTTGCTGTTTGTTCCTGTTCATTGTTACCACATCTGGTAATAATTTCTTTCTATAACTATCTTAGTAATTTATTCAAAAACCCTTATCTTTTCTCAGACTGGGTCACAATTGGAGTCTTTATTCATGTTTACAGCAGATTGTCAATGTTGGAATGACTCTTGTTTAGGTGGTTCCAGATGGTTAATTCCTTTACTTCTGCAAAATGTTGTGACAATTCTGTGAGATATAGTTTTCAGTTTGAGTTCTGAAGTGTGAAGGAAAGAGACATTAGACCTTAGAGGGATATGAGATCAAAAGCAAACATAGAAACAAACAAAAACACCAAGTAAAGAAGTTTCCAGAGACTCACATTATGATTTAGCACATTCACAGTGAAAAGTGGAGGCAGGAATTTGCATGCTCTACACATATACAGAATCCATCTTCATAAAATCTGGTTTTCTTTGTTAAAATGGAAATTTTTTAATTCCAGTGATTCCAGAATTTTACTTTGAACTAAGGACACACTCAGTAAGTATTATGGTAGTTTATAGATAACAGAGTTTTGTTCTAATAGGATCCTCAGCAAACATTGAAGCCAATTTCCTTATTTTATTAGTAATGCGTTTGGGCCCAGATGAGAGAAATTGCCTCTTGAAGAAATGAGCATCAGAGCGACAGTGTTGTGTGTTACCTAGGTCTTTCTGCTGCTTGCAAAGTGTATACCACTAGTCACTATATGTGTTATACTATTGAATAGGAATGAATAAGAAGAATCCAAACAATTACTAATAATACATAGTTCTCAGAAGATAAATTTAAGAGAATTAAAAATAAAATGGTATTTTAAAGGAAAAGAGACTCCTGTTTGTGTTTCAGTCTTTTCTGGAGAATGACTTCCCAAAATGATGGGCGATGAATCCAATGAGTTGTCTTCCTAATTACATAATGGCTTAATGGTAACACTGTCAAGGTGCTGGTATCATCCTTCAGGCATATATACTAATTTAGTTCCACACTAAATATCTCTGGAATGATTAAGAAATTTTTCTGGTTTAAGCAAATTGCTTCGGGGGTGCCTGGGTGGCTCAGATGGTTGAGAGTCTGACTTTTGATTTCAGCTCGTGTCACAATCCTGGGGTTGTAGGATCCAGTCCCATGTTGGGTTCCATGAGTGTGAGTGTGGATCCTGCTTGAGAGTGTTCCTCTCTCTCCCTTTCTCCCTCCCTCTCTGTCTCCCTCACTCCCTCCTTCTCTCTCTCTGTCTCTCTCTTTTTATCTCTCCCCCCTTTCTCCCTATCCCTTTCTCCCTCTATCCCTCACCCCTGCTCGCTCACTCTCTCAAGTAATTTTTAAAAGGCACTCATTACTTCAGGTTTTTGTTTCAAGATAATATTCTGGTTTTGTCTCTGACTCTTTGACAGCAGAAGATCTGCTTACTCCTTCTCTTTAACTTTGAAAAGCTGCTCTTTTTTTTCTGGGTGGTTTTCCTTCCATTTAAGTTTTAGAATTCTTCAGTAGAAAAGAAAAATTAAACCCAGTGAATATAAATTTCTAACACAATGCTGCCAATTTCAATAATAAAACAAAGAGGAGATATTTAGGACACTGAAGTTCAAGTTACACATATTAAAACAAAATTAATCTTCCTGTTCTATATGCAATATGTTTTTTAAAAAAGGGATAAATTGCCTTTACTTGAGTTTCTAGGACCAACAGGTTTCTCCTGGGAAGCCTTACCTTTTATTCCACCTGTTCCTAAAGCCTGTTAAAAAATGTTTAAAGAAGACAGTTTAGGTGATACAAAAGAAAACCTTTATTTAACACTTCCTAAAGCAGAAAGTTTTATTGCAGAGAACTGCAAAATGAGTCTGAAGATAACAAACATTTTCAGGATAATGCATAAAGAAAGAGGAAGGGAATGGTAGAAGACACTTGATTGACTAGGGCCACACAGCCCACCTCATTTGGGGTAAGAAGGTCAGAGTTGGCTTGGTGTGTGGGGATGGCTGGTGGATACATTATGTTTCTGGTCACACAGATCGTTTAATGAGACACAAAGTTTAGCTTTGTGTACTAGAGGCAGGTGTGGCTCCATCTTGGGACTTGAACTTTTTTTCAGCAGTCCACCTACTTGATCATCCTTTTGCTCATTCAAACAATTTGATCAAAATAATATAGGTCTTCTTGTGCCTCTCAGTTATTTGCCTCTTTGGGACTCAGTGTATTACTCACAAGAGATGGTGTCAGACTCCTATTCTTGGAATTGGAACTCCCATTCTTCCTGTTCTTCTGTTCCCTTTTGTTGTTTAAGTCAGAAGGAATTGATCTGTTCAGTTGGTCAGTGGTTGCCTACATGCATTTGAAATCTTTGAGAGGATGCCGCCTATTAGGGAAATAATAATAAGTATTAGCAGAAAAATAACGCTCTGGGTTTGGAGCATGCTCTTCAGTCAGGATTCCCATGACCCAAACCTGCTAGAATCAAATAGATCAAGAACTGATCCCAAAGAGGGGTGACAGGCTTGCCTTGTTTTGTTACGCTTTGCTGCATTGCATTTTGCTGTACTGCACTTTGCGGATGTTACATGTTTTACACATTGAAGGTTTGTGGCAACCCTGTGTCAAGCAGATCTGTTGGTGCCATTTTTTCAATAGCATTTTCTTACTTTTTCATCTCTTTGTCACTTTTTGGTTATTCTCATAATATTTCAACATTTTCATTATTCTTAAATTTGTTATGGTGATCTGCGTTTGGTGATCTTTGCTGTTGCTGTTGTAATTGTTTTTGGAGCTGTCCACTGTGCCCATTTAAGACAGCAAACCTGACTGAGAAAAGTGTGTTCTGAGTGCTTCACTAAGTGGCCGTTCCTCTCTCTCCCCTCAGACCTCCCCATTCCCTGACACACAGCAATATGGAAATTAGGCCAAATAATAGCCCTACAATGGCCTCGAAGTATTCAGATGAAAGGAAGAGTCATGTACATCTCTCACTTAAAATGAAAAGTTAAAAAAGAGTAGGTTTATTAAGAAGACAAGTCAAAGCTGAGATATGCCAAAAGCTGGGCCTCTTGTGTCGAATAGCCAACTTTTGAATGCAAAGGAAAAGTTGTCTTTTTCCTTCATCAGTTTAAGTTTTTATTTAGATTCCAGTTAACATACAATGTAGGTGTAGTTTCAGGTGTACAATATGGCAACTCAGCGGTTCCATACAGTACGAGGGGCTCACCACAGCAAATGCACTCCTTAATCCTCAGCACTATTTCTCCCATCCCCCACCCCCACCCCTCTGGTAACCATCTGTTTGTTCCCTATATTTAAGAGTCTTGGTTTCTTGGTTTGCCTCACTTTTTTTGCCCTTTGCTCATTTGTTTTGTTTCCTAAATTATACATATGAGTGAAATCATACAATTGTTTTTCTTTACTTATTTCACTAAATATGATACTCTCTAGTTCCATCCATGTCCTTGCAAATGGCAAAATTTCATTCTTTTTATGGCAGAGTAATATTCCTGTGTGTGTGTGTGTGTGTGTGTGTGTGTGTATCACATTTTCTTTATTTATCAGTTGATGAACACTTGGGCAGATTCCATAATTTGGCTATTATAAATAATGCTGCTATAAACATTGAGATGCATGTATTTTTTGAACTCATTATTTTTGTATTCTTTGGATAAATACCTAGTAGTGTAATTGGTGCATCTTGGGTAGTTTTATTTGTAACTTTTTGAGCAACCTCTGTACTGTTTTCCAGAGTGGTTGCACCAGTTTGCATTCCCACCAACTGTGCAAGAGGGTTTCTCTTTATTTACATCTTTGCAGGCAAAAAAGTTTTTGAAGGAAATTAAACGTGCTATCTTAGTGAACATATAAATGATAAGAACCAGGGGTGCCTGGGTGACTCAGTCGGTTAAGCCTCCAACTTCAGCTCAGGTCATGATCCCACGTTTGTGGGTTCGAGCCCTGCATCAAGCTCTGTGCTGACAGCTCAGAGCCTGGAGCCTGCTTCTGATTCTGTGTGTCCCTCTCTCTCTTTCCCTCCACCACTCATGCTCTGTCTCTCTCCGTCTCAAAAAATAAATAAAACATTAAAAAATTTTTTTAATTAAAAAAAAGGATAAGAACCAGACTTATTGTTGATATGGAAAAAGTTTAGTGATCTAGGTAGAAGATAAAACCAGCCACAACATTCCCTTAAGGCTCTGCTTAATCTTGAGCAAGGCCTAAACTCTCTTCAATCCTATGAAGGCCAAAAGAGGTGAGGAAGCTGCAGAAGAAAAGATGGAAGCTAGCAGAAGTTGCTTCCTGAGGTTTAAGGAAAGAAGCCATTCTTCATAACACAAAAATTCAGAATAAAGTAGCAAGTGCTGATGTAGAAGCTACAGCAAATTATCCAGAAGATCGAGCTAAGATAATTAATGAAGGGAGCTTCTCTAAACAAATTTTCAATGTAGAGAAAACAGCCTTCTATTGGAAGACAATGCTGTCTAGGACTTTGATAGCTATAGAGGAGAAATCAAAGGTTGGCTTCAAATCTTCAAAGGACAGGCTGCCTCTCATTAGAGGCTAAGCTGTGACTTTAAAGTCAATGCTCACTGTCCATTCTTAAAATCCTAAGGCTCTTAAGAATTATGTGAAATCTATTTGCCTATGTTTTAGCAATGGAACAAACAAACCTGGGTAAAAACACATCTGTTTACAACCTGAGTTAGTGGATATTTATTAAAAAATGTTTCATATTTATTTTTGAGAGTGAGACAGAGTGGGGAGAGGGGCAGACAGAGAGGGAGACAGAATCTGAAGCAAGCTTCATGCTGTCAGCACAAAGCCTGACGTGGGGCTTGAACCCAGGAACTGTGAGATCATGACCTGAGCTGAAGCTGGATACTCAACTGACTGAACCACCCAGGCACCAATATTTTAAGCCTGCTCTAGGGGAGCCAGGGTGGCTCAGTCATTTGGTTGAGTGACCAACTTTGGCTCAGGTCATTATCTCATGGTTTACAGGTTCAGACCCCTCTGACAGCTTGCACAGAGCCTGAAGCTTGCTTTGAATTCTGTGTCTCCTTTTTACTCTGCCCTCATGCTCGCTCGCTCTCTCTCTCTCTCAATAATAAATAAATGTAAAAAATAAAGTAAAATAAGCCTGTTATAAAACCTACTGATCAAAAAAACAAAAGCTTTCTTTCATATTAGTGCTAATTGACAATGCATCTGGTCACCCAAGAGCTCTGATAGAGATGCATGCAAGGTTCTTATTCCTCTAACTACAATATTTATTCTGTGGCCTATGGACCAAAGAGTGATTTCAAGTTTCAAGTTTTACTTTTTAAGAAATACTTTCCATAAAACTACAGCTGCCTCAGATATATCTGGGTAAAGTAAATTGAAAACCTTCTAGAAAGGATTTACAATTAAAGATGGCATTAAGAACATTCATGGTTCAGAGAATGAAGTCAAAATATCAACATGAAATATCAACACGAACAGGAGTTTGGAAGAAGTTGATTTCAAACCTCATGGACAGCTTTGAGGAGTTCAGCCTCTACTAGAATAAGTGACCGCAGATATGGTGGAAACAACAAGAGAACCAGAATCAGAAGTGGAGCTTGAAGATGCGACCAGACTGTGGAAATTTCAGATAAAACTTGAGTAGTGAGGAATTGCTTCTTATGGATGATCAAAAAAGGTGGTTTCTTGAGATGGAATCTACTCCAGGTGAAGATCCTGTGAATATTACTGAAATGACAGCAAAGGACTTAGAATACTCTCTAAATTTAGATGAAGTAGTGGCAGAGCTTTATTTCAATTTTGAACGTTTTCCTGTGGGTAGATATTATGAAACAACATTGCATGCTATAGAGAAATTTGTGAAAAGCTTATTCTGAGCTATTTTGCCACGCCCATCCACTTTTCAGAGGCCACCATTCTGATTAGTCAGCAGCCATCAATATGGAGTCAAGGCCCTCTGACTCACTGAAAGCTCAAATGGTGGTTAGCACTTAAAGTACTTTTTAAATTAAGGCAGGTGCATTTATGAAAATAATACTATTACACATTCAATAGACTGTAGTATAGTGTAATAATAGCTCTTATATGTACCAGAAACAAACAAAAAATATTCATTTGGCTTTCTTTATTGAGATAGTTGCTTTGTTGTGGTGGTCTTGTACCAAACCTACCATTTCGCTGTGGTAAAGGAGATAATAAACCAGTTGGTCTTCTTATGTATTTTGTTTAACTGTATCTCCATTTCTGCTGATGTTTATTCAGCAAGCTTGTTTCAGAGAAATTAAGGCCCCAAACTCAGGGAGAAGTTCATAATGGGCAGAACTACAAGAACACCAGCATCTTTGCAAATTGAAATCAGATTTGGAAATGATCTAGATATTCTATGAATACCCATCATTTAATTTTGGTCGGTTTTACTAAAATTTCAAGTTACCAAACAGATTTTGGGAGTTATTTTTTTTTTATTTCTTATATGTTTTTTATTTATTTTTGAGAGACAGAGAGAGACAGTGCGAGCAGGGGAGGGTTAGAGAGAGAGGGAGACACAGAATCTGAAGCAGGTTCCAGGCTTTGAGCTAGCTGTCAGCACAGAGCCTGACACAGGGCTCAAACCCACGAACCCTGAGATCATGACCTGAGCTAAAGTCAGATACTCAACTGACTGAGCCACCCAGGTGTCCCTTGGGTGTTATATTTAAGTAGACATATCATCAAGTATAATTATTGTAGAAAAGTCCATTTGTAAGCTTTTACTTATATTTAATTTACTTGTTTTTAATAATTATAAGTAGATTACTCATAAAAATTTCATGAAATATTAAATAGATAACCATCATCCTAAGTTACCTTTCTTGCTGACAAATTCTTTAACAGACATAACATGAGCTTATTTGACTTTTACTAAAGCTAGGTAGAATAAGAGTTCTGTTAATGCTGATAAGTCTAAAGACGTGTCTGTTGCAATCAAACCAACAAATATGAACTAGTTTTATTTACTTGACTGTAGTCGATCACATGACCTTGAAAATCATTTATAGATTATGATGATTTATAGAAAAATATGTCTTATCTTTAAGCCAAATTAAATGGAACTGTTTACTAATTAATTTTGACAACATCTAGACATCTAGATATCTAGAGGCAGATACTACACATTCATGACATTAATACATATACATACGTAAACATGCAAACAAATACAGAGATCTTAGAGTTTTTGTTTTAAAATTTTAGTCATGTGGAGCTCCTGGGTGGCTCGGTCAGATGAGAATCAGACTTCAGCTCAGGTCATGATCTCATAGTTCGTGAATTTGAGCCAGGTTCAGGCTCAGAGCTAAGAGCCTGGGGCCTGTTTTGGATTCTATGGCTTCCTCTCTCTCTCTGCCCCTCTCCGGCTTGTGCTCTTCTCTCTCTGTCTCAAAAATCAATAAATACTAAAAAAAAAAAACATAAAATAAAGTTTTAGTCACAAGATAGGTATAATATTGGAAAACTTACTGGTCTATAAAAGAAGAGTTGGATCCAAATTGTGTTTCTGGGCAGATGGAATAAGTTATAATTGCTTGCTCAGATGGCCAAAACTTTTCACTAATATTTCTAATGAATATTTTAAGATTTTTAAAATTCATCTGGTTTCCAAATAGTCTTCCTCCAGAGTTCCATCCTTCTTTTTTCCCCTTCTTTTAAGAATCACCTCCCTGAGGTTTGCATTTCCAAGGGCTGGTCCTCAGTACCTAGAAAGGACAGAGTAGAACATTTAGATCACAGAAGCACAGAGAAAAAAAGTAAACTCCACCAAGAAGTAATTTAATTCCCTAAATCCAGATCTTTGACAATATTTATAAGCCTTTTGAAATGAATAGGGAAGGTTTTGGAATTGGTCAAAAGATGAGGTGGGCTCTTTCTAAAGACTCTATTTATACGACAAGTTGTACAAGTTGTCTTCATTCCTAGAAGAGTTGTTTTGAATTTCTCAAAGACCTGGGATGGGACCTGAATGATACAGAATCCTGCTGACCCATCCATCCAACTACGTTATCTTTAGGTTACTTCATTTTATTAGGAAGATCTTTAACTAAGAGAGCAATCAAAAGATTTCTATGTTCTAGATTTAGAGCTGTTGTCTTTCATATGTTTTTCTTTACCTTCAGGTACATAGTTTCATGTAGCTTTGGGGAGAAAGTCTGAAAAAGTTTCTAACAGGTTCTGAATATTGGCTTTCAAGTTGGCTAACTTCTGTCCATAAAGATACTTTAAAAACAACCAAAAAATAACAAATATAAGAAAATCAAATATCTTGTCCAGTTTCAGCCTGGACAAACAGTAAATATTCCTGGAAGTATTAAACAGCCCAAAAGATACTACTCCTCCAAGGTCTAGAGCCACTCTCAAGGTAGCCAAATGAAAAAAGAGGATTTAGGGGCACCTCAGTGGCTCAATTGGTTAAGCATCTGACTCCTGATTCCAGCTCAGGTCATGATCTTAGGGTTCATGACTTTGAGTCCCATGTATTTGGCTGCATGTTGTCACTACAGAGCCTTCTTGGGATTCTCTCTCTGCCCCTCTGTGCACACACACTCTTTCTCTCTCCCAAAATAAAAGAAAAAAGGACTTACATAATTCCCCTGAAACTGGACCCTAAGCCACAAATGATGTGTAACACATATTTCTCTGCTACTACATATATATGTATATATATAAACATATACATATATATAATTTTTTAAATATTTTAATATATATATTTTTAGAGTGAGAAAGAGCATGAGCAGGGGAGGGTCAGAGAGAGAAGGAGACACAGAATCTGAAGCAGGCTCCAGGCTCTGAGCTGTCAGCACAGAGCCTACAGTGGGGCTCAAACCCACAAACCGTGAAATCATGCCCTGAGCTTAAGTCAGATGCTTCACTGACTGAGCCACTCGGGCACCCCTGTGCCACTTTATTTTTGAGCCTTCAGCCTGATAGTTGAGCTGCCTGCATCTACAAGACCTGCCAATCTGTGTGTCCCAGGAGGGCAGGAAGTTCTCAGGACACAAAAACAAGACAGACAAGAAGGTAATAGTCCCCAAGAGAGAAAAGATTGTCAACCACGGGGCACCCCAAAACCAAATTCACAAGAGTCTAAATTTTGAAATTTTACCTTCCTTTCATGATCAAGTACTCCAGAGAGCTGGGAGATCTGACAGCGATAATTCTTAGTGTTTGCTTACTTCTGCCAGTTTTCCTAGAATCCCATCTGCAGAGTCCTGAGTATCTCCAGTATCTACCAGAGGTTGGCAAGGTCTCCATTGATTTTAATTTTAGTTTTTCCTTGGCTCTTTAAGGAAATATCTGGTAGTAGTTTTCAGAGACTCCTTTAGAATCCCATCAACTCTGATAGGGGCCCATATGACAGCCCTCGCTTAAAGGTTAACATGGGGGATGGTGTTTGAGCTGGTATATAAGGATTTGACTTAGGTTCACCTTCTTCTAGTCTTTTCAGGGTGGAAAGACAGTTCAGACAGGATTGGTGGACTGAGTACTAAGGTAAAGGAGGTTAGAAGGGAATAGAAGGGCCATATCAATCTTACAGTTTTGTTATAGGTCCATCTTGGGTCTTTAGTTTTCCATTAGCCTTTTCTAATGAATTTTTCAATGAAGCTCTTGAAATCTTGAAGTCTTTTGTAGACTTCTGCATGCCAAATAAAATAAGTATACTGTTCTATGTGTTTGATTCTGGAAACCTTGCTTTTAAGCATACTTCTTAAATGAATGATCTTATCTCATTGGAATATTCTCCATAATGGCCATTGTAATTCTAGGTTGTCTTAGTAATATTTTGCTGTTTTTGTTAGTATCTTCAGCTTCTGGGGACCACAGTTTAGACATAAAAATAAGCAGGTGTGCTGAAAGGTCCACGCTCAGTTCTTTGAAACTTCTAGGATTCTACTTCTTTAGCTAAGCCTGTGGTCTCCTGGAGCCTAATTAATACCTAAAAGCAATGTGCCACTGACTTGGGGATTTTGTGGTGATTAAAAAAAATTTTTTTAATGTTTTCTTTATTTTTGATACAGAGAGAGACAGAGCATGAGAGGGGGAGGGGCAGAGAGAGAAGGAGACAGAGAACCAGAAACAGGCTCCAGGCTCTGAGCTAGGTGTCAGCACAGAGCTCGATGTGGGGCTCGAACCCACGAACGTGAGATCTGACCTGAGCTGAAGTCGGAGGCTTAACCGACTGAGCCACCCAGGTGCCCCAATGTGGTGTTTTATAGTGTACGTGGATGCATAGAAATTTTCTTGAGATTGGCAGTTACCTAGTATTGATCTTATTCATTCTGTGACCAACTTATCCTTCCTAGGATGATCATCTTAGAGTTAGGTCATGAGCCCTCAAACTACTTTTAAGTACTTGACTGGCACCCACCACCTTTGTGACTTTGGCCTCTGAAATTCCCATTAGCAAGAGATAATTTCTTTCAGGAGATTTCTTTATAGTAATGGATATTCTAATGGCATTCCCCTGATCTTCCAGCAGTTTAGGCTATGGACTTACCTTGAGGCTTTGAGTTCCCTAATAGTTTCCGCCTGTTGCAGACTTTATTCTTTGTATTTTTTATGTTTATTTATTCATTTTGAAAGACAGAAAGAGCATGTTTGTGCTCACAGGCAGGAGAGGGACAGAGAGAGGGGAGAGAATCCTAAGCAAGCCCTGGGCTGTCAGTGTGGAGCCTAGTGTTTGGTCCAATCCCACAAATCACAAGATCATGACCTGAGCTGAAATCAAGAGTTGGCCACTTAACCTACTGGGAACATTTTTTTTTTCTTTTTAAAATAAACTTTGGATCAGATTGCTGAATGCCCTTCGGCAGAGCTTAAACCTGAGTCACTCACCCATGCCCTCTGTGCAAATGAGAGACTCAGTGAACTCATAGGGCTCAGTGGGCACATCTGCACATTGCCTCTGGCAGGCTTTCCAGTCCCATTCCTCATGAGGAAAAAGCTAAAAAAAAAAAAAGCCATTTAAAAAAGACAATTTAGGTGAGACAGAAAACCTTGAATACTTCATGAAGTCTCCTTAGAGAGCACTGCAGAATTGGGCAGAGGCATCAAGCCTTTATAGGATAAAGACTAAAGAACAAGCAGAGAAAAAGAGTATTCCTGACTGGGTTAGGCCACATAGTCTACGATGTTTAAGGCCAGAAAGCCCAGGGTTGTTTATGTGTGTGTGGATTGGCAGACTGGACATACTGTGTCTTGGGTCATGAAGGCGTTTATCGGAACAGAGCTATCTAAGTTTCCATTTGCTGATGTGGCACCCTGGCAGTTGTGGCACCATCTTGGGTCTAGAATGTTCTGTCAACAAAGGAAATCTCATTGTTCTGCTTATCCATTCTTCCAGCAGCCTCTAACCGGAGGAGGAGCAAGATCTTTTTCTCATTAGGAAGAGTATCTCTCTTTTTTGTTATGAGAGTAATAAATATTAGAAAAAAGTAAAAAGATGGTGCTTTCCCTCTTCCCCTCCCCCTGGTCCTCCATTAGGTTTATCCTGTTTTCCTGTCATGGATTTTTAAAATCAAATGTGATTATTAATTTAATGATCATCTGTGAAAATACTACTAATTAGACCATTACTACTAATTTCCATATGGTTGTTTGTTCCTCTACTCCTTTCTCCCTTTTCCTTTGCCCACACAAAGTAAATGATGTCATTAATTTTTCATTGCCTTTAAAAGTTTAATAGAATTTGTATTACTTATAGGAATATTTTATTTAGTTTTGGTGGGTTTGAATTTTTAAAAAAATTATAATTAATTTGCATTAGGTATTTATTTCTGCTTTTCAAGTACCTTTAAAGTATATTTACTTATTTTGAAAGAGAGAGAGAGAGAGAGAGAGAGAGAGGGAGAGAGAGAGAGAGTGTGTGTGTGTTTGTGTGTGTGTGGCAGAGAGACAGAGTGGGAGAGAGAGAATCCCAGGTAGGCTTTGCACTACCAGTGTAGCACCGACAGTGAGGCTCAATCTCACGAACCATGAGATCATGACCTGACCTGAGCTGAAATCAAGAATTAGACTCTAAACCAACTGAGCCACCCAGGCACCCCTCAAGTAACTTTAACACTTAGTAGATTAAAACAAAATCTGTTATTTCCCAATTTCTGGTAGAAATCCAGGGCCAAGAATTTGAAACCATCTCAGTTGGAAGGCTGGGATAGAGGTCTCCTGAATTTAGAGTTGGATTTCAGTTGGGTTGTAATCATCTGAAGGCTTGACTGTGATTGGATGATCCACTTCCAGAGTGGCTTCGTCACATGTTTGATAAGTTGGTGCTGGATAATTGAGTCCTCTCCATGTAGGCCTCTAAATGGAGAAGTTTACGTACTCTCACAACATGGCAGATGATTTCTCGTAGAGAAAGCTATCTAAGAGACCCATGCAAAAGTTTTAATGTCCTCACCATGAAGTCATGTATCATCACTTCACTCACAGTCTTTTGGTTATATAAGGTGACTGATTCAGTATGTGAAGGGATTACTCAAAGGCAGGGAGTACCAGGAACCAAGGATCATGGGGGGCATCCTAGAAACTGGATATTATAATTTCTCTTGAATATTGACATTTATAGGGGGAAAGAACCTACACTCATCCTGTATGTTTCCTTTACTCCCACACTACTATACCTACACTTCTGTGTATGTTCTCCACACATCAAGCAGTTCTGCAACACTAGTGAGACTGAGTGTCTTACAATTTAACTCTATTTTCATACTCTCTTCCTGGAGATGGCACCAGATCCCACACGTTAAAGGCTCAGACCCCATCCCCATCCTCCCTGTCAACCCCCTCCTTTAGATGCTGATTTCAAGTCTAGGTTGTTTTCTGTGCTTCTGACTGTAAGTCAAAAATTCTACAACCCTGTCTTCAAGTTTGATTAATTTGCTAGAATATTTCACAGAACTCATGAAAATAAATCTACTAGGTTCCCAGATCATTATAAAATGATATAACTCGGGAACAGCTGGATGGCAGAGATGCATGGGGCAGAACCTATTGGAAGGGGTATAGGGCACCCATTCCCTCTCTGAGTCTTCCACTCTCCTAACACTTCCATCTATTCACCAACCTAGAATCTCTCAGAATCCCATGCTTGTGGGTGGTTATGGAGGCCTCATCACGTGGGCATGATCAGTCACTAACTCAATCTCCAGGCTTTTCCCCGCTTTATGTAGAGAGGGGTAGAGTTGACAGTTTCAAGCTTTTAAACAAGGCTTGGTGTCTCTGGTCACCAGCCCCCATTCTGAAGCTTTCCAGGAGCCTAAGAAGAGCTTCCTCATTAGAATGAGCAATAGCTTTGTCACTCAGCAAATTTTAAGAGTTTTGGGAGCTCTGAGCTAAGAACCAGTATCAAATACCAAAAGATGCCCTTACTGCTTCTCTCATTTAGGAAATTGCAAGTTTTAGGAGCTCCGTGTGCCAGGAACTAGGGGCAGAGACCAATACATATATTTTCATTTATTTTATATGGCACTCGAATTGTATTAGTTTTGTTGTTGTTGGCAGTATTGATATGGACAGTTATCTACATGTTTTATATATGCATTATATATGTATATAAAGATTTCTCTTGGATCTGTGCCTAGAAACATGATTGCTGGATCATGGAGTGTTTGATTCTTTAACTGTAGAAGATAATGTAAATGTGTTTTTAAACATAGTTATTATACAACTTTATACTCCCAGTATTTTATAGAACACTCCAAATTCATATCCTCTTTAGCACTTGGTATTCTTGGTGCTTTTAATTTTTTTTATGCCAGTCTAATTTGTGTAAATGATACCTCATAGTGGTCTTGATCTGCACTTCTCTGATTGCTAAAGAGAAGACAAAACAGCTCTTCCAGTGTGCATTTGCCATGTGTTTCCTCTTTCTTGAACTACAGGTTAATGTCCTGTTCCAATTTGTTAAATTAGATTCTTGATTTAGTATTGACTGGCAGGTGTGTTTTATATATTATTTTATTTTCATATTCTTTTAGTCTTTTGTTATTTACATATATTAATGACATTTATAATTTCTTCTCCTGGTTTGTACTCCAGCTTTTCTGTTTAAGGTATCTTTCGATGAACAGAAATTAATTCAGTTATTCCCATGCTTTTGAGGACCACACTTTTCTTTGAATGTCTGAGGAAAACAGTGGCCTTTCCTTCCAGGGGAAAAAAAAAGGCAAAACAAAAAGACCGCATTCACAAATTTGTGCATACAGTTTTAAGGAGTTCTTGGACTCAGTCAGATTTATTCAGGCCCTGAATGAATAGCATTCTTCATTGAGAAATCTTGCTTGAGAATCCAGACAGCTTCTCAACTTCAGTTCTGTGTGCCTGAAGCTCATCAGAGCCCACACCATCCAATATGACTTATCAAGATTTATAAGTAATCTTCTTGTTCTTTTTTAAATTTTTATGTTGAAATAATTTCAAACATGAGAAGTTATAAAATGAGTAAAAAACCCTAATCTGTATGTCCTTTGTGCTCTCCTACTGTCTCTCCTCTCTCTCTGTCATATACACATACACTTTTTTCCCCCACTGAACCATTTGACAGTAATTTTCAGTTATTATGCGTTCCAAATAATTTAGCATATGCTTTCTGTGAATATGGATATGCATGTGTCTTAAGTACCACTTTGCAATTATTAAAAGGCTAATGAAGCATCTCAGAATATATGATTAAAGATACATGAAGACTAAATGCAGCACACCAACTTTGATTATATTTTCAACTAGAAGAGGAAAATATTAAAAATACTAAGGAAAGGAATTTTAATAATCTTAAATTAAGCTGTGGTAATTTGTCAAATTTTTTGCATTAGTCATTTAAAATCAAAATACTTTGTTTTTCCTCCCTGAACTGTGTAGAACATGAGATTTATTTTTACTCCAGGGTCTTATAAATGGTAAATCTAGATCATTGATGTTATCAGCTTATCATATCTATAATCATAACATTACTATATATTATGGCCTCTAGAATAATTTAGATTCTATTTCTTATAATACTGTTTTAACTCAATGTGTTAAGTAATGAAAGTTTTAGTGAAATGCTCTAGATTTTCTTTTATGGTGGATTAATTCTAGATAAATTTATTTATATTTCAAATGCTATACTGTTAAGCATTTGATAAATTTAACTCACAGTGATATAATCTGATATAGTGTATGTTCACTTCAGAGATTCACCACACGTGGGACTCATCACTCCTGCATCTGACTGTCTCCCAAAACACTGGGGTACCATTTAGTGAGGCGAAAATTGCATTTCACTTCACTGCCTTTTCTCCAGGGTACACATCAATGATTGTCATCAATTCTTCTGTGGTTATTCTCCTAGTTACTCTACAACTTGATAATTGATTTCTGTGTTTTAGCAACATGAAGAGTTTAATGATTTTTACTTTTTAGTGATTTTCTTTTAAAAATAAACACATAAAATAGACTTTAGTCTGCCGCAGTCTGTAAAATAAGAATTCCAATTCACCTTATTTTTACTCTCATCCCACCTTTTATCAACTTTTAAATGCTCTCATTTTTCTTCTCTCTGCATTCTTTAATTTTATCTTTGTATACACTGGATAATGTTTCTGTTTTCCCACAGTGCATTTATTTAGCTGGGGAAAGCACAAATGGAAGAGAGTCCATCTTCCTCTTTCAGTGCCTTGTCTCTTCTTTTTTCACATGTGGAAAGTATACTTGGCCTTATTTTCTCCTACATCACAATGAAGGTAATCTGTGCTCACCTGCATTCTTTGATCTTTTCATCTGCTAATTTTTACTTCCATTAATAGTAACAACTTCCGATTGTCTGTTTGACAATCTGTCTCCTTCCATGTCTTTCAAAAATGATTTATAATTTTGTTCACCCGGAGTTTTCCATATAATTTAACCCACTCCACACATACTCTCTACTTAATGCATTCTAGGTACTCTAGAGTGTTTTCTGTGTGCTTCATTTTATGGTTTAGTTGTTTGGTAACACCTTAGATTGATTGATTGTAACCAATATGAAAGCAGAGCCAGGATCGTTTATAAACCTTCCCTCATGATCTTTCTTTTTCCTCTGCTGTACACACACACACACACACACACACACACACACACACAGATGCACACAGGCACACACACACATTCAGATCTACTATGGAACCACATGGTCATACACAGAGTAGGGACATAGGAAAATAATTGGACAAGTGAATAAGCAGTAGGAAATTTTTTCTATTAATAAAAATGTGGGGGACCATAAATCTCCAATTGCTTGACATTACCACTTAGAAGCAGAAGCCAACATACTGAATGATTTTTCCCCCCTGCATCCTACAGTCTCAACTCTTGATACTCCAAAGTGTGGTCTGAGAACAGCTCAAGGCACCACCAGGGAGCTTGTTAGAGAGTTCAAACCTCAGTCAACTCGGTCAGAATCTGGATTTTAACAAGAACTCCAGGTGATTCAGATATACAGTCATGTTTGAGGAGCACTGTATCCTACTGAAGTTGCAACAAGCAGGGGTTCATTACCCTTCTTGCACATCTGTGTGGGAATTTGTCTTCCCAGTTTAGTATGTTACAATTGTGAATGTTTACATATTTGAATATTTTCCCTATAAGCATATTTTTTCTTCATGTGGTGTTGGAGTTAAAGTCACTACAATGATAATTTTCTTAGGCTGTTAGAATAAAACCTTCAAAAGCCCTTAGTGTAACCAGCACCTACAGGTAAGGTAATTAAATGAGTACTTAATAGATAATCAGTTGATTAGAGAACTAATTAATGAACAAAACAGTGAGGATAATATGAGATTGGGGAACTTTTTGAAAGGATAGCAATATTGTTCTGTTGGCTTACATAGATTGCCTTTGTGCTCATGAGGATCACTGGTTCAGTAAATGACATTTCAAGCTAGTGATATTTTAGTACTTTGTGCAGAGTCATAGCCAGAGTGACGATGGAGTCAATGAGGACTTCTAAGACAAAGGGAAATAATCACATATTATTCACTTTAATACGGGTGCTTTTTTAAAGTTGTGTTCAATGTCCATGTGGATCGATACAGTTAATGAAATACTTACTGAGTTAGCATGTGGCAGACGGTTTGTAGGAGTGCCCATAAAGACAGTAAAATGTGGTTTCTATGCTACATGATTTATCGACTAGTGGGGCGGGGAGGCGTGGACACTCTCAACTAAAGGAAGTACAAGCTAATTGCTAGATGGCAACAGCATGGTGTGGGGTATCTTAGGGTTCTCTAGAGGGAAGGAACAAAACAATTAGATGTATGTATATTTATATGTATAAATATATTTATTTTAAGAAATTGGCTCATGTCATTGCTAACATGGGGAAATCCAAAATCTGTAGATTGACCTGACAGGCTGGAAACCCAGAGAAGACCCAGTGCTGGAGCTCAGGTTTGATGGCTGTCAGGCTGCATCTTTCACTGTCGCTCAGGGGGAGGTCAATCTTTTGTGCTTTTAAGGCTTTCAATTGATTGGATGCTCACCCACATGATAGAAGGCAACCTATTTACATATTGTTCACGGATTTAAGTTAATCTTATCCAAAAATACCCTCAGATAAATATCCAGAATAATGTCTGAACCCATAATGTTTGAACCTGCCCCATGGTGCAGCCAAGTTGGAACATAATATTAAACATCACATGGGGATAGAGATGAAGGTATTCTGTTTTTGGGCAAGATTATAGATAGCTTCCTGAGGGTTGCGGAATTCCAGTTGACATTTTAACAATGAAAGGGTTAGTAAAGAAGAACAGAGTCATTTTATGTTGAAAGATATTACCTGACTAATAAAAGCACAGTGTCACAGAAGTCTTTGTGGGATAATAGGTTGTGAGCTGACCAGAGCAGGAAGTTTGGAGGGAAATGCATTAGCAGGTAGACTTAAAGCCACCTTTACAGCCTAATTACTAGGGTCTGTGAAAGTGAGACTAAAGAAAATGAACTACGGTGAGGTTTCTGGGAAAGGGAATGATCTTGCCTGACTCAGAAGAATCAGTCTGTCTGCATTATGAGAGGTGGAGGTTGAAGTAGAGGATAAAAGGGAGGCAGACTGACAAGTTAGGATACAATATCTATATTTGAAGTAAAAAGAAATGCAGTTTCCAACAAGAACAATAGCAAAGGGCGGGGGGTGGGGGTAGTGGAAGAGAACAAGGATGTGGAAGAGAACAAGGATGTGAAGGAGATAGTGGTAGACGGATCTTGGACTTTGATAGAATGTGGAGCTATTTTGTTGAAGTATAAGAAAATGTTAGGCATGATTCTATATCTGACTGAGAACAAAGAGTGATTGTCAATCACTTCTTCCTTTCATATATTTATGCAAAATATATTGAAATTAAAACTAAATAAAAACAACTACCAGGAGAAAAGAGTGTTTCAGTTGAATAAAAACATGGAACTGGCTTTTTATTTTGACCTATAAAATATAATTATTTCTGCAGACTAATTGGTAGAAATATTCTTATCACTACTGTGAAGCTCATAGGCTCAGTAGGGCCATGAAGTTTCACCTTGGCTACAATTAGGCAGTCATCTAGGAGAGCATGAAGTCAGCCTTGCATGTTTCAGTGAATACTGTCAGTTATTTAAAATTAAGGTTAAAACTCACCTTCCTCCATTCTCTTCCTGCCTTTTCCCCATAGTTAGAGAAATTGAGGCAATGGAGAGTGTTTCTTGTTTAAGGGAATCTGCTGATGGAGACTTACAGACCCCCATGCACCATGTTGTTCGTACAGCTTTGTGTGGTGTGTGTAGCATTCTCCCCTTTGCTCAGGGGCTGAAGGGACGGATTGTAGTGTTGGCAATATAAAGGAAGATTAGAAGTAATTTGATTTTTATCATTCTGTCTACTCAAAGAAGTGCTTGTGTTGTAGTTGAAGGGCATGACCCTTTCTAAGAATAATGTGCACTCTGTCCCTCGAATGAAAGAAGGAGGCAGACGGAGAGTTTGAAATGTTGATCATATGGCTTAGCTTCTCCCATTGGGGTATGTGGTGGTATCATTAATCTTGACAGGAAACCCAAGAGCAGGAACAAAGGGATTTTATTGTTTTCCTTCATTTGCTTTGTTCTCATACAGGGCATAGAGGGCAAATATGAGTCCAGTGTTAAATTTGAAAACTTGCAAGAGAAAATGTGCAAGAAGTTAGGGTCCAGAAAAAAGTTAGGGCATATTGATAAGTTTATCATGTCCTTTGAAATATTAGGAGTCATATGTGTTGTTATCATATTTTTGGTAAGAATGGATGAAAACACACAAATATTTACATTTCATAGAACTTTTAGAAAGTGTATGGTTAATCATATGAAATCAACTATGATATATCCAAGATGGTAAAATATTCCCATTGTGTGAATAATAATATGTTGATTCAAGTTGAAACCACAATCACGAAAATTTCCCTAGGAAAAATAATGTTAATAAAAGGAAGGCATTGTTGTATAAACGCTGGGTTATGTAAGTGATGAATCAGTAAATTCTACTCCTGAACCTAATATTACACTCTATGTTAACTAACTAGAATGTAAATAAAAAAGTGATAAAAAAATTAGTGTTCTAATACAAATGATTTATCATTAATGTATCTTTGGTTTGAAATAGTGAGAGTCTGCATCTATCCAAGCACTGGAACATGAAGCTTGTGTTGCTCAAGAGACTGTCACTGCAAAAAGATGTCACAACTTTGTATTAGACAACATGATGCATGGAAATTTAAATAACATATTATTGATTCTTTTTTACAGTGTATCATTTTAATCATATATACCAGTAACTAGCCAATATTCTATTTTAATCTGTAAAAGTAAATAAAAACTAGATGTAACTCAGATACTTAGATTGAGTTAACATACTCAGTGTGACATGAAAATTGAAACACTGAGATGGCAATTCTAGAAACTGAGTCATTTTCCTTGGGTACTTAGATCTGTCCGCCTTCTGAAAACCTCTCTGATTTCTAATTGCCAACAGAATAAAGCTCAAAGTCCTTATTATCCCATATCATACATTCCATGATTAGAGAACTAACTTTTCAGCTTTATGTTGACCTCTCCCCCACACTCTGCCTTTTGGTTTTGGTTTTGTCTGAAAAACCCATGCTACTGAATGCATTTGTGTGCTCCTGTAAATGCATCTCCTCTTTTTGGAAAACTCATCTGTCAGTCTGACAGATCCTATTTATCTGCAATACTTCACTTATTAAAAAAAAATTTTTTTGCTGTGTTCCCTTGATTTCTAGGGTACCTCACCCACATGCTCATTTCCTTCTGCATTTAATAGGCACCTTTTGCATTTCATTGACACCATTAATTTATGAACCTGTCTCAACTACATAGCAACAAACTTTTTGGTGGCTGATCCCAAGTCTTATTCTTCATTCTAACAATACATCCTGGCATAGAATACAGGATCAGTGGAAGTTTCCTGAAAGAGTAAGTAAATAATGACATCTGTGCTCTTGATGGACATTGGTTCTCATGCAAATAAATTGTGAGAGCATAGAAACACCATCTACTTATTGACAAAAACTTTATAATATTTTACTTCTATGTGAATTATACATGGTTTTACCTCTTTTACTCCTCCTCCCCAACGCGCACGCGCACACACACACACACACACACACACACACACACACACAGACTATATACTGGGAGAAATAGAAAATAGTTAAATTTAAAAAAACATTTGTTCAACACAAAAGTACTTATTGAACACCTATTGTGTATTACTTTCTATAGTAGATACACCGAAGATTGAAGTTTGCATACTATAATTTTTCAAAAGGTTCTCACTTGCCACTACATATTTGCTAGAACTCTTAAACAAATTTAGGTTATCATCCTGTTTAAGCATACTTCAAAACCACTTTGTGTTATATGGATAATTATTACTCTCATTTTTTTTTAGCAAATTAAAAACAAACAATCATAGAGAGCTTAAATGCTTTTAAAACTCAATACAGTTTTAGAACTTGAATTCCAGCCTAGTAAGTCTGGCTCCAGAATCTACAGTCTTTAAATTTTTTAATGTTTATTTACTTTTTTTTTTTTGAGAGAGATAAAGAGTGAGGGAGCAAGTAAGCAAGCAAAAAAGGGACAGAGAGAGAGGGAGATACAGACTCCGAAGTAGACTCCAGGCTCTGAGCTGTCAGCATAGAGCTCAGCGCAGGGCTCAAACTCAGGAACTGTGAGATCATGACCTGAGCTGAAGTCAGACACTCAACTGACTGAGCCACCCAGGCGCCCCAACAATCTACATTCTTTACCACTATCTGCTTGCAGTAGTTGATGATTTTAAGGAGTTCCTGGTTTGTAAGAAATGGTAGATTTAGAGATGAGTAATAAAAACATAGCCGTAATATGAACAAAGCATGCTGAAAGAAAACAAAGGAGTGCTTGGCCATGGGTTTGTTTAGATCAGAGATCAGCAGCCTACAGTCCACTGGCCATATATGGCCTACGGTCTGTTTTCAAATTGCCTGCTATCTCAGAATATGTTTTTACATTTTCCAAATGATTATTAGAAAAACAGAAAGAAAAATAATATTTTCCTGACATATAGAATCTTATGAAATTTAAACTTTGGTGTCCGCACATATGTTTTATTGGATCATAGCCACACTGATTAGCTTATGTGTTTTTTGAAAGCCGCCTCCCTGATGCAACAGACTTAAATGGTTGTTAGAGATCACATGGCCTATAAGGCCTAAAATATTTACTCTCTGGCCCTTTACAGAAAAGCTGCATGACTTCTATTCCAGAGAGAGCTTTTTCTACCAACTGCAGTTTGGGAGGAAGAACATGTGTGAGTACAAAGCCATGAAGACGTGAAGGAGCGCAGTGTGTTTAGGAAGGCACAGGTAGTTGAGTATGGCTACTGTCTGTCTGCCAGTTGAGTTGCAGTTTATGGAAAGAAATTCCATTTTCTTCAGCAGGAAGTGGAAACTATTGAACTGTTTCAATGGGCCATGCCTTCCTTTTCTAAGCACTGATAAATAAATGTTGATTTTGCTTCAAACTTAATAACCCATCTTGGTTTCGTACTTTTTAAAAAAAGAGTTCTTTCTTCCTTCTCATCTTGTCTGATAAGCCATGCTGCTGCTTACCATTATTGACAAGGTTTCCCACATGAGGAATTGTTTGTCTGCAACCCATTTTTCATAGGCGTCTTGTGAGTTCCCTAGAGAGATGAGATCATACAAAGAAATGTTTGTTATTATTTTCATTGTTTTTTATTCACATCATTGTCATTATAATTACAGTTGTCATTCATCTTTCTCCTTGTGTTTTCCTCTTGCTCCCTAAGGTTTGGTTTTTCTGCTATACTTCATTTCTTATTAGGAATTTGTTTTATTTGGTAAACGTATGTTTGCTATTTTCTTACTGTATTATTTCCACCTACCAGGTGACTGGTGTGTGTGTGTGTGTGTGTGTGTGTGTGTGTGTGTGTGTGTGTGTGTGTAGATGTACATATATGTAACAGAGAGGGTCCAACCATGTTAAAAATTTGAACTGGTATCCACATCTGTGCATAAAATAATGGTCAGGACTTAAGGTCCATCATCCTGCCAATAAAGTTTCTAGATATTAATCTGATTTATGAGGAGTATTTGGGCTTTGTTTTATCTGTTAAGTGAACTCTGTCAGTGATCAGCTCACTGACACCATGAACAATGGCCAGGACAGGACCAGTAGAGACTCACTTCAGTTGAGAGTTCTGTGAATGATCAGCACAGTTCTGTCCCCTTCTCCCCGCTCCTCCCACCAATTGTTCTGTGATGCTCTACTGCAAGAAACAGCCGGTCCTACTCAGGAGTTTCTGGATGTTAGGAGGATGAGTGGATGTTGGGAAATGGTGACCATCAGCAGCTTTGTTCTTGATCTTGATGGGGAAGGAGTTCTGGGTGTTAAGGGGCCACAGCCTAGAAACCACACAATGTTATAACTCTAAGTTTTTACCATTTTTGGACAAAAGTTCCTTAAGTAGTCAGAATACCATATTAGGTTTGGAGAAATCTTCTTAAACAGGTAAGATACTGTTTCTGCTTCTATTCCCCATAATGCTTAAGTCATTCTTTGGTGTTCTGGTGAGCAGCTAAATAGGAAGAACTGTTCAGTTCATTATCTCTGTAGAGCGTTACATGGAAACTCAATCCAAGAAAATCACTGTGTTTCATAAAATCACTAAATAAATTATTTTGGCTGGCACAGTCACTGGAAGAACACAGCGTCTTGTTTGTTCAGTGTTTTCTTTTACAGAACATCAGATAACATGTCAAAATGTTATATAAAATTAGAAACGTCACGTGGTACACATCCTTATAATGCACAGCTAGACATAGTTAAAAATCACGTATATGCTCTGTTCTTTTCTGTCATATAGATTTTAGTGCTTTGTAAAGTATACTGTGTACTGGACTAAAATCTTATTTTTTAGAATCATATAAAATGAAAATAAAATAAAAATCTACTGTGTATGTAGTACATAGAATTGGGGTTCTATTATTTGGAGTCTTGTTACTATTATGTTGCTTACCTTTTTCCTGTTTGTTGATTTTATTTATCAAAAGAAGCCGGGGGTCTCTGTCATATACAGCATTGTTCTGATAGGAAAAGTCTAATATGAATTAGGCAGAGTCTCTGTCCTTAAGACGTTTTAATGGTTTTCATGGTGCTTTGTGCAGAGGTGTCTGTGAGGTATGCAGGGACCACTTGTTGACGTCCCTTTTCCTGTACTGTGACTATAGTACTTCTATCCTCCCATTGGACAGAGAAAGTTAAAGGCTCACCAAGATTCAGCCCAAAAAGGTTTCATCGTATTGACCAGAGTGACTTCAAATTATTATGAAAGGAGATTAAGGGAGGTGTTTAGAAATAAAATACCAGATGACAGAATTGATATGATTCTGAATTTTTCTATTATTAAGCACAAGAGAACTTCCAATTTAGCCTCTGCAAAAACTTACAATTTCAGAATCTTTCTTTCCTATTTTGTTTCTGTGCAAAACTTTTTACATTAAATCTATTTGAGCTTAATGAAATTCTGTTGTTAACAATGGATTAATTATGGTGGACTGGGGGGCTCAGTTGGTGAAGCATCTGACTTCAGCTCAGGTCATGATCTCATCCTTGTGGGTTCGAGCCTCCTAGGGATTCTGTGTCTCCCTCTTTCTCTGTCCCTCCCCTTCTCATGCTCTGTCTCACTGTCTCTGTCTCTCTCAAAAATAAATAAACATAAAACTTAAAAAAAACCTAAATGGATTAATTATTATTTTCTTGATTAAACAACTGTTTATTGAGTTTGTATAAGCCAGGTACTTTGTTCTATGTCAGGATAATATTTTGAAGATACATTTCCAACCTCAAGTTTGTCATTCAGAAGAAGACCTGAAACATGAATAAATAATGTATTCTTTTGAATTACAGCATTTCTCCAGAATTGTATATTACCTTTTTAAACTATACCACAAGTAAGTCTTATTATAATTTTTACTTTTTCTTATATAATGGGACTTCTTTAAAAATAGTATTGTACACGAGAGTTGACTAATAATTAATTGGCAAATATGATAGTGATGATGATGTTCCTGACATCCTATCTCCTCCAAGATTGACTGGCTCCTTGAAACATATGCCTTTTATGTTTAATTTGATTTTACTTGTTGCAGGCAAAATTATGGGCAGAACTTTAACCATTTATGAGCAAAGGAATTTGGTGACTGATCTTTACCACGGTTTTCTTATACTTTCTCTTGTCATTTCTCTTAGCTGTTGTAATGCCATAAAATCTACTTGTTTACTGAGGCTTTTAGATAATTATAATTTTATGTGTCCTGCTTAATAGTTTTATGTGTAACTGGTACTTTTTTGTTGCATAGCGTTTTTCCCTGTAGGATATATGCGAGGGTGTAATATATTCATCCTGTCTATTTGCTGTACCATTCTGTGAAAATCATTACCAGAAGATGGTGTGCACTTCTCTATGAATGGATAAAAGGAGGAATTGATTTAGTTTCATAGCAAAATTAAATTATATTTCAGTCAGGCCTCCAGTTATGAGATGGTGTAGGCCTCATCTCTATAGCATATGAGAAAATGTTTCATATATATAACAGAGGCTTACTCTTTCAAAAAGTTTTAAAATATAATCACTTTGATGCAAAAATACTGCATCTGTTTTATATTTCTATCATAAAACAGTTACTATGTATATTTCAACCTTTTTGGTGACTCTGTGAGGTATAGAGAAGTCAACTCTGGGTTTCTAAAATAAGGGTGTCATTTGCTGGGGTTTCAGGGAAGGCAGAATTGTCGGAAATTGTCAGAAAATATGAGACCTGAGGCATCATACCAGAGGTGAACTCTTGGTACTTGGTATTTAACTCACACTTTGGTAGTTATTTTACTTACTGTTTTCATTTCTATGAATTTTGAAAATAATTCTCTAAGAGTACAAAGACTACCTTTCACCAGTTGTTGACATTTTGCCACATTTTAAAATTTTGAATCATTTGAAAATAAAATTACATACATCATGATTCTTCATCTCTAAATATTTTAATATATATTTTTTCAAAAAAAGGTTTTGCTCCTATGTACTAGCAACATGATTATCATTACCAACATGTATCATTGTCTCAATATTATCTATGCTTTAGTTCATATTTACATTTTTTATGATTGTCCTCAATTTTTCTTGATTTGATCCAAGAGCTGATCAAGGGACCAGCATTCCAATTGTTTTGTGTCTCTGGTCTCCTTTAATATAAAGGACTGACACCCTGCTTCCATTATCTTTGTCTTTCTTAAGACATTTTTGTTGAGACCAAATCAGTTGCTTTTAAAATATCTTCTCTTTGGATGAAGCTTATGGTTTCTTCATGGATAGATTCATTTTAGGTTCATTTTGGCAAGACTACTGCTTTGCTTCTGGTGGACATTTTCGTATCCCATCAGGAGGCATTATGTCTGTTTATTTATTTTGGGAGACTGGGTGTTTGGTTAACATGTTAACCGTTATACTTTTTCATTTTAAGAGTATGCATTTCCATCTATAATTAAGTAATTTCTCAGATAATACTTTAAAGTTGTGTAGTAATCTTGTTTTCCAATAAGCCATTGGTATTTTTTTTGAGTTCCAGTTATTACATCTATGTTCAGTATCTCACATTTTTCTTTGAAGAAACACTCTTTTTCCTTCCAAATCTCTAGGGAAGATTGACTCACAGTGGCTCCAATGTGGTTGCTGATAGGTTCACATTAGATTGCAAAGACAGGAGCTCTTTTTACGTTCAAAGTTTGGTTGCGGTGAATAGTATTGCATATGAAGTACAGCATAAGATGCCACTGGAAGGCTGAACTCCAAGATTTTCCTGAGAATTTGACAGGCAGAGCAATCTCAGAGGCTCTTTCACGTTATCTGTCTACAGAGGGAAACCAAACCTACAAATCACATTTTGAAGAACTGAGGAAATATCAGCACCTAACTTAAATATTAAACTAGTGATTCTGATTATTGTTTTTACCTTATTCTGTTGGAGACATATGATCTTATTTACTATATACTCAACTGTAAATTAGATGGTATTAGTCGTACTTTATAAATGAGAATACTGATGATCAGAGAAGTTCTGCAAGTTTGGTAAGGCCAAACAGCTAATGATGGCAAAGAGGAAATTCAAATTTAAAATTATCTACCTCCAAACCCCGTAACTTATTCACATAGTTTGTTATTCCTAAAAGGATCAAAGTAACTGAATATCCATTTATCGAGCAAATAAGCATAATGAACTTTAGGAGACCGAGGAAACACAGAATTCAATAAATCATAGGGTAGGAAATCCCTGCACATTTTTAAAAGTTTTTGATTTGCCTTTGAATTTATTGTCAATGAGTTAATGGAGGCTAAGTTTAGTTGTATTAGATGAAGATATATCTCAGAGACTTTGTGTAACACACCTTCTTGCCCATTTGGCACTTACTTTGTACCAGACACTGTGCTAATTACCAGGTGTAAATTAAGTCATTTGCCTCACAGTAGATCTGTAAGTTAGGAGTTACTATTTTCATTTTACGTATGAGGAAACTGAGGCCCAGTGAAGTTAAATGACTTGCTAAGCACATTGCTGTCAAGTAGCAATACAGTCACTGGATCCTGTACTCTTTACATCTCATTTAATACTGGCTTCCTATGAGAGATTTTTATTATTGTCTGGTTAATATATTTGTAAAATCTTCTCTTCTTTTTCAGATGTGAAGGTGCATTTTATAATTGGCTAATTAGTTCAAAGTACTTGTTTTTGAAAATGTACTCCTAGGTCTAATCTGAATCAAAATATTATCATATCATTAGTTTGGAAAGATAAAAGAGGTAAAATATTTTATTTTGTTTCTGGACAATTGTATAAATCAGAGATCAATTTGTGATATATTACTATACTGACTCATAGCACTCTATCAACAAATATTCTTAATGCTTCTACTTTGTTCCTAGCACTGCTCTAGCTGGGCGTAGAGGAAGGAGGTGAGCAGATAAAACACCTTCCGTCATGGAACATACTCTCTAGAATGTTGAATAACACATACTTAGAAACAAGATACTTGGAGATTCAATAGCTATGATTTAGACCTTCAGTGGGTGGGGAGTGGAGGTTTTTAGGTTGTGAGGTATTGACTCAAGGGGAAAAAATACACAGTTGACTCTAAAGAAGGCTCCATTTAAAATTACTTACCGTAATTAGGAAAAATAGTGTTTTCATAAAGATCTAACACTCCATCAAATACATTGAGGAGAGCTGACAATGTTTCCTATAACTTATATGAAAGGTGTCATGATTAGTGCCCTGCCAAAAATTGTGAAAAGTCGAGATTTTTACCTTCTCACAAGCTAAAGTGTTAGCCTGCCCTAGTTTCACACATGTTGGCAGAAGATCAAGGCTCCAAGGTCAGAAGTAAGGGGCTTTATTCCTCACATACAGCAACAAGTGTGACCTTCATATACCCATCATGTTCACATCTGTTCCTTGTGTGTCCCAAGTCTGCAGGGGAAATATGGGAAGGGGTCCTGGAGGACTCTGCATACACCATGGATTTGCATCACAGCTGAAGACTCAAGCTTGGGATCTTTTATAAGAGATTGCAGTCTTTTATAAAGGATTTCCTGCAGAGAGAAATTATTATTATACTAGCCAGGAAAGCAGTCCTGCCGGAGGGTGACACTATCTCTGTCTTCCAAGATTGTTAGCGATACACACGTCCTTGAATACTTAATCCGGAACAGAGGACATTAGTGTCTTTGTTCTCAAAATGAGCAGAAATGTGGGACATCCTTAGAGAATTATCTTTCAATATCCTTCACTCTATAGTACTAGTTTTTCATGGCTTGACAATGAACTATCACTAAACACTGGTTACTTGTGTATATTGCATATAGGGGAGAATGACGTAGTTAGATCACATATATGATGGGCTTGGTCATAAAATGTCTAACTTACATACGAGGAAAATGAGGTTCATGGAGATATATTTATGGCTCAATATTCCATAGTTAATCAATTTCAATGTCTGGATTTAATACCAGACGTTTTCAGTAATCAAAAGAAACCAATATTCACTATGTAAATATACCTATGCAATTTCTAGCATAAATAGATAGAACTCCTCCATGCTGAAAACGACTTTCAGAATTTCATGTTAGCATGACATCCACATCTATTTGGCATTCACCCATATTATCAGCTTTCACCTGAGAAACACTTTCCATTATGTAGTTCAGTCTCCTGAAAAATGTGCTGGCACCAACCTCCTCTCACAGGTTAGAGAAGTTGGGGCAGCTCTGGTTCTATGCAGCTGGAGAGGTGGTTTCTTCAGGGAGTCTGGCTGATGGATATTCTAGCCCCAGTGAGTTCGAAACGTGTCTCGATTAGAAACATCTACAATGCATTCATGAGTTGCCGTTTATAGGAAGATCAAGGCAGGACATAATAGCATTCTGTGGGGTTTTGAAAGGACTGTTTTTTTTTTTCTTCTCCAACACAATAAAGTTTGTTTTCTAGAGTTTAGTAAATATTTAAGTGTCTTCAGTCAGCAGGTCAGCATTATTTTCAGTATCCATATGATTTCTTAACCGGGATGTGTTTTAATATAGAAGTCCCTTACATACATAATTTTCAGAAATGTGCAGTGTTGGAGTGATTTTTGTGTATGTGTATGAATTCTTAAACCCCCTTTTTCTAGCCGACCAAAATTCTTATAATTATATATTTGAATTAATGAAGACCATGAAAGCACTGTGACAGAATAATTATCTTTAATTATACTAATTACATAAATGGATAGAAATTGATGATGAGGGCATTACACTGTGAAAATAATAGCTTTGTATTAATGATTGGATCTTCTTGTAACTTATCTTAACCATCCTCCCTACCTTTTCCGACCTACATTTGACATCTAAAAGTTTAAGAAAAATTTTGAACTCAGATTCCTTCATATATACCCTGAGTTTCTATGCTTTTTCTGAATTAACTAGGATGATCTGTGTTGCTAGATTTAGCAAATAAGAATCCATGGCCTTCACATAAATTTGAATTTCAAATGAACAGCTGATATGGCTTTTTTAGTGTAAATCCAAATATCACAACATGAGTTCTTTAAGGCAGTGCACTTAGTAACTGTTAGTTGGATTTGTTTCTAAGAGGATATATACCCAGTCTTCTATCCAGTGTTCCCACAAAATATAGAAAGAATTGCAAGCATTTTATTGAAATGTGAATTAGCCCCAGAAGTAAATTTTTAATCTTCAGTTTAAACTGTAAAAGTTAAGTTGTCACTTGTACTTTACAAAGGTCACATGAAGGTTACATGCCATTCTTTGGTTATACAATACAGGCATAAAGGTTTTTTCTTAAATAATGTATATATTCTAATGTATTTCTCATTAAGGAAGGCAAATGAATTTATAAATAATGTTTTCCCCAAGCTATTTTTTAAATTTTAAAAAATTTTTTTAAATTTATTTTTGAGAGACAAAGAGAGACAGTGTGAGCAAAGGAGGGTCAGAGAGAGAGGGAGACACAGCATCTGAAGCAGGTTCCAGGCTCTGCACTAGCTGTCAGCACAGAGCCTGACGCGGGGCTCGAACCCACAAAGTGTGAGATCATGACCTGAGCTGAAGTCGGACACTTAACTGACTGAGCCCCTCAGGCGCCCCCAAGCTAGTTTTTAAAAAAAGGACAGATATTTTCTTGATTTTTATTAATAGCAATTTAAATTCCACAGGTCTTCATCAGACCCCATTTCTTTTCAAATAGATTGTTAACTGACAGTGTCCATGAATTACTTATCAAATACTTGTCTGTAATGTTTTCCTCCTTTATTACTGGGATTCACAAATATGCAGGGATCGCCTTATTCCTATTGTGGCTTATTTGGTGAAATCTTGAAGCCCTAAACTCTGCAGCACTTCCCATTGAGAGCAATTGTGCTTGTGATCTAGAGAGAATGAGAGAGAGAAGTTAACTTAGATGCTCTGTGCAATCAGAATATAGACTCTGTTGCTAACTTTATGACACCACTCCAGCACTGATGATTTTCTTAGAAAACTACTTATAATTACGAGTTCTTAAATAAAAAGGAGATTTGTCTCAGAGTCAGGTCTTAATGACTGCTCTGCTCTTTTGATCCAGGGACCTGGGCCACTTTGTGGAATGCTAACGTTTCCTAAAATAGCCCTGAAGCAGTTGTGTTAAGGCCCCTCTGCAGATACTCCCTAATGAGAGTTTAAATACTGTGGTGTCCTTTATCAAGGAGAGCCCACACACTTCCAAAGCTGTCACAGCTGGCTAACTCTTGGTCCGATTCATAAGGGATTAATTGGCCATGGGTGCTCGCGAGCTGAAATACTGTCATAGCGGCTGTAGATCTGTCACTTTGATACACAAGGTAATCAAGTCCAGTAATAGAGTCTCCATGAATGTTAATAGCTTGCCTTAGCAAGAAATCATTAGAGGCTGTTTACTTGATGTCACATGGAAGAACATAGTCTGGACTTTTAGTTCAAGATCATTTGATATTTTGTGGGCTAAACTTCTTCCTCAAAACTGTACTAAGTATCAAATACGTTGTGTTTTTTTGGAGACTAACTAAAAAGGAAATGAAGCTTTAAGAATCTGAGCTTGAGGAAACAACCTCAAATTGAAAATAAAACTGAAATACATTTTTTCTAGGTTTCTTTTTAGCCTTTTTTTTTTTTTTTTTGGTAATGGTTCAAGCAATCAGAAAAAAAAAATCGAGTGAAAAGTGAAAGTTTACTTTTCTATTGTTTTCAGTCTCCCTGTCCCCCCCAACCCAGCCCCACCAGGGATAACTTAGTTTCTCTGAAATGAAATCTTTCCAGATCATTTACTGTTCACTTAAAAATAGGGTTTTATATATTCACACATGTAAATAGATTTATGTATTTTTATATGAACGGGATTATAGTTTACTTTTCTTTAAAAGCATTTTGGTTGTCTGTAATATAAATATATTGCATTCTAACAGTAAAACAATATTCCCTAAATTAAAGATGCACTTTAATTTGTTTAAATGTTAATTACATTTCAATTTTATAAATTTTCTAAGAAAATAGATGAGAAGTAAATTGTTTAATTTCAAGGTTAGTTATCTGAAATATTTTTTGATTTTGCACCTAACGTATTTTAATGTGTAACGCAGAGCCTAACACCTGCAGCCTTTGCACAATATTTAAGGCACTGAGTTTTTAACATGAAAATTTACACTTTGCTCTCCTAGATTTCTCAGAAGTGATTAAACTTCTCATTGGACACTATCTGAGAATATTTGTCTGTGGCTGCATCCTTAGGGGTAATAGTCCTATGTTAGGAAATTATTGGAGGAAAGGGGAAAATGATGAAATTACAGATTGATCAGACAAGAAGGTGACTTTGTTGAAACAAGAATTTTAGCATTAACAGTTGAATTGAGGAGTATCTGCCATCCCAAAGTGTAGGGAGAAGTTTGAGGACTGCCAGGGATTTCCTGAGATTAAGCCCCCTGGACATTGCTGTTACGCACCCCCCAGGAAGGATTCATTCTAAGACTCTGATGCGTGTTCTACACACAAACTTTTTCAGCCAGGTGAATGCCTATGCTTCTGGACAGCTAGCATATCTGAATATGTGCAAATGAGAGAAATACTTTATCCTGATAATTTATTAGTTATGTAAGTAAAAACATAGCTATAATAAACTATCATACAGGGAGAGATTTTAAAAGTTATTAGGGTTAAGTTTTTTAAAAATCTTCAAATGGAGCATACAATTGGCTCATGAAATTCTGTTATTTATTTAGACTCTAATTAGTAGCTAATCCTAGTAGTTTCTTTTTACTTCCCATGTTGAAAATCACCTCAGTATTCAGTATGTCTAAAAACAATTCAGTTCAGAGTACCTGTATTACAATAGAATGAAGGGTTTAAAACAATATATAAAAATATGGTGTGAAAACACCAAAAAAGAGATTGGAAATGGACATTATATATTTTATGTACATCTCTCCTAGACTAACTAGGAAAATTGACACATTCAAAGCATTTTTAGCATATTTAAGTTATACTTAACACACTTAAAGCAACTGGAATAGAGACTTTAAATTGTAGTTGCTTACTAAATTGTGGATTTCATCTTCTAGTTACTACTCAGTTGATCGATCATAAAAATATGGGCACATATTTTCATAAAAGAATAATAAAACCAAACCTATAACCATTTGTTAGAAAATATAAGGTTTATTTAAAAAATGCCATTTATTTTTAGGTTCTGAGTGCATTTTAATGGACAGTTCTTTGTGATGTGGCCAGTGAGTAGTGTTGTTACAGAATTGAAAGAGGTCTTTGTTCTCTCTGTTGTATTACATGTCCCTCAAAACTGCAGTTCATCTGGCAAGTTATTCTGCCATCTTTTTATGTAACAGGCAACAACTAGTTTAAGATTTATAATGCAAGAATACCAACTGCTCTGAGGTTTATATTCTATGGACCCTGAAGTGTAAGTGGAGAGGAAGAAGGGATGACAGTCAGTACAGGTTCCATCCATACGCCTACTTTAGAAAGCCGTGCAGCCCCAGTGGTGGCCCAGAAAGATGGTGGCAGTTGTCTAGAAAAAGCTATAGCTGAAGAGCTAGATGGCACAATGAATCGGGTGGTGAAATAAGCACAGGAGCAAATAAAGACCTAGATGTGCTTGGGACATGTGAATGCTTCAGAAGTAATTCTCTCTCTCTCTCTTTTTAATGTTTATTTATTTTTGAGAGAGTGACAGAGTGTGAGTGGAAGAGGGGCAGAGAGAGGGAGGCACAGAGTCTGAAGTAGGATCCAGGCTCCCAGCCATCAGCACAGAGACAGACGCGAGGCTCGAACTCATAGACTGTGAGATCGTGACCTGAGCTGAAGTCAGATGCTTAACCGACTGAGCCACCTAGCAGTAATTCTAATAATATCTCAATCAAACAACATAAATATTCTGCCATTTGTACAAATTTTTAATAGTGACATTTTGTTGGAGTCTTACACTTACCAGTTCAGTGTGTTGCTGTTTATTCTTGGCTTTTCACAGCTTGTGAGATTTCATGAAACAGTATTAACTTCAGAACAATTTCAGATGTATCTCCTGAATGTTTGATCAAATGTATTAGTCCTGTCTTTGCCCATTTGAGTCAATAGGTTTGTTATTTTTTTAGTACAAAGCATATTTCTTTCCATTGTTATTAATGATCGCCTAGTATATGTAGACAAAGATGCACTGAGAGTAAAGAAAATGAATTAGTTGTAAGACCTTTACCTTGAGAAGCTTTTATTCTATGCAGGAGATAGAAACGTAAGCATATAGGTATGACAGTTTGAAAAATACTGGAATACAGGCATAGGTAGAATATTGTGGGAAGAGAAAGGAGTAAGCAATGCACAGAGGGCCTGTAAAAGTGTGTTCTTCCACTGAAATAATTTCTAACAGAGCCCCACATTCCTGTCACGACATACTCCATCCTTCCTGTCTCTATTAGTGCCTGCTGGCCTTCATTGATAAAGTTACGGAAATCTGACTATGAGAAACTCCCTCATGAGTAGTTAGGCGAAAGCTTAGCTGTTTTGGGTAAAATATCTTAGAATTTGTATGATAATTTCCTTTCAACTGTGCATTTTCCTTCAGCCTGGTCTCAATGTACTAGAGTGGAGTTATCCTGCACTTGCCCTAAATGTATTTTTCATTTCCTCATTTCTCTCTTCTTCATAATCTATGATTATAGACTCCCTGTTTGCCATGTCTTGATGACAGGGACTGCGTCTACAGTTTTATTTGTAAAACGTTCAACCCAAATATCAACAATGAGGGCTCTATCTAATAGGCAGAGCTTTATTAGAGGTGAATTTTACCAATACAGATCATGGACCAGATCTGGAAATTTATAAGAATATCATTTCATACCAAATTATCTTTATATATATATTTTTCTGAATGGTCCTATAAGTTACTCATAAATAAAAGCTTATCAAGAGCCTTGCTTACAGGAACCGAGGGCTTAAGAATTATTGTTATGAGCTTGTGAAAGAAGACTCTCATAGGCAATTAGAAAATACTGTTTCTTTGCACTTCCTGCTTGTAGAGACAAGTAAACCTTCTCTAGTGTTTTATGAAAAAAGCAGCTGACACTTAAAAAAGCCAATTAGTAATAGAGCTACTTAATTGCTCATTTGGGTTTTTGTCTCTCCAAGTCAGTTTGTTTGCTAACATTTTCAATAACAACAAATAGAAAGTGTAGTTTAATGTGAAAATCAATACTCCACAGAGATCAACAAAACCATAGCTGCAAACAAACATCAAACTAGCTTTGTTTTTTTTTTTAATCCGTTTGAACAACAGTTTGAATTCTATTATATTGAATCCATCCCACGGAAGATTAAAAAAGAATGAGTCAATAGTACAAGTGAGATGCAACAAAAAATTATAGGAAATAAATTCACAAATGTTTTTTGAATAAACAACGTGAGTAAAACATGGAAACATTAAAACTCTGTGAAATCCAGCATAATATTAAGGCTTATAAATGCAGATTTTTTTAATACGACCTTATTCTCCAACTGTAAAAAATGTAGCTCATAAACTATTGTTCAGGGGCGCCTGGGTGGCTCAATCGGTTAAGCGTCCGGCTTCGGCTCAGGTCATGATCTCACAGTTCGTGGGTTCGAGCCCTGCGTCGGGCTCTGTGCTGACAGCTAGCTCAGAGCCTGGAGCCTGCTTCCGGTTCTGTGTCTCCCTCTCTCTCTGACCCTCCCCTGCTTGCACTGTCTCTGTCTCTCAAAAAAAAAAAAACATAAAAAAACTATTGTTCAGTAATTCTTTCTACAGATATTTAGCCGACACTTATAATGTGCCAGGCATTATTCAGGCTCCTGGAATAGATCTGTAAATGATTCAAAGACACTTCCCCTCATAGAGTTGAGATATTTGAATGGGATGAGAAATGAATAGAAACTAAGCGATAGATATTATACAGCATATAGTATTATATATGCACATATATGCATAATGTAGCATGTAAGATTATAGTGTTTGTTTTGAAAAAAAAAGAAAAATGTAGATAAAAGGGATCAGGAATGACAGTGGAATGAAGGGGGACATTGCAGTTCTAAGTAGGACTATCCTATAGGCTCACTTAGACCTACTCTTTCACATATTAGAAATACATGATGGTGATTTCAAAGTAATACATTTTTCAGCATAATTCAGTTTAGCCATTGACCTCAACTACCCCTTTTTCTTTCTGAAGTCCCCAAGATATAACTAAAAACAAAATGTCAGTCATATTAGGTAGAACCTGGGCTCCAAAATTCGGTACAGAACCTATTGACATGGTCTGATCTCAAAAAATACTATATTTATGGGAGTGCCCGGATGTCTCAGTAGCTTAAGCATCAGCTTTGGCTGAGGTCCTGATTTCATGGTTTGTGAATATGAGCCCTTCATCGAGCTCTCTGCTGTCAGTGCAGAGCCTGGAGTCTTTTTTGAATCTTCTATCTCCCTTTCTCTCTCTGCCCCTCCCTCACACACTCTCTCTCTCAAAAATAAATAATCATTAAAAATTAATTAAAAAATACTTATGTTAGGCTATCCAGAATGAAGACAGTAGATAAGGTATACCTCATCTATTTCTATTTTGAAGACTGAACAAGAATCGTAGCGCTGCCCCTTTGTTTGCAAGGGCAGTCCTGTCTTATACATGCCTTCTGGTGCCTGACCAACACAAATACTGGGACAACTCTTAGCCCAATTATCACTGGGAAAGTTGTTCATGTTGGGCCTGTCCATCCAGAACAATAGGTACAGATTTAGCCGTCACATAGGGCATGAGAGAGAAAAAGAGAGGATTCTGAGAATGAGTCCTCTTTACTTTGTCACTTTGGATCATGAGCAGATGGAAATCGCAGAAATAAATGGTGCCGTTAACTGGGGATGGTTCCATTAACTGGGGATGTGACTCAGTGATATTCTATAATATCCAAGACCAGGGAGTGGGAGAAGGGAGCAGGGCATCATATCTAGGAATTATGTTAAAGGTGGATGGTAAGGAGGAAGGCCTTGAGATTCTTGAGAAATGAGGAAATGTCAACAGTGTATGTGGTGTATGCATATGTGAAAACATTTCTTGAATGCTACTGCAACAGGTCTCTTACAAACAATATAGAATAAGTCGTCTTATTTTTTGTTAATTGTTTGTTAATTTTGTTTTATTGTTAAAAAAACTGATTGAAGGTAAGAGATATTCCTTTAAAAATATGTGCATCCTCATGTAAATGTATTGTTTGACATAGAAGTTTGGACATGTGGGGAAGGAATAATGATTGTGGATCCCTTGAAGCACATTATTTAGTAATGGAGAAACTCCTAAGCCCACAATTTTAAGAAAAGATAACCGAGTTCACCCTCCTTAAAATAAAATGCTAAAGAAGGGCATGAGAGGAAGCAGTCCCAGTACAAGGTGAATGATATAATCCATTACCAGATAAATGCACATTAAGGTAGTGCACAGACTTGCCTCCAAGATTGATCTGAGCTTGAATGGAAAGGGAAACTGCCCAATTACATAACAGAGTTTCCATAAAATTAAGACAGGTGAATTGTGACAGGTGCAACTATTATAAACAATAACAATACATGTCTTACAATTTCACACTCATCTCTTACATAGGTCACCCCAGGGTATCATTTTCCTTAAATGTAAAATACACTTGAATTATTCTATGTTTTTTGTTATTTGGCATAAGATATCTTTACTCCAAATCTAAAGCCTAGTGAAATTTAACTTATTTGAGGCTCAGCTAATCTACCATCTCTTAATAATACTAAGTTTCTCATTTTGTTTCCTCTGGTCCCCTCCCCTCCCATGCTGCCCCTCCTTTCCTCTGTTGTATTTCTAAAATCCTATACAATTTCTATAATGCATTTTGGCACAATATCTGAAGTTCTGATTTATTTCACTTATTCCACAGATATTTATTGGGTGCCTCCTATATACCAGGCAGTACTTCACTTGCTGGCAATATAGTGATATTCCATAGCATCTCTGCTCTCACAGAGTTTAAAGTCTAATGGGACTAGACAATTAATACATTGTTTATTGCAATAAATTCACATGATAACAATGTAAAGGGAAAATAATAAAAATGGAATGGAGTAAATTCAACTCAAATCGGCCCAAGCAAAGATAAAAGGTTATTTTTGACATGTATAAATTAAAAAATTAGAGGTACAAGAGACTTGAGTCATGTTACCAATCCTATTTAGAGCTTACTAATGGTTGGTAGAAGTACTACTCAATAAATGGATTTTAATGACCAGCACAGCACAGGAAACTTTCAGGGCAAGTAGGCCAGAAACTCAGCTAAAACTAGTGTTAAATATAAATTAGACATAATGGAGCAGGTAACTGAAAAGTCCAGAGGAAAGGTATTTTGGTTTATGTTGTCATTCAAAATCTTGCTTCTGTCCTTTCAGCCGCCTTCCTTTGTATTTGAATTTGTCTTCACTTGGGCTCCTCTCATTGTTGCAGTGTCTGCAGGTAGTTCCATTGTGTCCTAAAATTCCCTAAGATCTTACTCACCTCAGAATCGGTACCTCACATCAGGCAATCCCACACGCTGAATGCTGAGGTCCTTCAGACCTCAAAGTGTACAGCCATCAAATGGGAAAGGGGAGGAAGGAAAACGGGAACAAATAATTGTCTACCACATTGTCCATCTCTGTAATTAGGGAAACAGAGTATTCTAGATCCTAACATATATTATATATAAATGTTACATAGGATCTTAATATCTATTAGATTAGAATGATTATTGTTGTTTTTATGATTATCACCATTATGTTCAATATGTATTAAATAGTTGTTTCCACTTTTTTCCTAGAGTGTAGTTGTCACACAAGAAAAATACTCTAGGTTCCAATAGTAATAGATGCAATAAATATTTCTTTTTTCTAATAACTCCTACACTGATTCCATTTCATTCTTTTAAGTGCGTGGTGGCTACTATAGAAAGTCAGACTCTTTTCTTTTGTAGAATATGTCATTTGTTCCTCTACAAAATTGCCTAGAGAGAAAACCATATCCCTCTCTATCACTGATCTGCTACGACTTTATGTTCATGATTTAAAACAAGATGTAAAAAGATGTTGAGAACAGGGGCGCTTGGGTGGCTCACTTGGTTAAGCATCCAAGATTGGCTCAGGTCATGATCTTGAGGTTCATGAGTTTGAGCCCTGCATTAGTCTCCACACTGACAGCTCAGAGCCTCCCTCTCTCCGTCTTCCCCTGTCCCTCTCCCCCTCTTCTCCCTTTAACCCCCCTTCCAATAAAAAAACTGAAAAAAGCTATTAAGGACAATAAATTGAAATGTATTTACTTAAAGATAAGCTTACACTAAGAAAATTGTCTTAAATATCTGTGATTTCCTGTTACATCTAGTTTAAAAAGAATTGTACAGCTAATAACAGCAAATTTCATATTTAGTAAAGAAATTTAATATTTAGTTCTCAGTGCTTCAATAGAAATACCTGTTATTAACTGTGTCAGCCTGATTGTTTTCTGACTGCAGTTTTCAGTTAGATACAATCTCTTCTATTCATACAAAGGGGAGGGAAAGAGAAAAGGAGAATTCAGTTACCAAGTCACAAACTTGAATAGGCACTTACAGTAATACACATTTTGCAAAATTGTTTTGCTTTGTATGGAAGTGATTTCTCAAGATTTAAGTAAATGTAGCTAACTTGATTAAAGGTGTGTGCCTGGAGACATCTTTCTCGGTGCTTTAAGTATTCTAGTTTATAATCAGAGGGATTTTTATCCACATTGCATCATAGAACTGCTGAATTGCCTGTCTTCTTTCATGCTTAATGTGTTTTAAAAGCTTTAAAGAAACACACATAAGATTCCTGAAAGCTACATGTTTATAAGTATTCCACGATGGTAAGAAAATCAGTGTGTGATATCTTCTATGATAATGAGAGTGAGAAAGATGCTTGCCTCTCTAGTTGCTTCAAAAACTCTTACTTTTCTTACCTATTGAGACAGCAATGGGAGGAATTCTGTCCCTTGGAATGATCCTGCAAAGTAAAACTTACTCAGTGCTTCAACCCAAGAGATTCTAAATGCTATTTCCTTGTATTCTCTGTACATTAAAGAAAATATTTCTGTGGACTTTTTAAAATGTTTATTTATTTGAGAGAGCACATGACCAGAGAAGGGGGGGAGAGCGAGAATATGAATAGATGAATGAATGAATGAATGAATGAATGAATATGAATGAGAATGAGAATTCCAAGCAGGCTCCACACTGTCAAGCAGGGCTTGAATTCACAAACTGTGAGACCATGACCTTAGCTGAAATCAAGTGTTGGAGGCTTAAATGACTGAGCCACCCAGGTGCCCCTTTGTGGACTTTTATATGTAAAAACTTTCAAATGATCTCATAATTTTATAAATGGCTATTTCACCTGGGCCTAGAAGCAGCATTGCTTGGGTCCTGAGTCTGAGGACAGGAAACAGAAAGGCAATCTTTTAATCATTTAATCTTCCTTACTTACTTATCTTACCTCTGCTTACCCTTCTTTCTCCCAAATGTAAAGTATCCTTCCCCAATCATACTTCAAAAGACCTTATACATATCGATTTATTTTACTCATTTATTAATTTAACTCAATTTACTCAGATCAATCATTTCAACTATTGAGATGAAGAACCAGTCTTAAAGTCTCCTGTTTTCATATGCATATTCTACTGATTTGTCATTCTTTATTCCTTTATAATAGTTTGAGTGACAAACTTTAATATTATCTCTCCTATTTAAATTTTACAAATCTATTGGTTTAATAATGCAGTGTGTATCTTTGGATTTTTATACCTGATGTTCTTCATTTAGCTTATCATTCTGGATTTAAATATTATTTATGTTAGATTTCAACTATAAAAATGTATATTGTTAATATTTAAAGAATTATTTATCCCACTGGAGGCAGAATCACAGAATTTGGGTAAGAACCTAAAAATCTTAATTTTTCCATTCTAAATCTTGTCTCTGACTTTAAAAAATATACTTGTTTTGTTTGACTTATTCTTTCAGTGTATTTCTTTGCTATGGTAACAGTTCCTTTAAGCGTGGGTGAGTTATTTACCCAGTAAATTATTTGAACATGGACAAATTGCTTTTAAAATTTGTCCTACAAGAGAACATCATCATGTACCAAAAAAAAAAAAATGATGCTCTTTTAACACAGACCTGAATTCCAAATGAAACATTTCTACTATGATAGTTCTTCTGATAGGAATCCTAAATATGCTGTATTTTGTGTGTGTATACTTTCAAAAGCACCCCCACCCATGTATATCATCAGCGGAGTCCACATCCTAGAACCCAGTGGTTATGAACTTGGGAATATTTGCATTTATAATTTGAAAAGTGATTTATCTTGCTGTTAAGCAGTACATTGGAAGTTATAGTGGCAAAAGTAGAATTAGCATGTTATGGTTTTATTTAAAACATCTGAATAAAACACTTATTTTCTTTACTTGGTGAAACTTTCCGCTCTCAATGAGACCTAAGTTAGGGTAAGGACTGTACAGGAGCGGTGGAAGATTTTTATTACACTAAACATTAGCTGCCAAGGTTACGTTGTAACCATTGTAATCTGACTGCAGCAAGGCTTATTTTGGTTTTAACATCCTTAGTTGGGCGATAAAGTAAATGACATAATAATAATAAATCAGGCAAGTTTAGCTTGCTAATTTTGTAATTATAAGTATAATGTAGGTTTTATAGAATGTAATCTTATTGGCAAATTGAATATAACTTAATATTATAAATATAAGATAAAATCATTTAATGAGGTAAAATATTATATATTGGATGGAAATTAGATGAAAGTAAGTCAATCTAGTTCTTGTGTATTAAATTCACCTAGATTTTTTTTCACTTTTATATATGAAATATAATAGATATATATAATTTATTTCCTGGAACTCAAGGATAATGATTTCACTTATTCCCAGTTTCCATTAAATCATTTGTAAAATGAGAAAATAACACTCTTATTTCATGTGTAAACTGCTATGAAGGTTACATAAAATAAAGCATGTCAGGATCGTAACAGTACACTATACACCATAAAAGTTGGATAGCTAATAGAATAAATAATATATATTATAAATTGTTTTATTTGTGGGGTAAACATGCACCATTTTAAAGCATAGCCATTTAATTTTTAGATGTCTTATTCATAAGTGGTTTCTTCCCTGAAATAAGTATCCCTTGCTCACTTTTAGCTTTTGCTAAAAAATCTCTATTTTTAAAAATTTACATTTATTCCTTTATTTTGAGAGAAAGAGAAAGAGTGCAAATGGGGAAAGGGCAGCGAGAGAGAGCGACGGAGACAGACGGACAATCCCAAGCACGTCGTGCACTGACAGTGCGATGCTCGAACCTGTGAACCCCAAGATCATGATCTGAGCTGAGGCCTGATGCTGGACTGATTAAGTTTCCCAGGTGCCCTGTGAAACAATGCTTTTGGAAGTGTCTTTTATATATTTCCTTACTGACGAACATGCATAAATCATTCTAATGAATTTCTAGGGAGGGAGGTGTATTGGAAGAGCGGCCATAACTTTCTGAAGAATCCTTATAGTATCACGAGGCATCAGCCTGGGGCACATCTGAACTGAAATTGTTGCTCTGACATTTATAGATTTTTATCATAACCTAAAGCATAGGAGTCAGGGTGACACTCCTCATCCGTTTGCCAGGCCAAACTACCATATCGCCTTACTGAAGAAAGAATTTTGAGGTTGTATAATATAATATTTAGCGTGGGCATGACTTCAGTTCAATCTGGGTTTGAATTTGCCTCTGGTTCTTCCTTGTAAAATTCAAATTCTGCAACTATAAGATGAAGACAATTATTAGTGTTTCGAAAAGTTATTGTGAGAAATAAATGAGCTAATATATGTGCAGACATAAGCACAGTGATATATAGGTAAGATTCACTATTCATAAAACTTGAGCATGTGAGAAGCCCTTGGGAAATCCACTGAACTCTTCTAAACCACGTGTTGGTTGGAGACCAGAGTCCCAGATAAGTGCTTATCCTCGGTTTCTGTTTTTCCTAACATGATTAGAGTATATGAACCTGAGACAGTGCCACGGCCCTTCTCTTCTACCATGAAAAGCAGAGGATGCAATTTTAGTGCCTTCTGATTGAGAAAACTTATAACACATATACTCAAAAATATTTGAAAATTAGACTTTTCTTATTAACATCTCCTATATACATTAGAAAAACAGTAATGACGTGTGAAGGGATATGGATATATTTTTAGAAGTGTGTGTGTGTGTGTGTGTGTGTGTGTGTGTGTGTGTGTTTCTTAGGTATAGTTTTGTCACTTGTGGTGATTTTATTATCTGTATTATTACAGGCTCCTATAGAAGAAAATATTATCAAGGCTACCAATTGCTCCATAGTTTTAAATCTTAAAGTTTCAGTTGTTGTGCTGAGGCTCCCTGGGTCTCTGATTCAGACTTTCTTGGGCACAGGAGACCTGTGTTTACCATGCGGCTACGTAACTCTAGGGATAGTCAAAGGTACCAGTTCTAACATGGTGTCTCAGTTACCATATTGGTGGATGGGGAGTTCCCAGATGGGATATCTTCCGTTGAATAGAAAATACTCTAAACCATACGAAATAAATCAAATATATGATCTTACCTTTACTAAAATAGCAGTCATAAATGAAACATAGAAAAAGTACAGATGAGCATTGGTCAAATTCCGTGCATGACTTGTTTTGCACCCTATACAGAGTATACCTTATCAGGTATGAATTGCTAAATTTTTAAAACTCATCCCATGAGGATTTCTGTCATGAAATCAGAGATGCACATTTGATTCAGTAGTATAGGATGTCAAGTTGAAGGATATTCATACAGAGAAAATTATCTCTGGATGCATCTATCTTCATTTCAAAAGGACTGTTTGATATGTGCAAAAATGCTAAGTACTATTATTAGTTTAAATAGTTTATATTTGGAGAATTAGAATTCAGCTTATAATGGTGATAAATTTCATGATGATTGAGACTGGGTTTGCTGGCTAATTGTCCTTTATGGTAGAAATGTTTCTATACTTTCTGTTCTCACGTTGAAAGGTATGCTTATTAGTCGTATTTATATTTACATAAGAAGAATATGGATAAGAGAGTGGGAAGAGGGGAGAATGAATAAGACAATATGAATGTATGATTTTATCTCAATATTTGACGTAAGTACTAAGTAATTTAGCACTGAACACTACATTGTTATTTGCAACTAATACAATACTAGGCTTGTATGTTGTTACTTCTTAAACTTATTCAACTATTTTTTTTTAATTTTATGTTATGAAAGTTAGGTGTAGGTAAAGGACATTTTTAAGGATCTGTGAGAAATCTACTTCCCATTGTGAACCTTGAAACTTGTATATCTATAAAGTACAGATGAAATGTAGGTTAGGGCTGCAGGGGATGTGGGTATTAAAGGAATTCCAACACCAGGGTTAATGAGAAGCTTGTTCTGGTCATCTGCCCACTGCCATTAAATAACGCTTCAGTATACACTTTTTAAAAATTAAATCACTGGTTTAGATAGATATTTCTAAAGGCCTAGGAGAATATACAATTTCATTTGTATATATTCTATTAAAATAAGTTATAATAGAAAAACATGTATATAAAATACCTGAAGAATCAAAATTGAGAATAAAAAAAGTTTAAAATTCCACTAAAACTGAATTTCCATTACTTTAAGCATCTTTTTTGAAAAATTTTATTTTCAGTATTAACATGCAGTATTATAGTTCAAGTGTACAATATAGTGACTCAACAATTCTGTACATTATTCAGTGCTCATCATGATGACTGTATTCTTAATCCCTTTCATCTCTTTTACCAACCCCTGCCCAACTCTGGTAACCGTCAGTTTGTTCAGCATATTTAAAAGTCAGTCTTTTGTTGGTTTTTCTTTTATTCTTTGGGTTTTTTTTGTTTGTTTCTTAAATTGAATGAAATCATATGGTATTTGTCTTTCTCTTACTAATTTATTTCACTTAGCATTATATTCACTTTCTAGATCCATCCATGGTGTTGCAAATGCCAAGATTGCTTTTTTGTGGCTGTGTAATATTCCATTGCATATATATATATATACCACCCATTCTTTATCCAAGTGTCAGTGCACACTTGGGCTGCTGCTATAATTTGGCTATTACAAATAATTCTGCAGAAATGTAGGGGCTCACAAATATTTCCAAATTAGTGTTCTCATATTTTCTGGGTCAATACCCAATAGTAGAATACTGGATCACATGGCATTTCTATTTTTAATTTTTTGAAGAACTTCCATACTATTTTCAAGTGTCTGTGCCAGTTTGCATTCTACCTACAGGGCATACGCTCAGCAACACTTATTATTCTTGTGTTTTTGATTTTAGCCATTCTAACAGGTATGAGGTGATATTTCATTGTGGTTTCAATTTGTATTTCCCTGATAATGAGTGATGTTGAGCATGTTTGCATCTCTTGACCATATTAATGCTCTCTTTGGAGAAATCTGTTCCTGTCTCCTGTTTATTTTTTAGTTGCTTTATTATTTTTTATTTAATTTACTTATTTATTTATTTGGTGTTGTATTTGATCAGTTCTTTATATTTTTTGGATACTAACCCTTTATAAAATTATCTTTTGTGAATATCTTCTCCCATCCAGTAGTTTGTCTTTTTTGTTTGTTTTCTCTACTGTGCAGAAGCTTTTTATTTTGTGTGGTCCCGATAGTTCATATTGGTTCTTGTTTCCTTTGCCTTGAGAGACATATCTAGAAAAGTGTTGCTACAGCCAATGTCAGAGAAATTATTGTCTGTGCTCTCTTCTAGGAGTTTTAATGGTTTGGGGTCTGATATTTAGGTCTTTAACCCATTTTGAGCTTATTTTTTGTATGGTATAAGAAAGTAGTCCAGTTTTATTCTTTTGCGTGTAGCTGTCCAGTTTTCTGATCACCATCTGTTAGAGACTATATTTTCTCCATTACATATTCTTTTTATAAGTTTATTTATTTTGAAAGAGAAAGAACATGGTTTGGGTAGGGGCAGAGAGATAGGAGAGAATCGAAATAGGCTCCACACTATCACTGCATAGCCCAGTGTGGGGCTTGAACTCATGAACCATGAGATCATGACCTAGGCTGAAATCAGGGGTAGAGCGATTAACCAGCTGAGTCATCCAGACACCCCCTCGCCATTATATATTCTTGCCTCATTTGTCAAAATTATTTGACCATCTTATAGGTTTACTTCTGGGCTCTCTCTTTTGTTCCATTGATCTTTATGTCTATTTTTGTGCCAATACCATATTGTCTTAATTACTACAGCTTTGTAGTATATCTTTATATCTGAGATTTTACACTTCTAGTTTTGTTCTTGTTTCTCTGGATTGCTTTGACAATGCACATTTATGTGTGGTTCTATGGAAATTGTAGGATTATCTCTTCTGGTTCTGTGAAAAATGCTGTTGGTATTTTGATAGGTATTATGTTAAATCTCATGATCCCTTTGGGTAGTATGGACATATAAAAAGTATTTGTTCTTCTAACCCATGAGCATTGACTATCCATCTGCTTGTGTCATCTTCAATTTCTTACCTCAGTGTTTCACATTTTCAGAGTACTGGTCTTTTATCTCCTTGGTTATATTTATTCCCAGGTATTTCTGGTGCAATTTTAAGTAGGATTGTTGTCTTAATACCTCTTTTTGCTACTTTATTATTAGTAAATAGAAAGGCAAAGTTTTTTGTATATTGATTTTGTATCCTGCAACTTTAATGAATTTATTTATCAGTTCTAGTAGTTTATTTGGTGGAGTCTTAGAGTTTTCTCCATATAATATCATATCGTCTGCAAATAGTGAACATTTTACTTCTTTTCTCATCTGAATGCCTATTATTTCATTTTCTTGTCTCATTGCTGCATCTAGTATTATAGGTAATAAAAGTGATAAACATAGACAGCCTGTCTTGTTCCTGATCTTAAAAGAAATGGTCTCAGATTTTCATCACTGAATATGGTGTTAGCTGTGGATCTTTCATGTATGGCCTTTATTATGTTGAGGAAGATTCTCTTGAAACATACTTTATTGAGAATTTTTTTAAATCATGAATTGATGTTGAATTTTGTTAAATATTTTTCTGCATCTATTGAAATGATCATATGGTTTTTATACTTTTTCTTGTTGATGTGATGGATCATGTTGATTGATTTGTGAGTCTTGAACCTCCCTTGCTTCCCAGTAATACATTCCACTTGATAGTGGTGCATGACTTTTTAAACATTTATTGGTTAGTTTGCTAACACTTTATTGACGATTTTTGTTTCTATGTTTTTTAGAGATACTGGTCTGTAGTTCCGTTTTACTGTAGTGACTTTATATGATTTTGCTATCAGGGTAATGCTGGCCTCATAGAATGGATCTGTAAGTTTTCCTTCCTCTTCTATTTTTTGCTAATAGTTTGAGATGAATAGGTGTTATCTTTTCTTTAAATGTTTTATAGAATTAACCTGGAAAGCCATCTAGTCCTGGACTTTTGGTTCTGGGGAACTTTTTGATTACTGATTCAATGTCACTGCTGGTAATTGGTGTGTTCAAATTTTCTGTTTTTCCTTATTCACTTTTGGGAGGTTATATGTTTCTAGAAACCTATACATTTTTTTGAGGTTAATTTCTTGGCATTTAGTTTTTTATCATATCCTCTTATAATGTATTTCTGTAGTGTTGGTTGTTACTTCTCCTCTTTCATTTCTCTTTTGCTTATTTGAACCCACCCTTTTTTATGAGTCTGGCTAAAGATTTACCTCCTTTTTTTTTATCTTTTCAAAAAATTGGCTCCTGGTTTCACTGACCTGTTTTGTTGTTGTTTGTTTTTAGTTTCTATTTCATTTATTTCGCTCTAATCTTTATTCCTTCCTTCTACTGGTTTTGCATTTAGTTTGTTGTTCTTTTTCCAGCTCCTTTAGGTGCAGTTAGGCTGTTGATTTGAGATTTTTCTTGAATCTAGATGTAGTCCTGTTTTGCTATAAACTTCCCTCTTAGAACAGCTTTTACTGTATCCCAAAGGTTTTAGACTGTTGTGTTTTCATTGTCATTGTCTCCATGTATTTTTTAAGTTTCCTGTTTGAATTCTTGATTCATCCATTATTCTTTAGCAGCATGTTATTTACCTTCTATGTATCTGTGTTTCTCCAGTTTTTTTTTTTCTTTCTTTCTTATGGTTGATTCCTAGTTTCACAGAGTTGTGGTCAAAAAAGATGCATGGTATCATTTCAGTCTTTTTGAATTTGTTGAGGCTACTCATTTTGTGTCCTAAGATGTAATGCCTTTTGGAAAATGTTTCATGTGCACTTGAGAACAATGTGTATTCTGCTGTTTTAGGATGGAATGTTCTGAATAGATCTGGCAGATCCATTTTTGTCCAGTGTGTCATTCAGTATTACTACTTCCTTATTGATTTTCTGTTTGGATGGTCTATCTATTGACGTTAGTGGTCTGTTAACGTCCTGTACTATTGTTTTATTACTATCAATTATTTATTTTATGTTTGTTTGTAGCTGCTTATGTATTTGGGTGTTCCGTTTGGGGAGCATTAACATTTGTAGTTGTTATATCTTCTTGTTGGATTGTCCCCTTCATGATTATCCATTGCCCTTCCTTGTCTCCTGCTACAGTCTTTGTTTTAAAGCCTATTTTGCCACACATAGGTTTTGCTACCCAAGCTTTCTCTTCTATCCCTTCGCCTTCAATCTCCAAGTGTCTTTATATCTGAAACGAGTCTCTTATAGGCAGCATAGAGTTGTTTTATTGTCATCACTGTTAGTTTTGTTATATTTTGTTTTAATCATCCCATCAGTCTGTGTCATTTGATTGGAGCAGTTAGTCCATTTCCTTTCAACAAAATCATCGATAGGGATGGCCATATTGACATTTTGTTACTGGTTTTATGGTTGTTTTTGTAGTTCTTTTCTGCTCCTTTCTTCTCTTGCGCTTTTCTCTTGTAGTTTGCCAGCTTCCTTCAGTGAGAAGCTTCGATTTCTTTATCATTATTATTATTATTATTATTATTATTATTATTTTGCATGTCTGTTACGGGTTTTTGATTTGTGGTTTCCATTAGTTTCTCTGAGATCTTCTTTGTATAGCAGTCTGTGTTGTTAATTGTCAGTTATGTTTGAAACATTTTTTACTCTTCACCCCTCCCACGTTTTAGGTGTATGGTGTCACAGTTTTGTATCCTTTTATTTTGTGAATGGCTTAACTGATTTTTATAGATATACTTAATTTTACTGTTTCTGTGCTTCCTACCTTTCTTATTCCTGCTTATGTTCTTTTCTTTCCATTAAAAGAGTCCCCTTTAACATTCTTGTATAGACAGTCTAGTGATAATGGATGATTTAACTTTTGTTTGTCTGGAGAATTCTTTATCTCTCCTTCTATCCTGAGGGATAGCTTTCCTGGATAGGGTATTATTGGTTGCAAGGTTTTTTTTTTTTCTTTTAGTACTTTGAATATTTCATTCCACTCCCTTTCTAGCCTGCAAAGTTTCTGCAGAAAAATCAGTTGATAGCCTCATGGGGTGTCCCTGGTTTGTAACTGTTTTCTGTTCTCCCTTTATCACTACTTTTTGGTGTTTTGATTACTATATATCTTGGTGTGGACCACCTTGGGTTGATTTTGTTGTGGGATCTCTATCCCTCCTAGATTTGGATTTCTGTTTTAAGAACATTTTCAGCTATTATCACTTCAAGTATTTTCTTCTTTTTTCTCTGTCTTCTTTTTCTCAGATTCTTAATAATGCAATTGTTATTATACTTGATGGGGTCTCTGAGTTCTCTTAACCTTATTCTACTTTTTTAATTTTTCTTTTCCTTTCTTCTCTTCATCTGATTGTTTTCCATTGTTCTGTCCTCCCAGGTGTGGTTCCATTCTTCTGTTTCATCTGGCCTATTTATTCCACCATGTGTTTTTAATTTCCATTATTTAGTTCTTAATCTCTGATTGGTTCTTTTCTGTGTTTTGTATCTTTTTATTAAGGATTTCACTGATGCCCTCCACTCTATCCTCAAATCCATTAAATATCTAAATGATCTTTACTTTACACTGTCTATCAGGAATATTACTTAGCTCCATTTTGTTTAGGCCTCTTGCTATGAGTTTGTCCCATTCTTTCATTTTGGGGTATATTCTTCTTTCTCCTCATTTTGTGTAATTCTCTGTGTCTGTTTCTCTGGGTTAGGAAAGTCAGCTAAGTCTCCTGTTCTTAAAAATAGTGGCCTTATGAAAAGAGGTTCTTTTGTGTCCTATAGTGCATGTCCCTTGTTCATCTTCGGATTCTGTGTCTCCCTCTCTCTCTGCCCCTTCCCTCTCATGCTCTGTCTCTCTCTGTCTCAAAAATAAATGAAACGTTAAAAAAATTAAAAAAAAGAAAATCATACGTTTAGAATCAAGTGTATGACAAGAAAGAAAAAACACTGCCATCAAGGAGATTTTAGTCTAGTGGAAATGAAAGCTAGGAACATAATTTCTTAATATAGTATGAATAATGCTCTATTTAAAGGGTATTCTAGACACTCTTTACTGGGGAAGGAAAATCTGTTTCCCTTCCATATAGATTCAGAGTTTTCCTTTTCTCTATTCTGTAGGGCGTGCATGGAGAATACTAGTTTTATTCCTAAATAAATCCAGTTACTACTCCAGAGCACGGAGTTGGAGAGAGGTACAGAGTAAAATTTGGTATGAATGAATTTCCCAGCATGATAGTCATGATGGCAGTCAAAGTCCTACCAAGAGAGGATGTCATCTGTGTCTGAGCTGACAGCCTTAAGGGAAAAGCTTTACAATATGTTTGGGTCTATAGACCTTTTGGCCCAAACAGACGAGCTATACTCTTGAGGGTAATATGGGCACATTTGGCATTTTCATCATAAAGCAGTGCAGAAAAGAGTTCGTAGAGCACACAGCTCTGCATGCTTAGTCTGTAGGAGAACAGTGCCTCTCTTTATCTGTGCTTCTTTCCATTTTCTTATTATCCCTATGGTGTTTTTTTTTTTTGTGTGTGAATTGTTTTTATTTTCTTTTTGAGGAAACGAAAAAGGATGAAACCCTTGCCAATACCAAGCCTGTGGCTATTCAACAGCCTGTGACTGTGGCTCAGACTCTTTTCTAGGCGTGCGAAACCTGTCGGAGAGACTTCAAGAGGCAAAATTTGCTGGAGGAAAGATTATGAAACAACAGGCTAGGGAAAGCTGTCCTTCCTGATCCCCCATACACGGTACATAGGGTATTCTCTGCTGGATTTAATCCGTCCCTGAATTTCACTGTATAATTATTTTCTGTCCTCATAGTTCTCCCTTTTAAATCAGAGCAAGATAACTTTGGATTCTCATTTTCCCTTCTCAAGGACCCTTGTACTTAAGCTTTATTTTTGCAAGAAGGAGAAAGAAAAATAAGAGATGCCCAAGGTATGGCTGAATAAAATTGGTGGGCGTGTGGGGAGAATGAGACAAATGAAAGGGGACCTTTTGTCTTTTTCTAAAACATTGTTAATTTTATTGCATCATAGTGTGCATACCTTTATTTATAGGTTCTGAAGCCAAGTTTTAAATTTTATTCTTCGTCATACTTGACAATTTCACAAAATGCGAAGCAACAGCATACTACATATTATCTAGTCATGAACAGGGAAAATAAATCTGAGTCTTTTTATAATTTTTTTGTAGGGGGCACAAAATATGAAACATTGTTTCATATCAAAACAATTTCCAGTAAAGATTTAAGATTTAAAAGTGATAAAAATATAAGCTTACGAGAACCCTTAAGGAATGTAAATAAAACTCTGAAGGAGTTGTATCTCTTATATTTATTTCAATATATTAATGGGAAATTATGTTTACTGGGACTATTTCAAATGATAATTTGATACTATCTATAAAATATGTATTCTTCTATAGAGCACAGAAGAATGAGATGTTGGGGCTTGCATTAAAATGAGCATAGTAATAATCACTAACCTATTCTATTCGGGAAAAAAAATACTCTTAAGGAAAGAAATGCTGATACTCTGAACTCTTTGTAACTTTAAGAAAATCTGGATCGTTTTAAATTATATTTGAGTTAATTAAGCAGAGCAGTGAGGCCACAGTGGATCACTGAACAAATTCAAGCTTTCATGGCACCAACATTTTAGCAAATGCAGTTTCCTATTAAAAATATACATAATCTCAAGATTTTACGTGATTGGTCCTTGGACAGTCAGCTTCAAATATTTATCCTAATTAATAAGCAGACTTTGACAGAAACTCAACCTTCTGATAATAAAGAGTAAATATACATTTGTCATACATTATTTGGTAACTGAAATGTAACTGCTTTCTGACCTTCTTCCTTATCTTTCTAAACTAAAGAAAATGGCTTACTAGCGCTTTAAATTCTCAGGAGTACATGTGTCAGAAAGCATCTCTCCTCTCATTAGTAACTTGAAATTTATGGACTCTAGTTCTACCCAAGGATGAATCAAAGTATCCAGGATATGTATTCATATGGCAAAGTATTATTAAAATTGAGACTCAAAGAAACTGAATAGACAATTTAGCTTGCTCACCCTTCATTTCCCTGCATTTTGTATATTGTAAACAGAAAGTATGACTTGATTTTTCCAGATTGTTCTTGTTCACTACATGGATGGCATAGCTGCTTAAATTTTTCTCTGAATTCATATAGGTGAGTCTAAGAAAAGGCGACATGTATAGTTACAGTAAATCACTGTTGAGTTTTAAAGTTGGATAGTTTTGCAAAACTACTGTTAGTTACTGGTGTGTGTGTGTGTGTGTGTGTGTGTGTATGAGAGTGCATGTGCTTGTGTATTTTAATTCATGAGATTTACTGTGACTGCTCACCTGTGCTGTCAGTGTTTAAATATCTGCACAGATGGATCATCAGGAAGACTACAGATGGTTTATTTGAGTTGCACGTTTAGATCGTTAGCCTGCAGTATAAACTGTAGGCCCATGTTTCTTCTCTTGAATATATGAATATTTATAAAGTTAAATCTAGTTCTTCCCTCTAAATGCAGGACCCCAGTTATCACTTTAATACTGTTGCAATCAGAGATCAACAAATAGCTATGCTTTATGCATTCTGTATGTGTAAGACTAAGAAGATGGGAATATTTAACCAGTTCAAATTTTGAAGCAAGTGTATACAGGAGTTGGAACAGCCTAGAAAAACATTTTTTAAAAATTGAGTTGTTAAAGGAGAGGTTGATATTATTCTACTTCTATGACATCACTTAATTAAGATTTACCAATGTAATTAAATATTTCTCTACAATGATTTTTAATAATTCATGGCGTTCAAAGACCACATTTAATTTTTCTTTCGTACATGCTTTTGGAAAAGCAGTTTAGGAAAATGTATTTTATATCTTCACACAAATGGTTTTAGTGTGGTTTATTGCCAACCAATTCTGACAACAATATAAAAAGCATTTATTTAATAATATGATAATCTATTTAATGTAGTTTTCTCAGATGATACCTTTAGCAGATCTGTGGAGTAATAACAAGTTAATGTTTGTAATGTAAAGGTTTTTTAGTTGCTACCTATAAAATGTTTTACTATGGAAAAGCTAAAATGTTTAAAAATATTTGGAAAATTGAAAATGCTTGTCCATTACAAAATATGAGATTATAATGGTATCATATATTTAGAATAGAGAAAGAACAGAATGGAGCAATAGAATGTATGCAAGAGGTTTTTTAAACATCCCTAGTAAGGATCTACTATAAATGCAGAAACTTACAGTTAAGTCAGTTGCTTATTTCTTGGTTAGTATTGTCCACAGGATGAGCATAAATGTGCTAGATTTTACTTATGTAATACTGGTTATTTCTCAAAATACAGTGTTGGTCAAAGGAAGGGTGGGGCAGAGACTAAGTGTATCCTTGCTTCTCCCTGGAATGCAAGAAAACAATTACGAGCCAGTGCTGTCTAACAGTCACCTGCACAGGTTTTAGACTCACATAAAACTGAGTTTTAATTTCCATTTATCTGTGACTAAAAGTTACCAAGAACACTGTTGTTATCTCACCTACTTTTGAGGCCAATATTTAAAGGCAAAATAATAAGTACACAATTAAAGGTTCTCTTTATTTTTTTATGACAGATTTTCCTGATGGTATATGCTGTAGTATTAATAGTTTGCATGCTTCATCCAGAGTTATCCAAGTCATCTGAAGATTACTGTCACAGGAAACTATATATTCAGAAATTGAATGGATGCCTGACTACTTGCATGTCCTTACATCGACCTGTTACTTCTGCAAAAAAAGAGATTTAAACATCAACTCAGGCAAAAGGGGAGATAATAATGCTCAAGTGAAATAAATATATAATTTATGCCCCCATGTAATCCAAAGTATGATGTAAGCTTAGCTCCAGTAACTCCAGAACGACTGAGGAAGCACAGAGGTGACTGATAGTAACTGTGTAGCACCTCAGGGACCCGAGTTGTGCCTATGTCAGCTCTCAATTAGTGCAGCTCCACACTGAGAAGGAGATTTAAAAACAATGGGACATCATTAGTGGACATCTATAGTACAGTATTTTGCCAGCCTACCAAATGTCTGTTTATGAGCCATCCACAGGGTCCCACTAAAAAAGAAAGCAATTTCTTAGCTCCTTTGGTAGTCTGTGGAGTAAAACTTGGGGCACAGCGATGAGGTTATAAAGGGGAGGGGAGGGAAAAACCACACCCAGTGATGGATCCCTATTTGTTAGTAAACCTGGTATGGGATAGTGCAAAGTCAATGTTAAGTCACCAAAGAGTCTTTCTCTGGAATTAGCCATTTGAGGAACTCCAGCTATCTTGGTTCAAAGGTAAGCATTTTAATAGACTCAAATCTTTGATTTGGAATAATTTCACAGTGTCTTCCAGGAGTTATTTTAAAGTCAGTGACTCAAGAATCAAGGATGAGGAGGACGAAAGTAAACTCTAGGAGTTGGGTAACACCTGATAGCTGCGGTCACTGATTTTTGGATATGCTCTTCAGATATTTTTTAATTGCCAATTTTAAGCCCACCAACAAGTATATAGAAACAATTTGCTTTGCAGCGGGGCCTAAAATGTGCATGTAAGGGAGCCAGGGAGACCATTTCCATATGCAGATGCTGCTTATTATGTGTGCATTTAGGTGTGCCTTTTCTTGTCCATGATACGGAGACGTCATTGTCTAGCAAACGAAATGTGAAATTGTGGTAGCACTTTTACTGGATAAAAATGGGAGTCTTTAATGACGTAGAATGATAAGCATTCCCTGTGAAATATGTCTAGAGATCACCTCAGAGAGTACCCTTTCCTCTTTGCTTTTTATGTTGAAACCCTTTGTTAGTAAGAAGATTAATTGTAAGTAATAGCATCACTATCATCTTTGATGATTTTCTTACTCATTATATGCATGGTTGTGCAGAAGTGGAATAGTTTTGTAAAAGGGAAATTGAGAAAAAGGAGCATTTATGTTAATAATGAATGTGACTACTCAATTTTAGGGAACAAATACTTTAGTATCAGAGTTCTGTGGTATACAGTATCTAGTTATTGGGTGATTTTTGAATTCACTAACAAAGAGAACAGAAATATGTAATCTGTATGTTACTAAAAGGTACTCTGCATAATGAATCCTTCAACCTGTTTGTGTTAATGTGTGTCTGTATGTAATATAAAGGTACTTTTAAGTCATATAAAATTTGTGGATAAATAATGAACTTCAGTTTTATTTTCCTATGTAAACCCACTTACTGAATGTGAATGAGTGTCATTAATAATTTAATTTATAATCATTGGCTGTTATACTAGAGATCCTGTCCATTTTTCTTTTTTACTCTGTAACTTTCTATGAAGATGCTGCACTATTTAGATATTACATGACTCCTTATCATTGTGGTTCTTAAGTCCCATCTCTCCTCTTAGAAATTAGAATCTCTGAATATTCCTAGAGAACCTACTCACAAAAAATAAAAGTGAATAACATATAGCTATTGAAAAAATTTCAGGGATAATTAAAGGTAAGATACATTCTTTAATATACACTTAACAAATTAAAAACAAACTTAACAGTGCATATGTTTTCTCTAAGGTCCCTTGTGAACTCTTTAGCCATGAATGCCCGTGTTTGTATTGTTGTTGATATTTACATCTCTAGGTCCTTCCTCTCAGAGAAAGCCTACCTGGCAGAGTATATATACATTAATCAAAGCTATTCAGCCTAACCTAACTTTTTTTTTTCCCCCGTAATATTTTATTGTCAAATTGTTTTCCATACAACACCCAGTGCTCTTCCCCTTAAGTGCCCTCCACCATCACCACCACCTCTTTCCCCCGCCTTCCCCCTCAACCCTCAGTTCATTCTCAGAATTCAATAGTCTCTCAAGTTTTGCATCCCTCTCTCTTCCCAACTCTCTCTCCCTTCTCCACTCCCCCTGGTTCTCCATTAGGTCTCTCTTGTTTTCCTGCTAGACCTATGAGTGCAAACATATGGTTTCTGTCCTTCTCTGCCTGGCTTACTTCACTCAGCATGACACCCTCAAGGTCCATCCACTTTCCTACAAAGGGCCATATGTCATTCCCTCTCATTGCCATGTAGTACTCCATCGTGAACCTAACTTTTAATAATCCCCACTTTCAATTTCAGACTCACTTTGACAAAAACAAGTTTTTGTTTTGTTTCTGTTTTTTTCCTTAGTTTACAGAGCCATCTTCTTTAGAAAGCAGTTTCACAACCAACTTTTGCTGGTTCTGTGTCCTCTGGACATCTCAGTCCTCTCCATTTTGGTCCTCCACTAATGGAAGGAATTCTAATAAATGAAATCATCTCTAAACCTGAATGGGCTTTAGGAATCATGTAAAATTCTCTGCAAACCATCAGGTGTCGAGGAAAATAGTGGTAAGTGCAGAAGAAATTTTATGAGTAAGGTACACTACTCCTAATGAGAATTGATTGAGCAAAGGATTATTAGTTAAATGATCTCACTCTCACTGGTAAAGGAAAACAAAAAGGTTCAGGTGTAGCTGAGTAGCTGATATCATTTATTTATTTAAGTTTAAAGGAATTTGATAGTAGATAGAAATGGGAAAGACAATATTTGGGAGTGGCTATGAGGGGAAAAGGAGACCATGAAAATCTGGTGAAGAGAGAAATACTGGAGATGCATAAAGGGGAGATTGTAGCACAAAGTTAGAATATTGTAAGTAAAGTAAGTTACTTTCACTATAGAGAGCAGATGATTAAAAACAAGGTTAAAATATAGAGAAACGTTTGAGTTATAAAGGAGAGAGATTTTGAAGAAATTCATGTAAGGGAGCTTTCATTTGGAAGGTGAGCTAATTTCGGATGCCTAGGTAGCTCAATCAGTTGAGCATCTGACTCTTGATTTCTACTCAGGTCGTGATCTTACAGGTCATAGGTTCGAGCTCTGTGTTGGGCTCTGTGCTGGTGGTGCAGAGCCTGCTTGGGATTCTCTGTCTCTCCCTCTCTTGCTGCCCCTCCCCTGCTCACCAGGTCTCTAAATAAACAAACAAACAGAAAACCATTTAGAAGGTGAGCTAATTTCAGTAGAAGGCAGAATGGATGTTAATAAAATGGGTACCGGAGGGAGAGACCAGGATTTACAGGTGAGAGCTACCTGTGTGAACTTGGCCTGCTTATTAATCATTTTCTCACTTAATTTCCTCATCTATAAAATGTGTATAAAAAGCTGTCTCACAGGTTGTTTGTAAGATCAAATAAAATAATGCATATAAAGTATTCAAAAGGTATCTGCTATGAGCTGAATAGTATCTGTTATGGACTGAATAGTGTCTCCTCAAACTGCCTATGTTAGAGTCCTTCCCGTACCTCAGAATGTGACCATATTGGCAGATAGGGTCTTTAAAGAGTAATTAGGTTAAAATGAGGTTATTAGGGTGGAGCCTAATCCAGTATTATTGATGTCCTTATGAGAAGAGAAAATTTGGACACAGGCTTGGAGGAACGATTATATAAAGAACAGGGAGAAGACAGTCATTTGTTAGCCAAAGAAAGAGGCCTCTGAAGAAACCAGTTCTCCTGATATCTTAGTCATGGAGGCCTTCTAGTGTCGAGAATTGAGCAAAGAAATTTCCTTTATTTAAGCCACTCAGTCTGGTGACTTTTTATGGCAGCCTGAGCAAACTAATACAGAACTGGAATCAGTAAGCACAAAATGGAAGTGCGGTGTCAGAGGGGACTGTGTGGAGTTGGGAAACTTGGATTCTCATTGACAATAGAAATGGGCAACTTCACTAGACTATTTTCAGTAGGCTTCTATCAAAAGGTGTCACATTAGCTTGCTTCCAATTGACTGCCTGTAATTCTGAATATTTGGGCTTTGTTGTAAGAGCTTTGTTACTATCTCTTAGGAGGGGCTTTTTATAAATTAACATTACTCTGTACTTCTTTGGAACAACAGTAGAGGATTCAGAAATCTGCTATCCTGGAAGAAAAATACCATCCATTCATTTTGCTTTTGTAGCTACGTTGCCTTTGGAATGTTTTGAAGCAATTACTTTTTTTTTAATGTTTATGTATTTGCTTTGAGATAGTGAGACAGCATGCGCCGGAGTGGCAGAGAGAGAAAGAGAGGGGGACAGAGAGAATCACAAGCAGACTCCTCACTGTCTGCACAGAGCCTGACATAGGGCTCAAACTCATGAACCATGAGATCATGTTCTGAGCCGAAACCAAGAATCAGGCAGAGGCTTAACCAACTGAGCTACCCAGACACCCTGAGGCAAGTTACCTTGCTTAATTCAAGGACAAATACAGCAATTAAAGACTAAGAAAGATGTAACACACACTTAAAGGGAATTTATGTGTTAGTTATAATGATGACCCAGTTACAGAAACTTGCACTGCACTGACTCTGAGACTTATGAAATCCTTGACACCAAAAGAATAAGCAGTGGCTTACCTGAACTCCCATAAAACACGGTCCATATTGTCACATTTCTGGCCTCAGGTGGATTCAGTCAGGGAGCATGGTTTGGAAACATATTAGCTGAAGGCACTTACACTTAAGGGATCTAGAGATACTTAGATGAAGGCTTAAATTGCAGAGCAAAATTTGCATCCTGAGATGGGAAGTTCTCCACATCTCTGCTCTCCATCTCCATATTCATCTATGTTTATCAAAAGTTCCAGGATATAAAATGGGCTTTTCACACAGCATTGGTGGCTTTGCTCATGACATTCTCTCTGTCTGGAATGGTTGTCTCATTGTTGCTGTCTCCCTCCCTGAGAATTCCTGCTTCAAGTTGATTGTCCTCAACTTGTCAGACCGCTTTAATAACACAAAGTAAAATTTCCCATCATCTGTGTTTACATAACGTGTTCTATTGATACATTTATATTAACATTCAGTAATGCAAAAAAGTTTGGATCATCTCCTGTGGGTTAGGTACTGTGCGAGACACTAGTTCTAATTCTGGGAAAGTATCCGAATCAGGGTTTCACCTTCATTTCATCTCATCCTCTATTTGTGAACTCCTTTAGGGTAGGAAATTTATATCTGCACCATCAGTCTTCATATCACCGATGCCTAATGGTTATGAGCATAAACTTTGTTAATTTATCGTGGGCTTACTCTATCATATGCGTAAGATGATATTATTTGGTGACTTAGAACTCCCATTCTCATCCCCAGTTAAACAAGATAAAAGTAACTTTATTTTTATATATTACATTATATGTTTTACATATTTTATTTAATATTTAACAATTTAATCATGGTAAAATACATATTTTTTGATATAACAGCGAATGATGAGAAAATACCATATTTTGGAATAATTTATTACCATTAAATAGAATAATAGTTTTTTCTTATTAAACATTCTGTATTTCAGTACAATTTATGTTGTGCAGGAAGGTGTTTGGTGAAAGCAGAATGTATTTGAATTCTCTCTTTATTTCACATATCAGTGTAAGTGGAATGATTGTTCTTTCACATCCCTTCAATGTTCTTTTCATACATGAGGTATTTAGAAAAGATACATTGGGTGTGCTTGGGTGGCTCAGTTGGTTGAGTGTCTGACTTTTGATTTCGGTTAAGGTCATAATCCCAGGGTGGTGGCATTGGGCCCTGGCTTGCGCCCCGCTCTGGCTGTGGAGCCTGCTTAGGATTCTCTCACTTTCCGTCTGTCCCTGTCTCCTGCTCATGTGTGGTCTCTCTCTCTCTCTCTGTCTAAAAATTAAAAAAATAACAATAAATTAAAATGAAACGTTGGGTAAATCCTTACACATAGTGTGGCAACCACAGTGTTTCCTGGACTGTCCGGCCCTTATTCTTCCTCTTTGAAGATAGAAAAGGATACACGTTGGTGTAAAAATTTTCAGGGCAGATGCATGTATATTCTCTTATTATAGCATTTGCTTGTGCTGTGCTTAAAGTTAGAGACTCAAATACTCTGACTTCTTGTTACTGGGGTTTTCTTGCAATTTATTATTCAGTGGTTGATCCCTATTATTTTATTATATTTTTACAGATGCTTTGTCTGTCTTAACTGGTGTGCTTAGGAATTCATTGTTAACAACACAACGTAACGTTGCCATGCCTTTTTTTTAGCCAGCTACCACAGTCACAATGCTTTTCAACATTTGCTGTTTTACTTCATAAATTTATGTCAGGGCCCTGCGCTACTCTTTTCTGACTTCTTGGTCTTTAACAGCTTCCCTGATTGCTGCTTCTGTTATTATGTCAAAACCCTTTCAAGGCACATAAATGCTAAATACAATGGTTTAGAAAACTAGTTCAACTTCTCCATTAACTGATTTATGGACTGAAAATAGGAGAGGATAAAAAAAATCTTTTCAAGGTAGATTTATTCTCTGTTTTGTTTCACTATTTCTAGGAAAGTGTCTAGTGAAAGAGGAGAAAAATAGGAAATTCATGGGTTTTTGATTAATGAATTTGATTCCAAAGCCTTGAAATTGCTTTTAATTCATTGTTTTATAGGAAGTTTTTACAATTGAGTTAAAATTAACCCTGAGGTCTTCGGCTTCTTATAGAAATATTTTAAAGGTCTGATTATTATTTACATTTTCCATCTGTCCCTCATGGTAGCACATCTGCATTTATATAAATGTATTTAAAATATTTTTTCCAAACAAACTGTGATTACAGAAGAAGTGATCAGTAGTGCCTATTTTAAGAATTAAAATCTTGTAAAATGATAAACTATTTGCCAGAAAATGTTCAGAGGATGATTGTTCATTTAAAATGAATATTAACTGTTTATTTTCATATTTTAAGAATGTCCACAATTTGAGACTAGGTAAGGTAAAACATGCAGACAAGGAAACAACCATCATGAAAGATGAAGCTTTTCTTTTCACCGGTACATGGAGATAGGAGGCATGACGCCAGGCAGGGCCTCACAGAGCAGCCTGGGATCAGTCAGGAGGCCGACATCGATGGGAAAACATGGGTAAGAGCTTTTATTGTGGTTACCGTGGGATGGAATGGGCAAGGCAAGGGAAGGCTGCTGAGCAGGTTTAGGACTGGATAGTTTGAATCATTTCAGAAGTCTCTGGAGGGTTAGAACCAACCCCCCTTTGTCTGATACTTATTCCTAAGAGGACCAGGCAGGTGGATCAGAGCAGAGCACTAGCGCTGTGACAGCCAGACAGAGCGTCTGCCGGGGATGTGGGCTCTGGACTCATTGGTTTATATAGCAAGTGCATGCTTGCAGGTGCATTGTTTACTGCATCTAGGGATTGGCTAATCTTGGAAGGGGCAGTCTCTCCAGGGCCAGCAAGGCCTCAAGTGTAAAGCATGAGAAACACATGGTTAATACATTTATTTCTTCACTTGTAAACATAGGTGCACTTGATGGAAATCTCATCTGTAGATAACAGTTTAAAAATGTATTTTAGACCGTGATATCTAAGACATTATTGCTATACTATTAATTATACTGGCAGTATAAGAGATAATATGGTACTTAGTTTCTTGTGCCTGAGCTATAAAAACATATTATTACAGTTTAGAGTGACCTAAAGTTTATAAGGACTGTTAACCCAAAACATATTGTCCATCCTGCATGTGTGTGTTTCCCCCCTGATTACAGAAAGGAAGATACACACTTAAACAGGTTAGGTAACTTCCCAGAAGCCCTCTGTCAGTAAATGATAACAGAAGCTCAGTCATCTACTTTTTTTTTTTTTAATTTCTTTCTTATGTTTTCATTTATTATTGAGACAGAGAGAAACAGAGCATGCATGGGGGAGGGCCACAGAGAGAGGGAGACTCAGAAACCGAAGCAAGCTCCAGGTTCTGAGCTGTCAGCACAGAGCCTGATGCGGGCTCGAACCCATGAGCCATGAGATCATGACCTGAGCTGAAGTCGGCCACTTAACCAACTGAGCCACCTAGGCACCCCAGTCATCTATGTCTAAATCTCCTTATTTTCCTCCTGCTCTAGGGATTGCTCCTCTGCTGAAGTTCAAGGGGCTCAGCAGGAAGGTTTTGATAGCTATCAAGTGTGAGGTTTACCAGCTTCCTGATCATGCAGAGGGCTTAGAGAACTTGAGAGCATTTTCAGTTACTGTTTCTTCACTAGTCTTTTATCTCTTTCATAGAGCATTAGCCATCCATGTATATTATTTCTTTTTCTTATCTACTGTACTGAGATAGGAATGAATGAGGGCAAAGAAATTGATGCTGAGGATGGAGTCTACACTCAGACAATGCCACTCTCAGCCCGGCTGGCAGTATCTCATCTTTCTTTAATTAGGGTGAAGGCACTAGGCAAGGGTGGCCTTTAAGACTATAGGAGGGAGTTGTAAAGAGGGAGGGAAGAGTAAAGAAAAGACCTAGATTTGTTTATAACTCAGATAATCAGAGTTTTGGGGGTTTTGCTGGCATTAAGGCCAAGATCCGACACAACGTTACTTCTCAAGACAAGTCAACGGGTTCTACTTGAATCACAGGTGTTCTTGAGATCGATTTTAATTTTTGGTTTCCTTACACATGCTTACTACATTTTAGTGTGATATTTCACACTAACGTTATTAAAAGTGGAAGTTAATGCAGTAGTTATGTAAAGGTATTAATACTAATATGATAATGAGTGAGAGATCTTGTAAATTGAAGAGAAAGATCCCAGGGATTAAATCTGTGGGGGAAGAGTACATTCCAGAAAAAACAGTACTCAGGTAGACTAAACATTTTAGGTTTTCAATTTTTTGTTGATAATAGGAGAGTTTATGGGAAGTAGATTTAGTAACACATTGACCCAGAAATGAAAGAATATGGAATTATTTACTACTTATAAAATACGTGTTGTGTGTACATTAAAATGGACTGCTGGAGAATTAAAGTTGGAAGGAGTCATCCAGGGGCACCTGGGTGGCTCAGTGGGTTGAGCGTCCTACTCTTGCTTTTGGGTCAGATCATGATTCTAGGGTCATGGATTAGAGCCCTGTATCAGGCTCTGTGTAGAGCATGACACTCTGCTTAAGATTCTCTCTCTCTTTCCCTCTGCTCCTCTCCCTTGCTCATGTGTGCTCTCTCTCTAAAATAAAAAAAAAAGGAGTCATCCAAAAAGAGCAGAGAGAGAATAGAAAAGTGGTAAAAAACTATGAGTGAAGTTCTGTGTTTGCTAGTCTTGTTGAATTGAACAGGATACTTATCTGTTCTGTTAACCAGGAAAGATCATTGCTAGTTGTTAATTGTTTTTAACATAAATACAGAAATAGTATTGATGTCAATCTTAGAGAAACAGACATTAAACTTTCCTTCACATATTTACTGATTTGTGTGCCCCCTTGCTTCTTCTTTCTGTTTCCTTTGGATTCAGTTTTGTTTTTGTTAACATTCCTTAGTTGTAATTTGTTCATCCATGTTATGTAGGTAAGAAAGAAGTTCTTAGTCTTTATTTTACCTTCCCTCTGAATTTATATATAATGTATGAACATTGAATTAAAAGATACAGACTAATTTCATAATAGTGGTGGCCTCTTAGACATAAGAGGGGAAATGTGTTTGTTTTTTATTCTGAGGAGCAAGATACAGATTTTAGCTATAGCTTATGATTAATTTTATTAAAAGTATTCTTAATAAGTATATTAAATTTTTCCCTTTTAAAAGTTTTTATGACATCTACATAGGTTTTTCTTATCTCTCTCTCTCTGAATTCTCATATATGAAAGTTCATATAATAGAAAAAGGAAAATAGAGTAAATGTGTATATATTTCTACTCTGCTGTCTCTTCAGTACTGTTTCCATTCCCTTAGGTCAGGAGTATAGTGCAGGAGACAATATTAAGTGTCAAACACTTCAAAGCCTTTACAGACCACACACATTTAGCCCTAATGTTTACCAAAGATGAGGTATATTTTTCTCAGTCTTTCTTTTTTATGTCATAATTGAGTTGGTTCATAGTTATTTTGAATTTCATAGACTTGAAGCAATTGTTTTTTTAACACTACACGTATGAATAAAATGTTTAACACACTAGACTGTTCACTTCTCTTAAGGATTATTCCATTAGTACAGTCAGAACTTGCCCCCGTCATAATATGCTTCAGTAACTTGTGTGTTGCTATAAAGGCAATGAAAACTCTTTAAAATGAGAACAGAAGAAGAAGAAAATGGTAGCAGAGTAGGAGAACCCTAGGCTTGTCACATCCCATGAACACAACTAAATTCACTATGAAATTATCCTAAATACCCCAGAAATCACCTTACCATTGACAGAACAAACTCCACACCTAAAGGGAGAAAAGAAGCCATACTGCAGAAGGTAGGAAGTGCAGAGATGTGGATTTCAGGGAGAAGCAGATGACCAGATGGGTGCTGTGGAGGGGAAAGAGGTGTGGTTGCAGAAAAGGGAGAAAGAGAAAGAGGAGCAAGCACACAGGGAAATGCACAAGGGGAAGGCTTCACAAAGCTAGTGGTTTGGAAAATGAGGAGGTCTGAAGTTTGTGAATCCTCGCAACCAGCAGAGCTGAAAGCCTGGAGTGTTAAAGGTCAGTGAGGAGGGCTGGGATAGAGCCAGAAAGGCACTGCCTTGCTCCTGAAGAGAAGACAGGCGAACAACTCCGGGGGCACAGAGTGAAAACAGGGACCTGAAGAGCATCGGGGGCACACAGGGCAAAGATTAATCTCTTCTCTGAGCATGTTCCTGGGAGGCAGCATCCACAGAAACACCTCACCAGGAACAGAGGAGCTGGATGAGAGCCCCCGCTGCCCCTCAGCACACACACACACCTTCAGGAAGCAGTGTAGTGCCAATACAGGCTGCTGAACTTGCTTAAGCCAGACCCCATCCCCTTGTGCTCTCGTGACTGCCCTTCTCAGTACCCTGGCCTCAAACCCAGTGTGACAGACCTTTCCCCAGAAGACCAGCACAAACCCCTGCCCACAGCATGTCTTCTGACCAGAGTTCTGCAGGGCTTCAATACTGGTGGATTTGGTGTCCTGTCTTATCTCACAAGCGGACCAAAAGGTCTGGTCTGGATGCAAAAGTTCTAAATAAAATATTCGCAAACTGAACCCAACAATATAGTAAAAAAAATCACCATGATCAAAAGAAAATTATTCGTAGATTGCAAGGGTAGTTCAGTAGTCACAAATCAGTCAGCATGATATACCACATTAATAAAAGAAAGGGTAAGAACCATCTAATCTTTTCAACTGATGCAGAAAAATCATTTGACAAAGTATAGTATCCATTCAGGATAAAACCCTTCAATTTAGAGGGTATACATCTCAATATAATAAAACTGTGTATGAAAAACCCACAGCTCATATCATCCTCAATGGGAAAAACTTTTCCTCCATGGCCAGGAACAAGACAGGAATTCCCATTGTACCACTGTTATTTAACAGTACCGGGAGTCCTATCCTTAGAATCAGACAATAAAAAGAAATAAATGGCATCCAAATTGACAAGGAAGAAGTGAAACTTTGACTCTTTGATGATAACATGATATTCTTTATAGAAAACTTAGACAACTCCAGACAAAACAATAACAATAACCAAAAAAAACCCTGCTAGAGCTGATAAAGACACAAGATACAAAATCAACATACAGAAATCTGTTGCATTTCTACACAGGATAATAAAGCACGTGGAAAAGAAATGGAGTCAGTCCCATTTACAATTGCACTAATAGCAGTAAGCTATCTAAGAGTAAATATAACCAAAGAGGTAAAAGACCTGCACTCTGAAAACTATAGAAAGAAAGATGTTCACTAGGCAGCTGGTGAGCAAATCTGTAGTTCTTGGGCAAAGTCTGAGATAGAAAACAATTCTGAGTCTTCAGGTTACAGATAATATTGAAAGCCTTGTGACTAAATGAAACCACTGGAGGAGCGATGATGGTAGCCAGAAAGGTCTAAGGAGTAAATTTTGTGGTCTTCTAAAATTGTTCAATTAAGGAAATAGCAGCTAGAAAATGAGACCAAAGAGGAGTAGCTTTAGAAGTGGAAAGAAATCGAAACAAGTGCAGCCTCCTGGAAGCCAAGTGAAAAATCGTTTCAAAGAGAAAATGCTCAGGTATGTTAAGTGCTGCTAATATAAGTCAGAAAATTAAGGAGTATTGCCTGGCCTTTGCCTTCAGCCTTTGGGGTCACTGATCTTGAAAATAACAGTCTCCCTAGAGTGTTAGAGGTAGAAGCCTGATAGGGGTGGGCTCAAGAGATAGTAAAAGAAATACTGGTGTTGAAAATAGAGACACTTCTTCAGGATGCTTTACTATAAAGCAGGGGATGGAGAGTTATGTTTTATTTTTGTTTGTTTTGTTTCTTTTTCTATAAAAGGCCAGATAGTATAGTTTAGTTGAGGGGGGCGCTATACATTCTATGTTACAACTACCCACGTTGGCCACTTAACCTTTGTGAAAGCAATAATGTGCAATATATAAACAAATAAACATGGCAGGGTTGTAATAAAACTTATTTACAAGTATAGACCAAGGGTCAGGTCTGGCCTGTGAACCATAGCTTGCCAATGCCTGTGTAAAGTCTTCTTTACGATGTCCGTTGATACAGAATAAGTGAGCTTAAAGAATCCACTGGAAACTGTTAAGTTTAGCAGTGACTTTCAACAGGGTCTCTAAAGTGCTCTATTTGATACTGGCCGTCTTAGCAATACTACTTTATTTCTGTTCAAATATTTTATCTAGAAAATATGTTTATAAAAGTTATCCTCTTTTATTATTATTACTATTCCTATTATTATTGTTGATGTCCTAAAATTTAGTTACAAATTTTATGAAACAGGAAAAGAAGTAAATTATGAATTCTTAAATAGGTATTATGCATGTTTTATATTATTATAGTAACTATTTTTTAACATTTAAGTACTTATAATTTATTTTGAAGACTGATTAGAGTTTTTTTTTTTTAAGAATATACATTTGCGGTCAAGATTAGACATGTTGACAAGGAAAAAAAAGTGGGGCACCTAAGTGGTTCGGTGGGTTAAGTGACCGACTCTTGGTTTTGGCTCAGGTCCTGGTTTGGAGAATGGGGTTGAGCCCCACTTCAGGCTCTGTACCGACAGTGTGGAGCCTGCTTAGAATTCTCTCTCTCCTCTCTCTGCTCCTCCTCCTTTCACACTCACACAGACTCACGTGCACGCCTTCTCTCTCATAATAAATAAGTACATTTTTTAAAATTTATTTTTGATACAGAGAGAGACAGAGCATGAGAGGGGGAGGGGCAGAGAGAGAAGGAGACACAGCACCGGAAGCAGGCTCCAGGCTCTGAGCTAGCGGTCAGCACAGAGCCTGACGCGGGGCTCGAACCCACGAATGTGAGATCTGACCTGAGCCGAATTCGGAGGCTAACCGACTGAGCCACCCAGGTGCCCCAATAAGTAATTTTTTTTAAAAAAAGAAAAGGCAACGAAAAGAAAGGGAGAAAGAATGTAAGTATGGAGAAGGGATTTTAAAATTGGTAATTTCTCAAGGCGCCTGGGTGGCTCAGGCTCTGTGCTGAGTGTGTCCAACTTCAGCTCAGCTCATGATCTCACAATCTGTGGGTTTGAGCCCCGCATCCAGCTCTGTGCTGACAGCTCAGAGCCTGGAGCCTGCTTCAGATTCTGTGTCCCCCTCTCTCTCTTCCCTTCCCCTGCTCTCTGTCTCTGTCTCTGTCTCTCTCAAAATAAAATAAAGGCATAAAACAAATAAGAAATAAATAAAATTGGTAATTTCTTTTATTATCCCTGCCATTGGTTCACTGATAGAGCCTAGAGCAACATAAATCAGGGTGGCTTAATACAACTACATTTCCTCATGCTTCAGGATTCTCAGCATTATCATTTGAACACAACATGGGTTTCATTATAGCAAATTCTGATGAATTTTCTAAGAAAATCTAAACATGGAGAATTGCCTGCTTATGTATAGAACATATTGAAATTTGGGGGGCTTCCGTCCACAGATGTTTTCTGTTTTGAATAATTAATCTTATATTTCCTTTCCAATTATCACAGGCTTAAGACATTTACCCAGTTAGCATTTCTTTATTTTTGTAGTGATAATTTAAAAGGGCATTGCATGACTAATTAAATTCAACTAATACATGTTAGTTACTCTTCTATTTCCTTAGTGACTTTTTTCATTGTCAGTCTGCTTTATACTTCCCAACAATAAGCCTTAGATAATTTTTGTTTATTTCAGGCTATGACTCATTTTCTAAGAAGCCCCATTAAGCCACTATTTGCTGAATGCAGTAAGAGAAAAACAACAAAACAAAACAGCAAAGACTTACTGAAAGACTAACACTTAGAAACTTCAGTTTTAAACAGAGCAAACATGTTTTAAAGGCACTGAAGCTATGTGTGTGTGTGCACACGTGTGCGAGTGCCCATGTATGTGTTTATTGATATTACAAAAAATATACATAACAGTATAGTGATACAATTATTCAGATGTATAAAATGAATATGAACAAAGCCAGGAAAAGAAATGTGTAGAAAGTTGATGAGTTAAAATATGGAAACAGTATTTGTAATTTCATAGCTTTTTAAAAAATGTTACTTAGTTTTGAGACAGAGAGAGACAGAGCATGAGTGGGCAAAGGACAGAGCAAGAGGGAGACACAGAATCTGAAACAGGCTCCAGGTCATAAGCTGTCAGCACAGAGCCTGATGCGGGGCTCAAACCCACTAACTGTGAGATCATGACCTCAGCTGAAGTCAGACACTTAACCCACTGAGCCAACCAGGTGTCCCAGTATATAGCTTTTTAAAAATATTGATTGAGAACTCTGTTTAGTATTCCTTGGAATTTATATTTACCCAAATTCTGCTGGCAAGTTGATAAACTATCTCCATTATTAACAAAGAAGGGGAAACAAAACTGACACATACTTCAGGTCCATAAATCCACCTTGGGGAATCACAGTGAGAAAGGACTTTAGGAAGTTACTAGAAAGGATGTAGGTCCTATATAAGTGAATATATAGAGAAGCCAAAGAATGTAATTAACTTGCCTTCTTTTTCACCCAGAGTTACAGAAGAGTTGTGATAAGTCCAACCAAGACTGACTGTATAATTTGTGGGGCTTGGTGCAAAATGAAAATGTGAGGCCCTTTAAAAATATTAATGAAAATTCAGGACTGCCAAAGCAGAATTAGGTGAAATAGTGAAACTAAATGAAGCCCGGTGCCCTCCCAAGTGCCTGGCCTGTTCTCTGCACAAATTGTCCCCATGAAGCTGGCCCCAAGGCCAAGATGTCTCTGGGCATCACTGGCAAAGTTCCCCTCTCCCAACATCATTTTTATCAGAGGAAGTCTTCTGGTTGCTCTCTCTTCACTTCTTTGAGATGGAAGAATATTTTGTAATGGTGCCTTTCTTGGGAGAGTTATAAACTGTGTAGATTTTACTGTCTGTTTAAGCAAGTCTGCATCTTTCTGTTAATGAACAATAATAAATCTCAGAAAGTAAAGGAAGTGCATGCCTTTTGATAGTTTTTAGTTGTTGTTCTTTAATATAGGCAAGAAAATAAATATTCACTGGAAGTTGTTTTCTCTCTATAAATAATAACTTAATTATTAAATAATACCAAAAACTATTGATTGAATTGCATATTTCATAATAAACTTTGTTAGGTTAAGTATAAAATTTCCCCTGAATGATAAAAAAGAAAATTAAATAATCTAATTGTCTTCATTCTCTCTTTTTTAAAATGTTTATTCCATTTGTTTATTTTGAGAGAGAGTGTGAGTAGAGGAAGGAGAGAGAGAGAGAGAGAGAGAGAGAATCCCAAGCTGGCTCCGTCTTCTCAGCGCACAGACACACACAGGGCTCGATCTCAGGACCTGTGAGATCATGATGAAATAAAGAGTTGGATGCCTAAATGTCTGAGCCACTCAGGTGTCCATCATTCTCCCTGTATACTAATTAACTTTCAATCTTAACTATAAAATATGAAATTTACTGATAAAGGAATTCCTCTCTCATTATACAAAAATGTAGATTCCAGATGGATTTCCATCCACATCATTCAATCGTTTTATCACCCCACGACTGAGGAAATCTTCTCACGCCTTATCGATAAGGTAGAATATAATTGCACTTATATAAGATGCGACATTTTTAAAACTAATATAGTATTAGAGAAATTAAGCTTTATAAAAATTTAAAAGCATTAAATATAAATATAGGAGTGATACAGAGTGGAATATGATCATAATATCTGCTCCTCCTGCCATCTAGAGTACCCAAAATAAATATAATTTAAGGTACAACATCAAAGGTAGAAAGCTTTATTTTCCTTAATGACCCTTGCATTCAGGGACTTGCAATGAGTTAATAATGCTTTAGCTACTTTCCCCAGTAGTTATAAAAACTACTCAGAAAAAAATCAAGTTTTAGTTGCTTATGACATATGTAGATAACATTATTTTAAATTCTAAGTCTAGTATATTATAAACCAGACTCAGTTTTGAGGATCCCCCAAAATAACTCTAATTTTGTATTCAACTTTGGGAGGTTGTTACAATAGTAATAGTCACTTTGCTCTGTCACATCACTTTAAGCATAATACTTGACTGTTTTTAAAGTAGACACAGAATAATACAAGAATATTTTTTACTTCATGATTTTTCTCTCAGCTATTTAAGAAAAAATTCTGGGCTCTTCTTTTTCCTTTTCTAGTCTAGCTTTGTTTTCTATTTTGTTAAGTTGTATTCTTAACTGTCCCATTTTTTAACTTCTGTGCTCATTCCATTGTATTTTTACTGAGTTCTAATTTTGGATATTTGGCTCAATTACTTCATTTTTTTTCTACTTTTCTAACATAAGAAAGTGATAAATTTCTCTCTACGTACTACTTTATCTGCTTCTTAGGTTTTGCTATGTGATACTTTCCTTAGCACTTATGAAGGATTGAAAAATATGTTTGAATTATTTTTTCATATCCTTTGATACTGCTTTCTAATTTGTGTTACATAACAGAGCATATGATCTCCATGATAATGATTTTTTAGAAAGTTCTTTATTGCTAATTGTGTTATCAGTTTTGTGAATGTTTTATATATATATACACACACACACACACAGAGTACTCTGTATATATCTATCATACTCTTTTTACAATGCTATTCACCTCATATATCCATCTTGACTTTTTTATTTCTTGACCTATAAATTACTAACAGAAATGTTTAAACTATACTACTATGATGGGAGATAATTTACTTTCTCCTATAGCTTCATCAGTTTGGCTTTAGAAGCTGTGTGATTGGGTGCTACCAACTTCAGAACTGGTATCCTTTCTGGCAAGTTGAATATCTAACAGTATGTAGTGACATCTTTATCTTTATCAAACTTTTGTGTTCACATCATCTCTCAATGACAATGACGTGTTTCCTGATGTGTTTTGTGTTTTTTTTTTTTAACGTTGTGAATTCCTGTTGATTCAACTTTTCCTATGAGACTTATTGGAAACCATTTTTATAGTATAAACTTAGAGAATGGATTTATATTTGCTTTTGCTAAATATCCATGGGCACTATCAAAACAAGATGACATTAAACTTTCTTTTTATTTTTTTTAATTGAGATTGAATTGACACATAACATTGTGTAAGTTTGAGGTGTATAATGCATTAGTTTGATACATGTGTACATTGCTATATGATTATTAAAGAAGCATTAGATAACACATTTGTCAGGGGACCTGGAATTTAGTTGTTTAAGAGTCTGACTTCAGCTGAGGTCATGATCTCTAGGTCAGTGAGATTCAGCCCCAAATCAGCTTAGACACCTGGAGTTGGCTTTAGTTGGCTTCTCCCTGTCTCTCTCTATGCCCTTCCCCAACTTATGTGCTCACTCCACTCTCTCTCTCTCTTTATTTCTCTCTCTCTCTCAAAAATAAGTAAACAGCACCTGGCTGGCTCAGTCAGTTGAGCATCTGACCTCAGCTCAGGTCATGATCTCACAGTTTGTGTTCCTGGGTTCGAGCCTTGCTTTGGCTTCAGTGCTGACAGCTCAGAGCCTGAAGCTTGTTTGGGATTCTGTGTCTCCCTCTCTCTCTGCCCCTCCCTCACTCATGCTTGGTCTCTCTCTGTCTCAAAAACAAAAATTCCCTCCCCCAAAATAAATGTTAGATAACACCTCTGTCATGTCACAAAATTATCATTTACTTTTTGTGTTAAGAACAGTCTGGTCTCTTAGCAACTTTGACGTTTATAATACAGTATTGTGGACTATAATCACTGTACTAGCTCTCCAGAACCTATTTACCTACTAGTTGGATGCTGGTACCTTTAAACAACATCTCCCTGAATCTCTGTCCCCGATTCACATGGGGGGGGTTTATAGGAATAATAGGTTAATCTTTAATAATTATCAGGAAATAATTTTTTTATTTTTCATCACACTCACTATTGACAATGTTCTCTTATATAGAGTCCTAGTTTTTCTTACAGTTTCTTTATGCAGGCTTTAAAGCAAAGACAGATGAGCACGTTACTTTGGTGAATTTATATACAGCAAGCCTGCTTAGGTCAGCTCCCTTTCTTCCTCGACTCTGAGGAGTTATCTTGCTCTTTCTTCTATTGTTCCATGCATTAAAATCTGTCTCTCTGTCTCTGTCTCTCTCTGTCTCTGTATGTGTGTGTGTGTATGTGTATGTGTTTTCCAAAATTTTTGGCATATACTATTGGGAGGTTTCTCTAAACATTTTTGAGAAAGATCAAACCACATATTTTTTTTTGGTTATAAATTTTCTCTTACCAAACAGTTCAAAATATTTTTAAGCTTTCAAGCTTTCAAGCTATTTACTTTCTAAATTTCTTGAATTAATATACAACACACAGAAGTATTTTTCCCTCACTTTCTCCCTCATTATTTTCTTCCTTCCTTTCTTCCTTCTCTCTTTCCTTTCTTTTTCTTCCTTCCTTCCTTCTTTCCTTTCTTTCTTCCTTTCTTTTTTCTTTTCTTTCTTTTATTCTCTCTCTCTCTCTCTCTCTCTCTCTCTCTCTCTCTCTCTTTCTTGTCTGAAGCATATGAATTAAAAAGAGAAAGATGTGTTCACAAATGTCATTCTTAGTGCACAGAAGACTGTTAGAAGACTAGAAGCTACGAGCACATTACAGTAGCCCCTTGAAAAGTCATAGCCTTATTTTATCCTTGACTTTACACTGGAAACTACAAGGTACCACCACATTAAACAGTACATTTGATTAAGTAATATTGCAAACGATATTTGCCACTTGTCCCTGTCTCTCATTTCTCTAATATAAACCCTCACATTGACTTAATTTTAAAATTTAGCACTTAGAAAATCCTCTGCTATCCCGATGAGCTTTGGCATTTTTTATGTAAGGATTATGAAACTGGCCATTTTGTGTGTTAAAGATGCTCAGTAATTTTATTTGAAATTTTATTCTTAAATATTTAGGTCCTATTTGCATATTTTTTATTGTTTTTTCCTAATATTTAATTTTTTTCCTGGATTTATTCTCCTGATCTTAAGGGCTTGTTTTTGTTTTTTAATTGTAGTTTCATTCTACATGTTTTCATGTTCAGTCTTTTCTAATTATATGCAAATTGAGGCCCACTATAAAATGACAATATGTGTGCCATGAGAAATGGAAATTATTACTGGTTAAGACAAATGGAGTGGCTTAGTAGGAAGAGGTCTTAGAAAATATTATAGATGACACATTTTATTTATTGAAAAAGTACATATATATTGCTTTTTAAAAAGACACAGTTTCTAAGATCAGTTATGTTGTATGATAATACATTTTGTTAATAAATCTTTGAATCAAGGTAATTATGATTATTGTACTTCACTTGTACTATGGTAGTGTTTCTTTTTTTAACTTTTATAAACTTTTTTGCAATTGTTTTAAATGCTTACACTTTTTTGAGAGAAAGAGAGAGAAAGAGACCCAGAATCTGAAGCAGGCTCTAGGCTCTGAGCTGTCAGCACAGAGCCTGACGTGGGGCTGGAACCCATGGACTGTGACATCATGACCTGAGCTGAAGTTGGATTCTTACCCATCTGAGTCTCTCACCCCTGACTTTTATAAACTTTGAAAAGTTTTCTGGACACTGGGTGGCTCAGTGGGTTAAGCATCAGACCTGATTTTGGCTCAGGTCATGATATCGTGATATATATTAGGCTTTACACTGAGAGCACAGAGCCTGTTTGAGATTCTCTGTATCCCTCTTTCTCTACCTTTCCCTCACTCACCCTTGCATAGACATTCTTTTTTTTTTCTCTCTCTCTCTCTCAAAATAAGTGTTTTTCTCTAAACTTCAGCAAATGGTAAATAAAATGTAAATTGTTTTACTTATACCGTAAAAATAAGCATTCAGAATCTACTAGTGTACCAATGAAAAGAATATTCCCCCCAAGAGACCCCACAGTTTACACATAAAGTTTTAGTGACTTAACAAATTAACACAAATAGCATTTCCATATTGAATGGGAGGGGTAATATTTTTAAGTGGATTTTACTGTCCTTTAGAATCTTTATTATTATTACTCTTTTCAAGTTTGAGATTTTTCTTTCTTTTTCCCCTGATCAATTCTGTTCTTTAAAATTTGTCATTAATCACAATGGCTACAATTCATTGTTACCACAACAATAAAAAAAATCTTATGCTGCCAGATTCGTTAACTTCCAATTACTGTTGGATACCACATTTACTTTAAAGTGTGTCGTTTGGCCAACTTTATCCCAGTGTTTTCATATTTTGATTGTTCCATCTTAATAATTAATTTCTCTCCCCTTCTGACTTCATACTTGTCCCTTCTGCTTTTGTCTGTGACCTCTTCTCAAGTTACAGCAGTAGTGATATTGTGCAACACCATAACAGTCTCTTTTAAAAAATCAGAATGTTTGAAAATGTGGGTCTCTTTGTAATGTTGATGTTTTTGGAATTTTAACTTAAGCCTGAATTCAATACCCTTGGACATTTATTTAACTTCCTCCAGATTTCTTGTAAAAAGTATTAGGCATCTTATCTAAACAACTTTTGCAATTAAATCTGGTAGTCTTAGAGATTTCATTAGTTCTAATCATAGCTAATTTATTTACATTCCCAAGAAACTTTCCTAATAGGCTTGAACTATTATATTGTGTTTAGTTAATTACTTTTTAGTAAAAATGAGCAACTAGGGGCTCACACAGTAGTTTAGCAAATGAATACATTTGTCACCCAGACGTCCTAGTCTTGAGGAGAAAGTATTTTGTATCTTGCCAGTGCTGGTCAATCTCCAAATTGGTTTATTTTTAAAGAACCAGGTCATAATGTAGAACCACTCTTCTGTATGCTCTCCTGGCAACACTGTGGAAAACCCAATGGCTCATTCCCATTATAAAACTCACTGCTTAATTTTTTTTAATGTTTGTTAATTTTTGAGAGAGAGAGAGAGCGAGCGAGCAAGGGAGCAAGCAAGCAGGGAATGGGCAGAGAGAAAGAGGGAGGCACAGAGTCCGAGGCAGCCTCCAGGCTCTGAGCTGTCAGCACAGAGCCTGACCCAGTGCTCGAACTCACAAACAAGGAGATCATGACCTCAGCCAAAGTTGGACACTTAACCAACTGAACCAATCAGGTGCCTGTAAAACCCAATGTTTATATAGGGTTTCTAGAATTTGTAGGAAGAAATCTTGAGTTTGGGGTTTAGAATGTTTGTAAAATGCAAAACAAAAAACATGTATGCTAGGTAATGACACAGAGAAACAGCAAAATACAGTTATTCTCAGGGCTCCCTCATAGGGTTGTGCACTATGTGTCCTTGTTAAAGGCACCCAGCTATGGGGATAAGTGGGAGCTGGAATCCTGGAGATACTTGTTTTGCCACATTGTGGGTTTGTTCCTGTTTCAGAAATGCCATTCGCCTCCCCAGAAGGACAACATTTTTCTAATATTTCTGCCCAAACAAGGCAATCTTAAAAGTCTGTAAATAGATTCTCTTTAAGGTAGCAACAGTCCTGCATAGCGATACATTCTCTATACTTGTACCTTTACAAACAGCTTGGAAGTAAATTAAATAGCTGTAAGGATGCCTGGATAGGAATCATTGCCATATGATTTAAGTGAAAGAATATTAGAAGTTTCTTCTATAAATGTCTAGTTTCCTTTCTAATTCTTTTTTTAATAGTTTATTGTCAAATTGGTTTCCATATAACACCCAGTGCTTCTCCCCACAAGTGCCCCTACCATGACCATTACCCCCTCCCTCCCTCCCCCTCCCCCTTAGTCCAGGCTCGTTTTCAGTATTCAGTAGCCTCCCTTGATCTGTGTCCCTCACTCTCCCCCGCTCTCTTTCCCCCTTCCTCTCCCCATTGTCCCCTGCCAGGTCTCTCCTGTTAGACCTATGAATGCAAACATATGGTATCTATCCTTCTCTGCCTGACTTATTTCGCTTAGTATGACACCCTCAAGGTCCATCCACTTTGCTACAAATGGCCAGATTTCATTCTTCCTCATTGCCATATAGTACTCCATTGTATATATATACCACAGCTTCTTGATCCATTCACATCCAGATGGCCACATAAAACGATGCTCAGTGTCACTCATCATCAGGGAAACACAAATGAAAACCACACTGAGATACCACCTCACACCGGTCACAGTCGCTAAAATGAACAAATCAAGAGTCTATAGATGCTGGCGAGGATGTGGAGAAATGGGCACCCTCCTACACTGTTGGTGGGAATATAAACTGGTGCAGCTGTCCTTTCCGTTTTTTAAAGCATACCGAAGAGGATCAAGTAGTGTTACTGTGTACAGTTTTCTGAATTAGTAAATGAAGTGAATATGATAAGGTCCCACTAACGTTAATGCCCATGTAAATATCACTCATTATATGCATTCCCATTGCTCTCCTCTTACATTGTTGTCACATGACATATGTACTAATTTAATAGCAGTAAAAGGTTAAATATTGAAATGAATTAGGATGGAAAAGTTGAACCTAAGGAAAATTAACTTCTACAGTCATGTTACATTTGCACATAATTTGTACTGTTTTAATAGTCGTTAAGCCAACCATTGTAGAAACTACTGCTTCTTTTATTAATCTCTTTCAAGTGTGTATAGGGCCTCTACTTTGAGTATATTTAAATATTATTAATCTCTCATTTAGTGAAAATTATGAATTATGTTTTTAAAAGTAGAAGGTTGAGTTTAAAACATATTTCTGGGGGCGCCTGAGTGGGTCAGTCGGTTAGGTGTCCAAGCTCAGGTCTTGATCTCATGGTTCGTGAGTTCAAGCCCCACGTCAGGCTCTGTGCTGACAGCGCAGAGCCTGGAGCCTGCTTCTGATTCTGTGTCTACCTCTCTCTCTGTCCCTTCCTTGCTCATAATCTGTCTCTCCCAAAAATAACTATTTAAAATATTTTAAAAGAAACATATTTCTGGTGCAAACACTGTTTTACATTTAAAAGTAAATTGGAGTTAATACACACACACATACACACACACACACACAAACGCCTAAATAATCCATCTAAAATTGGGCAGAAGATGTGAACAGACATTTCTCCACAGAAGACATTCAGATGGCCAAAAGACACATGAAAAGATGCTCATCACTGATTATCAAGAAAATACAGATCAAAACCACAATGACATATCACCTCATACCTGTCAGAATGGCTAAAATCCCAAACACAAGAAACAAGTTCAGGTGAAGATGTGGACCAAAAGGGATCCTCTTAAACTGTTGAAGATAATGCAGCCACTGTGGAAACAGTGGACGTCCTTCAAAAAGTTAAAAATAAAATTACCATATGATCCTATAATGCCACTACTGAATATTTACCTAAAGAATATGAAAACAGTAAGTTGAAAAGAGAGATGTACCTCTATGTTTGTAGCAGCATTATTTTCAATAGCCAACTAT
>NC_043700.1:22267905-22293455 GCF_006229205.1 Suricata suricatta
AATTACCCTGCCAAAAAAAAGAATGAAATCTTGCCACTTGCAATAAAATCGATAGATTCAGAGGATACAGTGCTAAGTAAAATGAGTCAGAGGAAGACAAAATACCATGTAATTTTACTCTTATGTGAAATTTAAGAAACAAAACAAATGAACAAAGAAAAAAGAGACAAACCTCAAAACAGTCTCTTAACCAGGGAGAACAAACTGATGGTTTCCATAGTGGAGCTGGGTTGGGGGATGGGTGAATTAGGTGAAGGGATTAAGAATACACTTATAATGATGAACATTGAGTAGTAGATAGAAGTGTTGAATCACTGTATTGTATACCTAAAACTAATATAACCTTGTATGTTAACTATACTGGAATTAAAATTTTTAAAGAAGTAAATATGAATACTTTGCAATTAGTATTCCTATTTTAGTTTTATGGAATTAGATTTATTTTAGTTAATTTTTAAAATATTTAAAAACAGTATGTTTTCTTTTTGATGGAAACTAAATATCTTTAGGGTATTTTATTTTTGTTTGGTTTTTTTTAAGAGGTTTTTCCATACATAAATAAGTCAGAGTACATAGTATCCTAACTGAGATAATTCTGTTAATCATTAAAGCAGTGAAAAGCTGTGCAGAGACAGCATTTTCTGAATTCTTGACCCCAGACCAAAGATTGTTTGCTACAGAATCACAAGGAGATTTTCTTAAAATGTAAATTTCTTGCTCCCAGTTAATTCTAAGATTTTCTCCAAAGACAGGGCCCATTAATTTATCTTTAAGAAGTTTCTTCAGGTTTAGGAATGACTCAGTGGCTGTGACCAATGGGAGCAGAGCAGTGTTCCAGAATAGATACTGAACGTATTATCTGGTTTGAGACCTACTTCCTCTATTGTTTAGTTACACAGATTTCACCAAGTATATAATATAAAGAGGGGCACTTGTCTGTTCATAACGTGGGGACAGTATCTACTTCAGAAAAGTCTAATGTGGATTCAGACACCCATGGGAAAGTCCCTTCCACATTGTAGCTCATCAATAAATGTTAGTGGCATTTGATATCTCCCAATATGAATTTCTAATCCATTGCACTGATTGTTCTAGCATTGCCATTTTTAGTTCATGGAAATTTCTTTCTCAATAGTTTCTTGCTTTTTTTCTTGGTACAAACCTGGGTCACAATTTACAAAATTATGTTTTCCATCATTGTGATTTTGATTCTTAAAGTTGCTGTGACAGATTTAACAGAGTTCTAACTCTGCATTCCTGCTTATGTAGTAAGGCCATGATTTAGCAAAACTGTTTATTGATGTCTGCACGGTTGAAAAGAGCAACATTTTCATAAAGAGCTGGTTTCAGTGATTGATGTCCCCTCATTTCTTCCCATTTTAATTCATGCCATAAGAATAATCGAGCTTTCATTCAATGAGTATATTACACGTTTGCTGGCTACGACATAGAAACAATATACATTTCACTTATAGTTAATTATTTAAGCTAAAGTAATGAGGTGCAGCATATAGCTTTTACTTGGTTGGAGGTACTAGTCATGAATTTTTTGACATTCAGCATTTTATGAGGATCAAAATTCTTACCTGAGCATTTGATAGAAACTAGATTCTTTCAAGTTATTGTATGGATAACTGTACCTGAATGATAATAAATCAATATGCTTTTAGATAAAATGCTTTTAGATCATGACATAATAATTATCCAATGAAAAGTCACACACACACAAGTAAGAACTTACGTGTATCTTTCTGTTCTTTTGTGCAGTTAATGACCATTTGGTTTAAACAGTTAGCCATTGTTTTTGTTGAATACAGTAGGCCCATAAGCTGACTCAGGGTATGGGATGATTAGAGTTAGAGTTTCCAATTCCAATTTGGAATTGCTAGATGTCGTTTAACTTTATTATTAAGACTTTGAAATGGACCAACTCTGGGAGTGCCTGGAAAGGGTTTACAAATATGCCTACAGCCATGAAGGCAAAAAGTTTCTGAATATAATTTAATTTCTATACTGCTTAAGAACGTCCTTAAGTGAGGGGCCCTTGGTGGCTCATTTGGTTAAGTGTGAGACTCTTGATTTTGGCCCCGGTCATGGTCTCATGGTCGTGAGATTGAGTCCGTCCTGGTGCTCTGTGATGACAGTGTGGAGCCTCCTTGGGATTCCCTCTCTCCTGCTCTCTCTGGCCCTAGTGTTTGTGCATGCACACCCTCTCTCTCAAAATAAATGAGTAATTTTTTAAAAAAAGAAAAGAAAATGATTATGACAGTTATGACATTCGATAAAATGATGGCTTTTACAGATACATCATATATTTCATATAAAATATATTTGTCAAAAAATAAATCACAGGAAATTAGGATTTTGATTTTTCTAAAGAGAGTGAATCAGACTATTTTATTCTGGTTTAAATGGTGGTATCTGACATGGGTTTATAATATTTTTTAATTCAGAAGCTCATTTAGGACAGATAATGATTTTTTGCTTTACAGCTAAGATTTCAGAAAAGACTAGAAAGACATTAAGTCATTTAAAAAATCGAGGTTCTGGAAAGGGTTCTTAAATAGGGAATTATGCTTTTTAAAAGGGAAATGATTATCTTAAATTCCTATACGATTTTTTATTTCCATTATGACTCAAAGCTATTAATTCAGCATATAATTATGGAATACCAAGAGTTGTGAGTGAATCCACACCCTAAAAGAATTCATGCTGGTTGTGAAGAGGAATTTAAGTCTAAAATTAAAGGAATGCAGTGCTCAGAAAGCCCTGGTAAATATACTAATTTTCAGGAGTTTTATGGATTGGAGAAGAGGTAATAAAAGATTGACCTGATGTCAAATTAATCACTTATTAATATTTTTGTCAAATTTTCTGTCTCTTTCTATCTTTTTTCTTTCTTTTCACACTTGAAGACAAGTTTAATTGGGAAGAATTTCTAATTGTTAAACTGCAAGCGAATTCCTTTTACAATTACAATTCTAGAGACCTAGTATTTTTAGAAACCCCATGTTCAAAAATATTTCAAAATTAATAACAAAAACCCAGACCAAAACGTAAGACTTTTTAGATCTGAAATGTACAGCCATCAATTTCAGCTGTTTTCAGAAATAGGCCTACTCCTTGGTTGGAAATCAGATGAAATGAGTCAGTGCCACATAAGCAAATGCCTTTAAACAAGCTAGCTCCTTGGAGAAGATTATTCCCTCCTTAGAAAATACAGTAACATATTACATCTCAGTTGGTGGGATACATGGTGCAGCACCTCCAAACTAGTTGACTAACTTCTGTTTCAGTATTCTGAATTCCCAGAACTCCCAGAATTCCATGTAATAATCTAGAGACATGAGTGACTCTTGGATGCATTTACAGGCAACCAGGGCCATAAAACACTGTGTTCATTTGGAGAACAAATGCATAAGTATTTTCTAGGAAAAAGAAGCACTTCCATCCAGTAAGGTATTTAAAAGCTACAATGAAATAAATTATGGAAGTAACTTGAGATAAGATTTGGGAAATGGTAACACTCTTTTTTATTATTGGCAAGTATTTTGCTTTCCATCACTTATGGCACTCAAGACATACTTAACAGTTTAGGAACTGGAGATTAGAAAGATTAAGTATTTGATTAAACTCACATAGATAGTCCATAAATCAGTTCTGATCTGATAGACTGGGATCAGAAATCATGGCTGTCAAACTTCCAAGTGCTTAGTCTTCATGATGTTAATAAATAGACAAAAAACGTTATTGCCTGTAATAATTGATCTTAGCAAGTATTCCATACTTCTTACTAGAGTTACTTATTGACTGTCAATGCTGTTTATCCAAACCATTAGAATAAGCTTGCGTTCTTGTCACCTGGGTGGCTCAGTCGGTTGAGTGTTTGACTTCAGCTCAGCTCATGATCTCACGGCTTGTGGGTTTGAGCCCTGCGTTGGGCTCTGTGCTGAAAGCTCAGAGCCTGGAGCCTGCTTCAGATTCTGTGTCGTATTCTCTCTCTGTCCCTCCACTGGTTGTGCTCGCGCTCTCTCGCTCGCTCTCTCTCTCTCTCTCTCTCTCTCTCTCACAGAAAAAGTAAACATTAAAAAAAGGTGGGCCATATGGTCTAAAAAATGCTTCTGAATGAATCAATATTTCCTTTACCCCTGAAATGCTTATTTAGGTACCACTGGTCTCCATTTGCGCAGTTTTAAACTTTAGAACTGGATGAAAGCTCAGCCTTTGAAATGAAATATAATAACACAAAACATTGGTTTGGTCATCCTTAAACTGTATCAACATTGTTTAGTAAATGTGAATTTAAATTATTTGAATTAATGAGCCTTTAAGAGACTTTCTTTTTATACTAGAAACAATAACAAAAATTTGATTGACATTTGCTTTAGTTCTTGCAGTGTCTTTGAATTAAGGGAATTTGACTTGCTCGTTTTTATGTTTGTAATATCTAGTATTTAGTTTATGTCTAAGAAATTTTCTTTCTTTTAATAATGGCAGAGTGAATGGGTCAGTATTTCAGGAAGAGTGGTGTGTGGAAGAGAGCACTTTTTAAGTGCCTATTTTGTAGTTGGCATTTTATAAAAGTGTATGCAGTAAGCCCTTAGCAATTCTCCAAAAACAAACTTGAGAAATTGAGCCTCTGAGAGATTAAGCTAACTGCCCAAGGTCACAGTTACTAAATAACTGATCTGGTATCAAATTCAGTTTTATCTGACTTCAAAGTGCATGATTTTGAGAAACACACTTTTCTCTTCCATAATCGTCATGAAGGTGACTTCCTAAAGGATCTATGAAATTTGACAATCTATGGAAGAAAAAGAGTATTGCCCTTTAAAAAAGTCCAGGAAGACTTAATTTGGAGTGTAAAAGTAGCATGATTTTTAAAAGAGCATGATTAGGTGAACATATCTGTGTGAATTGGTTATAAAATTTAAAAATGGCTAAATGGATTTGGTCTTCCCCTCTAGATGATAATAAAAGGGGTTATGTTAAAGAGAATTAAGGAGAGTATACAGAGTGTTCATTAAGGATCTTGGCAATAGTTGCTGCTATTATTATTAGCTTACTATCTTAGACAAACATATAAGAAAAATATATGAATATACGTTACTATGTGACTGTGGACGAGTTACCACAAGGTTAAAACTGGGTTATTGAAGTATGTGCTGGGTTAGGTATTTTAATAAATAAATAAATTATCTGAATTTGGGTTTTTTTTTTTGCACTGGTACAACTGATATATGTGAGTATGAGTTAGGAGATATGTGGGCTAATTTCTCATGAAGAAGAAAGTGGAAGAGAAATCACTATCATTAAAGCATCCATTCAGTTCCCTGGCATCTCACTGTTTCAGAAAATTAGAGGGAAAATTTCTGCTCATTAAACTTCAGAGCCACCATAGCAAATTCTAATGAGTTGCTTATTAAATTAGCAATTTTCTATAACTGGTATGATTCATCAACTTCTCTTTCATTCTCAGTTTCAGATTAATAACTAAAAACCCAAATTGCTTGACACGGCTCTTCAATCAAACTTAGTGTTATTAAAAGACCACAGCTACAAAAGCCATTTTATATAATCAAGTGAAGCACTGTATTTCGGGAAGCATTGTTCCCTCGCTGCTGACCACAAATCTTTCAAAACTACATATAAATTTATGGCTGCAAGGAATATCATGGGATTCATTTGCTTATTCCAGATGCATTGAGTATTCTCTGTATATCAGAGCAGAACAGAGTTTCTGCCCTCATGGAACTTACATAAAATAATACAAGGTAGTATTAGATATTATGAGGAAGAAAATATAGCAGCATAAGGAAATGGGAGTGTTGAGGATGGCATATGGAATTGCATAAACAGGGAGACCTCTCAGATGGCATAATACTTGAGCCGAAATCCTAATGAAAGTAGTAACTCATGTAAATACCTGGAATAAGATCACCCAGGTAAAGAGGGGAGCAAATGCAGAGGCCTGAGTGTGCTTGATGCTCTCAAGGCCAATAGGCCAAGGAGAATGAATAAACGAGTGAATAGTAGGAGATGAAATAAAAAGGTATCCAGTGTCAGATTCAGTCATTGTCTCAGAGACCAAAGTAAGTACCTTGAATTGAGTTTTTATTTTGATGGGGAACCATAGAATACTATGATTAGAGTGGTAATCAGATTTATTGTTAAAAAAATTACATTGGCTGTTCTTAAAATACATGGATAGAGACAAGTTATAATGCTTTTGTGTCAGTCCAGGAAGAAATGATATGGAAGCTTGCTCCAGGGTGATAGTGATGGAGGAGGGCAGGATTGGTCAGATATGGGATATACATAAATTCCTGCTGTATAAGGCTGTGTATCAGAGAAAGTCATCAGTGACTTTGAGATGTTTGATTTGAACAGCTAACTGGGTAAGCAGTGGTACCATTTTTAAAGGTGTACTGAAGGGAGATTGGTTGTGGGGCTTAAGATTAATAGTTTTGTACTTTTGGAGTCAGTAAGTCTAAGTTTTCACTTAGTCATTTGAAACAGTCATGTAGAAATCTGGATATAGCAACTTGGAGATCAGGAGTGCTTCAGTGGGCCTGGAGGGGTATGATTCATAGTGAGTACTATTAGGAATATATACCCTGTAATATAGGACACTCAGAAGCATTAGATTGTTGTTTAAGAAGACTGTACAGACAGAAAACTAAGCCTTGAGCACTCATATTAAAAGTCAGACCAAAAGAAATCTACAAAGAGAAGAAGCAGAAATCACTGTGGGAAGAAAATAAGAGAGAGAGATTTTGTGGAAACACAAAAACTAAGTCAAGAGAATAAATCAACAAAGAGCACGTGATCAACTGTATCATTGTTTCCAAGAGATCAAGTAATATGAGGACTGAGACTTCACCACTGGATTTGACAAAGTGAAGGAGATTAGTGGACTTGTCAAGAACAGTTTGTTTGAATGGGGAGAGCAAGAGACTTACAGAATCTTAAGAGGGACTGAGACCAAAGAAAGTAGAGATAGTGAATATAAGCACTTTAAAGGAGTTTAGCCATTAAGAGGAAGACACAATCAGGACATAGCTAGAGGAAAATGTAGAACAAGAGAGATGTATGTGCTTTACAGAGAGAGATTTCCACATATGAAGCTAACAAGAATGACTATAAAGATACTAAAGAGATACAGAGATTTACTGAGCTGAGTGGGTGAGTGGGTGCACTGGATTCCATCCATCATGGAGGAAGCTCATGTTAGGTTGGGGCCGCAGAAAGTCATGATGTTAATGGTAATGAAACGGGGTACACAGAAGTGAGAACAGGCCTGGTGGTAGTGAGAGAGAGAATTTCTCTTAGGATCACGTCTTCTTTCTCAATGAAATAATGGCCAAGATCATTGACTGGCTATGACAAAAGTAGAGGAAGTTGGCAGAGCCAGGAGAATGTTTAGATTAGTTTGGTTTGGAGAGCGGGAGAGTTCATTGACAAAGGAAATCAAACAGAGTTATCAGGCATCACTGAAGGTCCATAGAATCCGTGGTACCAAATTTAAAATGATGAAACCAGGAAACCTCAGTGGTTGTTTGCCTCTGTCCACACTCATTTTTTTCCTGCCTGGGTGTATGTGCTGAGAAGAGTAGAATTGGGTTGAGACAAGTTTGAAGCTTTAGTTTATGAGTACATAAAGAAAAAAGAATTGTGAGGACAGTGTGTATTTAGTGGTCATAATATTTTCATCATAGTCGAAAGAGAGGTTCTTTTCTCAGTAAAAGTATTGTTCATTTTTACAATTTGTGGGACAGTTTCTTCCCTAAAGTTTGTAGAATAGAAAAGAGAGTTAATAGCATGATAGTGTCCTGCAAAAGTAATTATCTGAACAAGCCTATGTTGCAGTTGCCTTTCATAATATATATTTGCTCTAACATTTAATTTAGATTCAAGTTCTCAGAGTATTCTTTTCTTTTGCAAAAAGATCCATATAAGGAATTCTGTTCTGGATATTGTATGTCTATTTCTTGTCCTTTTCTATATTTTCATTTTATTCTTTCACTAAAATTTTATAAACAAATGAAATTAAAATACTTAATGGAATTAACTTCATTTATGTATGAGCCTCTTCAAAATTTTTTTTTCACTTAAACTACTACTCATGTGTCATTCCTTCTTGCTAATTATTTAAAGACATTTTTTTATCCGCCTCCTGTTACTTACTCCCTGATAAGCCTTTTTGTCTACCACCTTCCTTTTGTGGTGGAAATCAGCCCTCTATTAACAAGAAGTATTAGCTGTTTAAGAATTAACTTTTTTTTTCCATGCAGCTTACTAAATTCACAAATTATTAGTAAACATTGAAAATGTGTTTGGTATTTTATTTTTGCTTGAAGAAAATATTTCCTAAACATTTTTCATTTCCTGTTTTTTGTTTAAGTATTTATTTCTTTTTAAGAGGGAGACAGAGCTCAAGCAGGGGAGGGGCAGAGAGAGAAGGAGACACAGAATCTGAAACAGGCTCCAGGCTTTGAGCTATCAGCACAGAGCCCAACATGGGGCTCAAACCCACCAACCTCGAGATCATGACCTTTGCTGAAGTTGGACACCTCAACGACTGAGCCACACAGGCACCCCAAACATTTTGGATTTTCCCAATTTTAAAAGCATATTATAAAACTAAGAGGTTGATAATTATCACCATGTTTATTAGTAAGCAGTAAATTTCATTTATGGGAGAACATTGCCAAATAGAGTGACAGTTTCTAGTTATTATGAAACAATTTCTAGTTTGTGGACTTCAAGAGAATATATTGCAAGGCATGGATTCTAAACCATGAGTATACTTATTTTTTTATTAATGCTTATTTATTTGAGAGAGAGAGAGAGAGAGAGAGAGAGAGAGTGTGTGTGTGTGTGTGTGTGTGTGTGTGTGTGTGTGTGTGAGAGGAGGAGAGACAGAGAGAGACAGAATCTGATACATGTTCAAACCTCCGAAGCATGCAATCATGACCTGAGCCAAAGTCTGACACTTAACTGACTGAACCATCCAGGCCCCCCTAAATACTTCTTTAATACCACACGACTTTGTGCCGGTATTTTTTAATAGATGATTATGCAAGGATGTGAATATTACATTTATATTTAACATAAAATGTAGAACACAGATGAGAAATTTGTAAATATTCAATGATATTATTTTCTATCAAAGGTAATGGTCAAAATAATGGAAAATGCAGATACTGTTTACATTCATTTTGTTGTTATTCTGCACTCTTTTAGTGCTATGTCATTCAAAGCTGGGAGGGATCTTCCTCTGTATTTGTATAAATTAGAGCTCACAGTGCTGAAGTGCTTCTCATAAAACTGATTTATTTCTCCTTATTTAATCCACTACCTTTTTGTCATACCGTATTTCCACATTTTACTTTGTCTCCTTTTATATACTTACAGCCTCAGGCTCTGTTGTGGTTGAGAACCCACTTTTTCAAGGGTTTCAGGATCACCCTGATTACCTTCCCCCTGCTAGTGGGTAAGGCACGTGTATTTATATGTGTTATAGACTCTCACTTCTAGGATTGTGACTCCGTTAGCCTTATTGTATCTCATTGTCCTCAACTGTGTCAGTCACATGACAACCTGGGCTTCCTGTGTGGCTCAGCCATTCTGTGAACATTCTCATCCTCCCTGGGAGCAGCAGCTTGCTGGAGCTGAGGATTATCTGGCTCTGTTTAGAGATAGGACATAAAATGTCATGTCATAAACAATTACATGTGCATACATATAATTATGTATATGTATATATATAATTTAATACATATGCTGAATGCAAAAACCATTCAGTTTATTAATAACAAGTTGGCTTAGTAATTAGGTACCAATTATATGGAAATATATAATGTGCTTAATTCCTGTAACTATAGTATTTGAGTTATAATTAGAAATAATGCTTGCATATTTTATGGTGTAATGAAATGACCTTTACTAAAATTCATGACCTATATGTTTTCATTACCCTTTGACTCATAATATTGTGACTGCTTAAATTCAAAAGTTCAATTTGAAGTTAGGTACCAGAAAAACTTTGGCAAGCAATCTACAATATATATTTCTCTCTCCTAAGACCAGGGTTTAACAGTCTGAGTATATTGGGCACCATGATGTGCCTCTCACGGGTCTTCAGTAATATTTCACACAGGAACACATTTTATTAGGTTATTGGTGCTAAACAGCATTTCATTTTTCAAGGAAAAGAAACATGTCTATTTTGTTTGACCCCTAGGAGGGTGATTATTGGAATGAAGAGTTATTAAATAGGAAGAGATCCTTTCAATCCTTTGAAATGGCTAAAACTGAAATATTGGCCTTTTAAAATGAAGATAATACCGTGAAGCTGACTGAATGTTCAGCAAGTACTGGAGTGATTCAACATATGTTTCAAATAATATACAGATAGGGGGGATTGATAATGGAGGAAGACAGAAAGCAATCAAGGATTTCAAAGTCAGAGGTGAAAAAGTACGTTTTGAGGAGTGAGGGTGTAAGATGCCTGGAGGAACTCTTGTTTTGGATATAAAGTAAGATTTTAGCATTGAACTTTGAAAGGTAAAGTTATTTAAGATATGGTAAGATCCAGGGTGTTGGGCTTTCAGTGGCTATCTTATGGGAAGATGGAAATAATTAGCACTGAGAAGGTAGAGAGGTTGTCAAACACGTTTTAGAAAGGTTTGTTAGTGGTTTATTGAATTTAATAACAGTATACATGGGACAAGATGAAAGAAAAGAAAGATAGGAGCTAATTGTTGAATTCACTAAAGAATCTTATAATGAGGAGAACCTGGCTATACACTTCTTGACTGTAGAGATTGTACCTCGCAGGTATGTCAGCATGTAGCAGGGGGTTGGGATTCACATGTTTTGTGAATGGAAGAATTATGTATTTTTAATATAGGTGATACATTAAAGAGTATCCTGTGCCAAGTACTGTGCTCGATGCTTTAGATGAATAATCTCCTAACTCAACAATCTATGAGGCAGCTGTGATTATTTTTGCCATTGTGCACAGTGAGACTGAGGCTAAGGAAGATATGGCAAAAGTCATTTCCAGAGAGTAGTAAAGCTAGAGTATGGATCCAAATATTCCAACTCCAGACCCCTTTCTCCCAACCACTGTGTCCTGGACACCCTAAAAACTAAGTGGAGGGATACCCAGGTGACTCGGTTGGTTAAACGTCTGATTCTTAATTTTGCTCAGGTCATGATCTTGCAGTTTGAGTTCGAGCCCTGTGTGGGGCTCTCTGCTGTTAAGGGTGTAGCCTGCTTTGGATCTTCTGTCTCCCTCTCTCTTTGCCCCTTACCCGCTTGCTTGCTCGCTCTCTCCCTCTTTCAAAAATAAACAAACTTAAAAACTTTAAAAAATGAGTGGAATGAGTGTACCTCTATTAGTTTATCTTCAGTATATAAAGCTTGTTATATCACAGAAATAAGGGGCGTAGGTCTCTGGATTTTAATATCTGCTGCTGGACAATTCTTCTAAACTCTGAGGGTCTGTGTTTCCCAGTATCTCATATAAGACTAGACTGAGCTCATTTACAGTTTATGTTCTAAGTTTTTGTTTTGTTTACTGTACTATTAAACTTCCAAATTATTTTCCACTATAACCCCTTGGGGAAAACATGTCTTTTTGTGTTCTAGCTCTAACATAGTAGTAGACTAAGATATGTCCCCCTCTTGGCAAACATACATCTGTGAATTTCATACGTTATTTCTGTTAAAGCCAGTGTGTCATATGCAAAATAAAATGCAATAATATGACAACCAGAAAAGCAAATTTACAATGAGGAAGAGGAATGGCCGAAGAGTAGAGGAGAGATTGAAAAAGGAGAAGGTCAGAATGATAAATCTTGAAAATAAAGGGCTATCAGAAAAGAAACTATTGGGAATGAGTATTTTTAGAAAGAATTCTGAATCTAATACACATCGTTTTTTCTGCCTCTTATTACAAATGCAAAGCAGTATTCTTTTTGCTCCATAATTATTTTTCTACGGATGTGTAGAAGAGGCTTTGACATGCTTAAAGCTCAGGGAGGCTAATGCTTTAATGAACAGCTTGTTATCAGCGGCTCTAGCTCTGCTCTGCTTGCGATTCCCAGTCGCATTCAGTCAGGGGAGAATCTTGGCGTTTAGTGTAAACATCTTTTATCCTGATACATCCTCAATGTGTTAGTCCCTAAAGTTCTCATATTTGGCATTTAATTATCTGTTAATTAAATCACACAGTTTAGAGGGATTTTAGATTCAAGGAATATTAAATGTCTGATTCACTTGTACAAATGCGATACAATGTCAGCCCATATACAATGAAGGCATTAATGGAAAATGCATCCTAGGAAAATGCAATTTCCTATAACCTGAACAAAGTAACCAAAATACAATTATATGAATCAACTATTTGTATAAAACCACTATTCATTGTCATGTGAACACTCTGGAGAAGTTAAGTGATATCTTATAAATTCCTTTGATGTGATACTGGTATAGAAGGCAAATTGGGAGCCTTTAGATTTTTACTTTAATATTTACTTATTTTTTATCTTGGTGGCACAGATTTGAAGGGATCATGCTCTTTCATTCATTATCTGTTTTCTTAATATTGATCTGATAATGCCTTTGTTTTGTTTTATTGTATGTTCCATTCATTTCTATACCCCCTCCCATTCCCATTACCTTTGTAGGTAAGCATGTCAAAATATTGATACCACAGATATGAATGCATCTTCAAAAACTACATTTAGTAAATTATAGTATAGGGGACCTGACACACCTTCTTGTGTCTTCTGTTTCCTTTACCCTTAGCTCCAGGCTTCTCCTTATTTATGTAAGAAATGCCTCAGCTTTGATTGGCCAGAACATGGTGACATTTCAGCCAATCAGAAACCAGATTGTGTTCCTACACTACCCAGAGAGTGAATTGTGGAGAGACCTTGGCTGTGGTTGGTTTCTCCATAATAAGGGTTTAATTTTGAGTTTTTCTTTTTGACAGGGTAGAGACCACTACCAAGACTCCATTTAATCCAGGGCTCTTGAACAAGTAAATGCAGGGAGGTCTCCCTTTGTTACCTGGACTCACATCTTCTGTAGCTAGGCCTGTACAAAGACCACACACTATACACATAGCAACCAATGCCATATATATGTGCATGCATGAGTGTGTTTAATTTTTGTGAATGATACTGTGTTATGTAGATTTCAGGCTGTTTCTATCTTTGATTCTTAAACATAATCAAAATATCTACCCATGTAAGTGTATGTAAATTAAGATCATTAAATCTGATCCCTGCATAGGATGGCATCCAAAGATGGTGCCACATTCTATGTATTTAATCCCCTTGGGATGACATCCAGGTTTCACCTAACTCTATTCTTCCATAAAAGATGTCCTGATACATTTAATCTTACTTGCTACTTTTGGGTGCAAGATAAATTCTTAGAAATATTGCTAGTGATCCTTTTGTTATGTGTATTTGCTATTGTTTCTTCTACTATTGTTTTCACAACTGTGATAAATTGTATATTTAAAAGTTTGTTTCCTAACTTTATTGTTCTAGGTTATTGCTTTGTGAAAAAACTCTTCATAAACCTGTTATAGGTAGTCTTTAATATAACATTAATATCACCACTATCTCATTTAAAAAAAATTCTAGTCTCCTATTACCCTATTTAAACACTGAAACTAACTGTCCAGTGATTGGCCCTTTCCTTTACTGAAACCTGTGGACTTTATTCAACTTTCCTAGGACATTAGCCCTTCCTTCCCTCCTCCCTTCTTTCCTTCCTCCCTTCCCTTTTCCAGGCAAGACAGTGTTTTATTTTCCAAAGCACTGGAAATTCTTTCTCTTTTATTTTTTGTCTTGATTCATGTCAATGTACATAAAAAGGCTCTTCTGTAATATTATAACGTTTTTTTTTTACATTAAATACTGCATTTTTTAATCTAAATTTAGGATGAACTTTGGAAAGAAATACTAATGAATTTTTTTCTGGTACATATTAAACAAGTATATCACTAACTAAGCAATCAATCTTTGATGAGAATTTGCAAAAGAATAATTTATAAGAATCAGAGATTTTTCTCTTAAGTAACCATGACTGTAAAAAACTATATTGAAATGGCAATAAGGCTTATTCAACTAAAATTTATTAAGCCTGACACTCTGCTAAATTTTAGGGTATTTGGGGTGAACAAAAATTCACAGGCCCTGTCCCTGTGGAAATCAGAATCTATCTGGGAACACTGGAGGTTGGCAAATCTTCACCTCCTTACCTGTTGAGTTCTGGAATCACATTCTGAAGACCCAAATACCTATACTTTAAGATTACAGGGTGATCCAACCCCTGAGGGACTGATTTATGACAATTAAAATTGACAATGACTCAAGTAAATTCCAAAGTGTTATAATTAATATGCAATTCAAATTAATCATAAGAATTTGAATATGCAAATATCCCAGATCAGTAGATTCTCTCCTGTATTAGAAGACAGCATTTCAAAGAGCACTTTTGTAAGAATAGAAAAAACAGTTAAATTATATCATTTTATAATAAGCTTTCCAGTTAAACAGGTTCATTGAGATAGACTTGCCCTGAAACCAAGGTCATTGATGTTGGAAGGTTCTCTTTTGCCTGCACTGTACTTAATGTGAACTAAAGGGGTATATTTACCCTCTGTCCAGTGTTTACCTATATATCATATTTCATTACTTTATGGCATCCTTTCTCCAAATATTGTTTCTGTGGATTTGTTCTGTGCTTTATAGTCAGTGACATCTTATAAGTTGCTATCTGCCAGGCAGCAGTCACAATATAGTTCTATTTGCCTGCAAATGTGCCAAGTTGGTCATAACTGTTCAGTTGCATGATGTGTATTAACGGTGCTATGTGAACAGAAATTAATTGCAACTTAAAATATCTTCAGAAATACTAACACTGTGATTTGACAGTAAGACAATAATATATAAATATATTATGCAAATATAAAGGGGAAAAAAGTTGAACTTCATGATAGGCTAAAAGTCCATATTCTAAATTTGCTTTAGAGTGCCCTTTCAACAAGTATAACAATAGTCAAATTAATAAAAATGCATTATGGTAGAAATGAATTGTGTGCAGTTTTACTTTTAGTGAGACATGAAATAATGTCGTGTTATAGTTAATCTGGCCGAGATTGAATGAAGAACTTCATACCTTAACAGGTTGTGTAGCCTGGCTTTGCATAGTTGATGCTTTCATTGATACTTCAGGAAAGAGTGCTTGAAAGCTCTGGAAATGGAAGTAAAACTCTATAGATATGTGTGTATGTCCTCTGAAGACATGGGTGGATCAAAGCTTCCTATGATTTTCAAAGTTAAGAACTGCTGACCTTTAGCCATACACTGACTACAATCATGGACAACTTTCTTAAACATATTATTTACAGGTTATGATTTAGGGTAGTGTTTAGTACTTGCTGTTCATTCTCTGGTTGGTAATCACTGGCCTCCCTACCACCTTTTACAAGTATTTAGGGAACACCTCACTTATATTCCTACATAGTGATAGTATATAAACCCCAAAATATTAAAATATTAATCTCTTATAATAGAAGTAAAGTTATTAAAGAATGAAATTATTACAGGTGTTTAACTTATTGGAATATTCAGTCAATGGGTATTTCAGTCATTATTCACGTTAGTATTTGAAGAATATTTATACATGTAACGCGGAACTAACAATGTATTCAGTGTAGGTAACCTTTATCACAACAATGTACTTAGTCTAGGTAATCTTTGCCATACTGTCTCCTTAATTGTTTATAATCCATTTTACTGTGTCTGAATCATATAAATGGAAAATCAGTATTGGAGCCACAATTCCAACCTAATTGCCCTCCTTTAAAGTTTTAGAGGCAGCTCTAGGAATATTTTAAATAATCTGTGGTTATTCCTTCATGCAAATCAGTTACAGCAAATGTCAAGGTTGAGATTTTTTTTTCTTCTAAGAACATTATTGAAGATTTCATTTTCCAGATTATTTTCCATTAGAGAATGAAGCACTTGCCATACTTAATAATGCTAAACTCTACAAGAAAGAATCCAGGTGATTTTTTTTTCAAGGTAAGTATAAAAGAATTTTGACACTTTGGGCACAGTTTTATAAACAAGCCATGTTTACTTTGTGCCAAGCAGCATTAAACAAAAGTTCAATACCCCCGTATTAGGTAGCAAAATATATTTTTCCCAAAACCTGATACTTTACTCATATATGCTATAAACACATTTGGTAAAGATCAGATGAAAATATGAATGAAAAATATAGTGAATGTGTGGGATGGTAATATTTTAATATTAAAAAGCATTAATTAAAATAATATTCTATATAGTTACTATGGATGTATACATTTTTTGTACACATTACTTGTAAATCAACTTTTTACGCGGATGCTTCCTAAGGGCCATCTAAAATGGTGCTTCCCTCCCAGCTCACTTGATCACTTCCTGTCCATGATATTATTCTAGGATATATCATTAATGTTAATGATTTCAGTTTTTGAAATGCATAAAAGTTAATCATTCTGCCAAAACATCAACTTAAAAATGTGTTAAAAAATCAATGGACAGATGCAGCCAGGATTTCATTGTTCCTAATTATACTTTGTCATAAATTCCTGAGTAGGAATAATGGGATATATTGTTGATATTTTTAAGAGATCTTAAAATAAGACTAAATATAAAGTTTTCAAAAAGTGATAAAAGTATAGGTGAAATATTTTACCAGCACTTTATATGTGAACTATGGAAATTTAGCAAATTAAATATACATTTGACAAAGTCCAAGTTCATACACATAGAAGCTAAATTACTGGTTTATCTTCTCACGAAACAATTTTAAAGGTATTATCTTAGGATGACATTTTGCTTTGTTTTCTTATATTAACTTGAACTTCTAATTTACCTCTATAAGATCATAATAAAAATTATTCACAGCTACATTTTGATTTTTCCACAATTGGCTATTTTGTCCTTCATTTATATGGACATGATTTTTAAGAATGGTATATAAATTTAACCAGTATCAGTCATATGCTTATATCTGCTCTTTATAAGTCTGTTTTCACTGTAGGAGTCAAATATTCTCTTTTTGGGTGATGTTTCTCATGCCCATGATATTTAGCATTAACTCATCCTTTCTGAGAGGCACTTGTGCTTATCAATGTATAAATATTTTGATTCTGCTTAGAATCAGCTTACCTTCCTCAATCATGTAAATTTAGGATTGCTAAAGATAAAAATTAAGCAATCTTTCCAATTGTCCCAATTTGATTTTCCTTTTGTGTTTGTGTGTGTGTGTGTGTTTCACAACTCATTTGGTCATCCATTAGTTGACACAGACTTTCTGCCACCTAAATGTATTTATGAAGAGTTTTAGATATTTTCAACTAAGATACTCTACTATTGTATTTAAAATGCAAACAATTATGCACATGCTTATTGCTTGTGTATTTTTTAGACGTAGATCATTCATTCATTCAATAAATCTTGAGTGGCTCACCCAACTATTACATATTCAATCAGATAGGTTCATTTATCACTGAAGAAACAGAGACTTTATTTTCAGAGCTTCAGTTTTAGTGCAGAGACTGACAGCAAAATAATAAAATAGGCAAATTTGTAATATTTTAAAAAGTGATACATATAATAACTCATGTTTACGTCTTGATTCTTTTACCTATTTCTCTTGTAGAATGTACGTTGAATCCTAAGATTACCTTTGCCAAGGCATATTGTTCATTACGCCTTTATAATCTGACACTCCGATTGCAGCGCTTACGTCACAGGCATAACTTTAAACCTTGGAACACTAACATAGTGTCCTGCACCTCATATATTTTTGATCTTGAATACACAGATCCATATTCCTTGATGTAGTAACCATTTAAATTAACTCCTAAAATTCAGGAACTCTTCAAACAAGGAGGAGAAATTACTTAGTTTCAAATAAGATATTTGCATAATTTTCAGATCGTAAGAGAACTCTTCGTCTGGAAGCATTTAATGCACTTGTTGCAGTGCATACACGTATTAGGTGCTAAAAAATAACCAGTGTAAAAACTCACAGGCTTAAAATAGCAAAAATGAAACTACAAGACTGAATTAGAAATGTTTATGGGCTTTAATTTCATTCCCAAACTTCTTTTCTATTCTTAAATATTTCTTTACAAATAAGAGGTTTCACCATAGTCTGGGTTATTACACTTTTTTTCTAACTTTATTCTTTATCAGTTTATCATGGAACTTTGGGGGTCATTCCTTTGGTTTTCTGGGTGGGAAATGGGCAGTATTCTCATAAATACATTGTCTGCTCCCGCCGTTCTCCTCCTTGGTGCCTTCTGCACCCATGTTGCTCACTCTTTAATAAAGCCAGGGTAATACAGCAGATGGGGATTCTCTTTAATTATACTTCTGTCATAGTAATGGTTATCTTCTGCCTGGATCTGGAAGAACTGACAGTGATTACACAGTTTTATGCTACAAATAAGAGCAGGTGCAGCTGTAAATAGTCCCTGATTAACAATTTCATTTAAATATTATAACAGATTTCTGTAGGGCAAATTACTCCCACCGGTAAGGAGGTGTACTTTTGTATATAATATAATTCACTAAATCCAGAATTTAATTATGCTAGCAATAACAAAGCCCTTAGTGTGCTAAAAAAATTCTAAATATATTAGCCCTTCAGTCAAAATAACTACTGTAAAACAAATGAATTGTTATTAGAAATGTTCCTGATGGAGCAAAATTGTAAATTATCTCCCATCATCCTATTTCTGGGGTCATGCGTATTGGTTAATGTTAACAAAATGGGAAACAAAAATAATTGTTTTAATCTCAGCATGTAATTTGTATTTTTTTCTATTCTGCTCTTAATAATAAATGCTAAAGCCTTTAAGTGAAGTAAAACATTTGTGAGTTTTTCAGAAATATCACATTTAAGATCTTTAATATCTATTAGGAGTAGAACATGTAATTTTTTTAAAGTTCCAACTTTATAATTTGATTATAGATTGAAAATACATGTGTGATTAAGTAAAATATCTTCAGTTTAAATTGTAAGATGTCATTATTAATTATGCAGATTCACAATTTTTTTAAAGCTACAGTGTGTGGAAGAAAAGATACAATATAACTTTGCTCTTCCCTCTCCAGTTGTCTTGTTTATACCTCATGGCCTTTTACTACTGCAAATTTAATTTTTCAAAAGTTTCATTCTTCCAAAACTGTCTTTGGAGATATTTTTAATAAAATAAAACTACTAGTTGAATTAGTTGATAAAATATTTTCTCATTCTTTCTCTTACTGTCTCCATTTAAAAATTGCTCTTTAGAAACTTTATAACAATTTATATCAGTTATTGCCTCCGTATTAAGGTCTTGGTTGAGAAGTAAGATCCATTTTGTAAGAAGTAATTAGTTACTTAGTCATTAAGAGAAATATGGAATTCTATAATTTCTCTTTTAGACCACCATGTTGGGGGTGAGATTGTATAAGGTAAATTAGTGTAATGGTGAAGCCCAGGGTTTGTGACTATGAATTCTAGTATATCAGTTTTGGGTGGTAGACTAGGTGAATGCCTTTCCCTTTAATGAATTCTCTGCTAATTGTTTAGTGAATAGTTTTGGAAGTGCTGCTTTGTTAGCTTGTTCATGTTTTTAAAAAATATATCTATATTTCTGTCTAATAATCTGTAATATTTAAAATAGAATTTCTATAAATTAAATCATTTTAATTTGCACAATTTACCAAGACATGCAATAGATATCCATATTGAATTAAAATATAGATATGAGTGATATCTAAAATAGTTCATAACTCATAATGTATAGGAAGTGATTAATTAGAATAATGCCACAGCCCATCAGATAATGTCAGCCCTTAAAAATGGGTGTGGCCTTGCTGGAGCATCAGTAAATAACAATGCTATTCACTATAGATATGGATTATCTGAAGTATGCTGTAAATCCAGATTTTCATATAATAGCATTCTGTCAGTACCATAAACTATGTGACTAAAAAGGTTAAAAGTTGTTAATTTAGAAAAATTAACTGTCTTTTCATTTTTAGGTACACTTTAAACATGCCTTAGTAGTTCAAGCTAAACTTTCAACTGTGTCCAATTCTCATTTGTAATTAAAAATGTTTTTATCTTCTTACCCTGTAATTGGAAATGTCCTCCCCAAACAATGTGTAATTAGAAACTCTCATTTCATACATGTGCATTTATTATTTTAATTATTTTTGGTACAAATAACTGCCTTTACAGAGAATACAAAAATAGCCCAGCATAAATGTAATTTGAAGGTTCAGTTTTGTCCTCCACCAGTATCAATTTTATGATATTTAAATTTAAGTTCCCTTATGATGTTTTCAAATAATTTCCAAAGGAAACGATTCTTACAGTACTCTCAAGATGCTGAGGACTTGCCCTACAGATCTCAAATTCATGGCTTTTAACAATAATAAATCCTAATTTGTTACACATGCCAATGCATAAACAAAGTTTGGATGTACAATTATAAATCTAATTACATTGGAAATGTCACTGCATATTTAAACAGATGACCAGGCATTAGGGCCCGTGCAGACAACAGAACACCCTCCTCCACACATGTGTTTCACTGAAGGCTATGCTGTCTACTGAAATGACAAGAACTAGCTGCCAAAAGAATAAAAAGCATTATAGAAAGCTTCATATTTTAAAAAAATTAATGTTTTATTTATCGTTGAGGGAGAGGGAGAGACAGAGTATCCGCAGGGTACAGGCAGAGAAAGAGGGTGACACAGAATCTGAAGCAGGTTCCAGATGAGAGAGAAAGAGAGACAGAGTATGAGCTGGGGAGAGGCAGGGAGAGAGGGTAACACAGAATCTGAAGCAGTCTCAGGCTCTGAGCTGTCAGCAGAGTCCAATGCAGGGCTTGAACTGGTGACCTATAATGTCATGACCTACCTGAACCCAAGTCAGAGCAAAGTTGGATGCCTAACTGAATGAGCCACCCAGGTGCCCTTAGAAATTTTTATCTCTCTGAAAATAATATTTTTTGTGATACCTTCATACATGATGTGGTTTCTGCTCAAGTATTTCTAAGGAAAAATGGTAATCTGAAAAAATTACAACCTGACAATTACATTGCATTAATTCGAAAAACTGGGTTTTTTTTACCTGTTTATTGTGACATTTTGTAAGTAGTTTTTAATCCATCAGTAAAAAATTTGTCTTGTATATAAGAAATATAATTCAGTAAATGAAATACTGAGTATGAAAATAAAAGACATAAATGCATATATGCAGCTTTAAAATTAGAGTTCCCGCGGGCCTCTTTGGCAGTGGTCCCATGGTGAGGGTCGGGGGGAGGGACTGCCCTAGACTGCGGTCTGTGATCGGGATTCTAGGGTCCCGCTGCACTGGACAGAGCTTGAGGGCATGGAGCCACAGAATCTGGCTCCTGGCCCCGATAATGGGCTGCCCTCACAGCTCCCTGCCCAGAGTGAGGGTCTCCTCTGATCTAAGAATGGCTGCCCCCCCCCCGGCCCCGCCCCCGCAGTGTGAGCCAGTGGCTGAGATTGGTGTGGGTGCCTATGGAATGGTATCCAAGGCCTGTGATCCCCACAGTGGCCACTTGAGACCCTCAATAGTGTGAGAGTCCCTAATGGAAGAGGTGCTGGGACTGGGGGCCTTCCCATCAGTGCAGTTCGTGAGGGGGCCTTACTGAGGTCCCTGGAGGCTTTTGAACATCCCAATGTTGTCTGGCTGGTGGATGTCTGTGCCACAGCCTGAACTGACCAAGAGACCAAAGTGATGCTGGTGTTTGAGCACGTGGACCAAGACCAAAACTCGTTTCTGGACAAGGCACTCCCACCAGGCTTGCCATTGGAGACTGTCAAGGAAATGGTGCACCAGTTTCTAAGAGGCCTAGATTTCCTTCAGGCCACCTGCATCATTCACTGAGGTCTGAAGCCAGAGAACATTCCTGTGACAAGTGGCTGGCTGACTTTGGCCTGGCCAGAATCTACAGCTACAAGATGGCCCTTACTTATTACACTCTGATGCCGGGCTCCAGAGGTTCTTCTGCAGTCTACGTATGCAACACCTGTGGACGTGTGAAGGGTTGGCCACATCTTCACAGAGATGTTCCCTCACAAGGCTCTCTCCTGTGGAAACTGAAGCTCACCAGTAAGGCAAGATCTTTGACCTGGTCGGGTGCCCCCAGAGGATGACTGGCGCTGAGAGGTGTCTCTGCCACAAAGAGTCTTTTCCCCCAGAGGGCCCCCGTTCAGTGTAGTCGGTGGTACCCGAGATGGAAGGGTCTGGAGCACAGCTGCTGCTGGACATGCTGACTGTGGACCCACATAAATGAATCCCTGCCTTTCCAACCCCGCAGCGCCCTTACCTACAAATGGCAGAAAGTAAACCCAGAGCGAGCAGGGAGTGGCTGCAACTGTACCCAGAGAATAAAAGCTGTTACTCTCTTCTTCCTTTGAGCTCCCCAGTGGAGAGCCCCCCGCAAGCTGAGAAGGTGCCTGAGCCTTCATCTCTGAGGCTGTGGAAATTGTCCTCCATCTATTTACAGAAAATATGTTGTTGCCTTAATGCTCATCCCTCTTTTCGAAGCTTATCCTTCCCCTGTCCCCCTATTTCTGGACGCAGTGGTATGTTCCATGTTCTCCCCTTTCCTATCTTGATGTTGGGATCTGTTTTTATATAGGAAAAATAAAACAAACAAACAAATAAATAGTTTTAAAATTGTTTGGGTCACCTGGGTGGCTCATTTGGTTAAACGTGGGACTTTGGTTCAGGTTATGATCTCACAGTTTATGTGCATCAGGCTCTTGTAAGTTTGAATTCCACAATGGGTGTAGATCTTACTTATAAAAATATTAAAGAAAAAATAAAATATGAGATACCTGAGGACAAAACTTTCTAGACAAAAGAACAATAGGACATTGCTGGGTATGTTCACAAAACAGCAGGAGGAAATGCCTACAGAGAAGTCGGTGACGAGAGGAATAAAATGGGAAGATGAGGAGGTGGTCTCAGACTATTCAGGGAGAGCCTCTGAGACAAAGACTTTGAATTTTATTATTATTTATTTCTTTATTAAAATGAATTTATTAACTAAGAGGTTTTTAAGAAGAGACTGATAACGATCATCCCTTTGACCAAGGACACTCTGGGTCAACTGATTAAGTCCATGAAGTCCATGGGTTGATTCAGATACCAAAAGGATTTTTGTTGCTTAGTAAATTTAGCTGTAAATATCACATTTACAATAATAAGAAAGAAACTTCATTACTACATAAAATTAGGTTTTATTAAAGAAGAAATTTTTGGAATTATGATTGACCACCAAAACAAAGTTTAAAACTCATTACATAGGTATTTATAGACTATCCTTTGCAAACAACTAACAACAATAAATAAAAAAAACCTCACTTCTTTCTTGGAAGATTTAACCCAGTTACATCAGAAGTATCCTTGTGTTTGCAATTATGTCTGCTCTGAGAATCTTTGTAAAACTTCAGTAGGTCCAAGAGCACTAGCTAACACTGAAAAGGTCCCAACACTTTTTCAGCCATGTTCAATGAGGGAGAATTTAACAATACTTTTCTAAATTTTTTTAAAAGTTACATGATATGTGGTATAAAACACCTAAATGTGTCTGTACAAAAATGTTACCCTGACTCTTTTGAAAACGGTTTTATATATTTTTTTACATCACTTTCAGTTTAACAATAAAACTGAGGGGATATAGGGATTTCCCATTAACTCTTGTTCCCCTAGTGCATAATTCTATTATCAGGGTCACTCACCAGAATGGTACATTTTTACCATGAATGAACCTACATTGACACATTGTTATCACTCCAAAGCAATAATTTAACACATTTCAGTCTTACTCTTATACGTTTTTTGAGTGTGACAAATGTATGATGACACATATCCATCATTATAATATGGTAGAGAGTGTTTTTACTGCCCTAAAAGTCCTCTGTGCTTCTATTCATCTCTTCTACCCTCCCACACCTGGCAAACACTGATTGTCTTATTGTTTCCACAATTTTGCCTTTTGTAGAATGTCGTGTAGTTGGATTTTGACAATATGAATCCTTTTTCAGATTGACTTCTTCCACCTGGGATTAAGCGTTTAAGATTCCTCCATGTCTTTTCATGGCTTGAAAGCTCGTTTCTTGTTTAATGCTGTATAGTATTCCACTGTCTGGATGTACCACAGTGTATTTATCCTGAAAGATATCTTGGTTGCTTCCAGGTGTAGGTAATTATGAAAAAAGCTGTTATAAACGTTTATGTGCAGGTTTTTGTGTGGACATAAGTTTTAAAGTCCTTTGGGTAAATACCAAAGACGGTGACTGCTGGATTGCCCAGAGAGAGTAGATTTAGATTTGTAAGAAATTGCCAAACTATCTTCCAATGTGGTTTTTCCAATTTCAATTTCTACCAGCATTATATGAGAATTCCTGTTGGTCCACTTCATCACCACTGTGTTTTGTCAGTGTTCTGGATGTTGGCTATTCTAATAAATGTAATACCTCTTTGTTTTAATCTGCATTTCCCTGATGACACATGAAATGGAGCATGTTTTCATTTGCCATCTGTGGATTTTCTTTGGTGAGATATCTGTAAAAGTCTTCAGCCTGTTTTTTAATCAGGTTATTTGTTTCCTTATTGTTGAGATTTAAGAGTTCTTTAAATATTTTGGATAACCATCCTTTATCAAATATATTTTGCAAGTATTAACTCCAATCGACTGGTCTTCTAATTCTCTTGATACTGTTTTTCAGAGAATTGTTGATAATTTTAATGAGGTTCAGCCTATCAATTATTTGTTTCACAGATATCTTTGGTATTATAGCTTAAAAAGTATCATATATCTAAGGTCATCTAGACTTTTTAATTTTTTATTTTAGTTTTACAATTTTGCTTTTTACTGGTTTGTCATAATTTGTAGGTTTATCATCCATTAGAGTTACTTTTGTGAAGGGTCCAAGGTCTTTGTATAGATTCATTTATTTTTTTTTCAGTGTGCATGTACAGTCATTGCAGCAACATTTGTTTTAGAAACTATCTTTGATCCATTGTATTGCCTTGGTTTCATCGTGAGATCCCAGTTAACTATATTTCTGAGACTATTTCTGGGCTCTCTATTCTGTTTCATGGACCTACTTGCCTATTCTTTAGCTAATATCACACTGTTTTCCTTATTACATCTGTAAAAGAAGTCTTGAAGTCAGGTAGCATCAGTCCTTGAACTTTGTTCTTCTCTTTCAATATTATGTGATTATTTTTGGACTTTTGCCTTTGCATATAAGCTTTAGAATCATTTTGTCACTACCTCTAAAATAACTTGCTGGGATTTTGATAAAATTATATTGAATGTATAGATCAAGTTGGAGAGAATTGACATCCTTCAGTGTTTATTTAGTGTTTGTTTATTTTTGAGAGAGAGAAATAACATGAGCAGGGGAGGGGCAGAGAGA
>NC_043700.1:22293555-22294560 GCF_006229205.1 Suricata suricatta
CTCTATTTCTAGTTTACTGAGAGTTTTACAGATATATCTAGATATCTTTATATGTATTCATATCTATATATATGCATATAACTATCATCTCTCAGAGCATATATATGTATATATACAAGCAGATAGATGAGAGAGAGAAGCTATTGTTAACATCATATGGTATTTCTTTGTTAGGCTGTTGATGGATTACATAATTTTTCCAATGTCACTCAGCTTTGCATCCCTGAAATAAATTCCACTTAGTCATGTGTACAATTTTAAATATATTGATTTCATTTTCTAATATTTTGTTGAGGATTTTTGCATCTGTGTTCTCATGGGATATTGGTCTGCACTTTTCTTATAATCTCTTTGTCTGATTTTGGCATTAGTGTGACATTGTACTCATAAAAAAAGTTGGTATGTGTTTCTTCTGCTTCTGTATTGTAAAAGCGACTGCAGAGAATCAGTGAGGTGTTTTGTTTTGTTTCTTTATAATGTTTCATAGAATTCACTAAACCCTTCAAAGCATGGAGGCTTTCTGTTTGGAAAGAATATTAATTGCTGACCCAAGTTCTTAACATGATAGAGACTTATTCAGATTGTCTATTTCTTTTTGTATGAGTTTTGGTAAATTGTGATTTTCAAGGAATTGGTCTGTTTCATCTAGGTTATCAAGTTTGTTGGCCTAGAGTTGTTCATAATATTCCATAATTATACTTTTAAAGCCTCTGGGATCTATGGCAGTGTTCCCTATCCCATTTATTTATTAATAAAGGTGTCTCTTCTCTATTTTTATTTTTAATTGTCTTGTTGATTTTACTGAATTTTTCAAAGAGCTACTTTTTATTTTTGTTGATTTTCTCTTTGGATTTCCTATTTTCAATTTCACTGATTTCATCCTTATGATTCCTTTTCTTTTACTTTGGATTTTTCTCTTCTTTTATCTACTTTCCAAAGATGAAAGCTTAGATTACTGATTTTAGATATGCTTTTTTTTCTAATATATGCCTTCACTGCTATAAA
>NC_043700.1:22294660-22308536 GCF_006229205.1 Suricata suricatta
AAAAGACTGGCAAAAATTGGCATAATTAATAATTCATTATATTAGTGTATTTACATTGGAAAAAGATGTTCTAGGATGAGGCTTGAGGAAAGGTCTCCAGTATATATTTATAATTAGTAGAGTTAAAACATTTATTTGGAGGAGTTATTTTCTTTTGCTTTGATTTCTTTTTGAAATTATCCATTTTATTATCCCTACCATTACATACAAATATTTAACAGCACTCGTATGGCTTGGAAGTAAAAATGAATATTTTTACTAAGTATTATGAATATAAACTACTCAAGCTTAATTTATGAGTTTTCTTTTTTTACTTTCTTAATCATAGTCTTTCTCATCCTTGCCCTTATCTCAGCTGGACACTCTGAAGTGAAGTTTGTAATAGAAAGTTACTCAGTAAATCCTTCTTGAGGAAATTTAATTGTGTTTGTGCTAACCTATAATTATGCCTTTCCAAAGAATTGCATGGCCATCAGGTAAGATAGGCACCTTTGAATGTATAAGACTTTTCAAACTTGGCCTTTCCTTTCCCTGGATAAAAATTTAAATCAAATGATGTCATCCCATCTATTAAAGTGTTTTTATTTTAACACCTGAGAAGGAACTCTTATGAAGTAAATTAGTTGCTTGACGTTGAAGGCTAATTACGCAATTCCAGAGCAGAGGCAGGGGGAAGAGGTCATGCAAGACTCCGGTCATGCTGTACTACCATGGGACTCGTCATACACTGTCCCCTGCACGGCTTCCAATATTTTGAGAGGTCTCTAAAGAAATTAGTTCTATTAGATGAGTGACCTAGTCCTTAACATCACACTCTGAAGGGCAGAGGACCTATGATGTGTATACACCCAGGGGAATTGAAGAAAAGGCAGGGGTATGCTCCCTGGGCTGTGCTCACCTTGACCCCTGCCAAGCACAGAGAAAGCCTGAGCTCTAGGAATGTGGCTTCTTGACACGCACACTCACAACCACTGCTCTCTCTCCAGCCGGTCTCGCTATGCACTCCCACCGGCGCCCTGGCACTCTCACTTCAGTGCAGTGGGTAAAGAGTGCGAGCGCACGCTGTTCAACCGGGTGGTTGGGCTTGAATGGCAGCTCTGACACTTACTAGCAGCGTAAATTTGGGTAAGTTACTAAACACCTTTGTACCTCAGTTTCCCCTTTAAAATGAGGAACAGGGGCGGCTGGGTGGCTCAGTAGGTTAAGCCTCCGGCTTCGGCTCAGGTCAGATCTCACTTTCATGGGTTCGAGCCCCGCGTCAGGCTCTGTGCTGACAGCCTGCTCAGAGCCTGGAGCCTGCTTCAGATTCTGTGTCTCCTCTCTCTGCCCCTCCCCCTCTCATGCTCTGTCTCTCTCTGTATCAAAAATAAATAAAACATTTAAAAAAAAAGTTAAAATGAGGAACAAGAATAGCATTGACCACAGGAGTTATTTAATGAGTAAATGTATCCAAATATGCAAGGAATTTAGAACGGGGCTTGGAGATTCAGAGCACTGATGTTTTCCTTGTGTTGTTGTGCTTACTATTACAGAATGTTTCCCAATTCAATTACATTAGTTGGATCATTTCCCTCAGGTATAAGCACTTTCAGTAGTTTACATCTGTTGGTATTTTGCTAGTCTCATCTAACTGATCATTGCTATTCTCATTGGAGGTTCTTAGCACATTAAACGACACATGAAAATACTTTAACTCTCTCATTACAAATAATTATTTACTTTTCCAGACAAATTGAAAGATATAGGTTTGAGACTAATGATGAACTGACCGTACTAATATGTAACACAACAAAGGTATGAAGTGCAGGCTGCTTTGTTCTGATTTGGGGGAGAATTGCAAATAATTATTCGTGGTGCAAATTAATGTATTTAAATTACTAGGCACAATGGGTACATTACAGCTGCAACAGAAAACTTCACATTTTCAGCATGTTTGGAGACATAGACTCTCGGCGCCCTAATTCTAAAACCTGGAATACAAGTTGTAGCAATTCTTAAAGATGCATGAGCACATTGTGATTACTTTAGCAAAACTGCCAAAGGCAAAACAGCTTTGTAGCTTCTTCTTGGAGTGGATGAGGCTATGGATGAGTTTGACTCATTTTGACAAACTGTTTTAGCTAACAAAGACATAAGTTTCGTTATTGTTTCCAGAATATCACAGTAAACTTGTACGTGTTGTTTACTGAGTGACAAAGGAAAGAATCTCTCCCCCTACATGGATCTTCTGTTCTTTGATGGCTTGGTTTCTATGTGGATTAAGAAAGAATGAAATGGAAATGAGACCAACCACACGATGGTGGCATTTCCATTCACACTCCTCATATATATCCTTCCGCATTAGCTCTTGCTGTTCTATGACAGGATAGTGCCTCCGTATTTCCTCACAACTTCAGCCTGGGGTCATATCCGAATTTATTGCTTATGGACAAAGGCTATTTTTTATAAGACATATAGATGAAAGAGTAGTCAAAACTTAGATTTTAAAATAAGTTATGAAGTTTAAAACAGAGCTAAGAGTGAATTCTGGCTTATAAATATGGGTAGAAATTCAGGTTTTAAATCTTATCTACAAAGGCAACAGCACAATTTGTCATGACTTTTTTTTATTAACCTCAGAGATCAAAACAACCTGAGGTCTTCTTCTTTTTTTAAAGCAGCCAAACCAAATGGAGTCTAAAGTCAAGTGTGATTAGGCAGAAAACATTATATATTCAAGTGCTGGATATGATCATAACAAAAATTTTGGCTTATGAGCATGAATTGAATTTATTTGAAAATGAATTTAGGCTGCTCAGTGGATCACAGTTTAAATTATCCAGTAATGAAGAACTATATGTGAACTCTAGTTTTAGTATCTTTAAAAGAGCTGAGCTTCTCATATTTAAGGAAATATGTTTATTTTTCAATTATATTTTAATTATTTTCATTATTATCTCTCTTTTTAATTTTTACGATTTTCTCAATCACCTGCCCTTTGATTCCATGTTTTACTTATTCTAAAATAACAAAATGCTCTAAGCATAATTAAAATAAGCAAATGTTCAATGATAATTTTATTTCAAGATACTATGATTTTACTATCTCAGAAAATTTTTTGTATCTTTGTGGTCTCAACTGCATATAAATGTACAGTATTCAATGCAGTGTCAGAAAAAGAGTTACATGTTTTTGCTAATGTTTGATATTCCAAAAATAGAATAATACTATTTTAGTAATGTCTCTTTTTAAAAATAGTTCAGAGGTATTTCTCTGGAAGTTCTTGTGATCTGGCAAAAAAGAGCTTTCCTGACAATGTAAGGTCCAGTATTATGGTGGCTGTAATCTCCTACATTGTTTATACTTGCTTCCTAACATCCTATGTGATAGATCACAAAATGATAATTTGAAAAGTATCTATGGAAATACCTTATGATGTGGTTTGTCAATTTACATCTCCAATGTCCAAAAGATTTTTCTGATTTCGTGTACTATACTTATTCATGGATTATACATGCCAGATGGATCCTGTGAGGTTACCTAAGGAACTGATGCACTTACTTTCCAAACATTTTCGATTACTCTTAGCTTTTCTTCCATTCAGAAAAATCATTTCAAAATAATTCTTAGAGCCTTTCCAGTTTTCGTTTACATCATGCCTGCATTTAGGCAAATTGAGCACTAACAATAGTACTGTAATGTGTAACATCTATCTGTCTGTCTATCTGTCTATCTGTCATCTAGCATCTGTCTTTGTAGAGTCTATTCTTGTAGAGTATCTCAGTACTTACTTAGATGCAAATTCAAATAGTGTTTTTTAAGAAGGTTGAAGGAGTAGTACCCAAGCCCCCAAAATCATCAGATCCAAGCAAGCAGAGTGATGCCAGATGTTATTTCTCTCAACAAGATAAAAGAATGATTAAATGTACCCTACTTTCCGTTATCTTTTTTACTTAGAAAATTATGCCTCAGTTCTTTTTTGCAAATTTTAGAAGCAAAAGATATGACCTGATCTCTCTACCAAAGTAATGAGAAAATAAGTTGTGCTCTGCTTCTCAATCCCGAACTCTGATAAATATGTTTTTGTTTATGTACAGAAAAAGCCAACGAAAATAGTTGGGCATTTATCTGTGTGCTGAGAGGGTATAATTGACATGTTATTTCTGATTTGCTTTTACAGCCTGCAACCTGCTGTTTGTAAAGCAGACAAAAGACCGTTAGGTTGAAAGGACACTAACACTTTTCTGATTCAATGCATCTGGTCACCAATTGCTCATCATCATCATCTCTCTCTATATGTATATGTATTTATTTGCAAGGTAGCTGTTTAAGGCTCTTATGTGAGTTCTGCTATCCCGTAAGCCACTGACTGTTACTGGTTAAAACAGCAGTGTGGAAATTGCCAACAGCAGAGAGGCCACTTATTATTTCACATGTTGCCAGTATTTCTTTGGGGCCTTACAAACATTTCGGTAATGGGATGCTTCATGGAATTTGAGTATAATGAAATTATTTGTTAGGACATTTGAAAGGCAGGTAGATATGTGGCAGAAACATTAGAAGTCATGTGATTATTATTTATTTAAATATTTTTACTTGAAGTATATTTGGGTTTTCTTTTACATTTATTTATTTTTGAGAGACAAAGAGAGAGCACAAGTGGAAGAAGGACAGAGAGAGAGGGAGACACAGAATCTGAAGCAGGCTCCAGCCTCTGAGCTGTCAGCACAGAGCCCAGTGTGGGATTCATGCTCATGAACCGTGAGATCATGACCTGAGCCAGAGTTGGATGCTTAAACTACTGAGCCACCCAGGCGCCCTGAAGTATATTTCACATACTAGTTTCAGGCATACAACATCCTGATTTAAAAATTATATACATTATGGAATGTTGAGCATGATAAGTATTTTGTAATGTTATTGAGTATATTTCTATGCTGTACTTTTCATTCCCTTGGTCTATTTATTTTATAACCATAATTTTGTACCCATTTTGCCCATTCTCTGTTGCCTTCTCCTTTGACAACCACCAGTTTGTTTTCTCTATTTGAGTCTATTTCTCTCTTTGTTGTTGTTGTAGTTTATTTGTTTGCATTTGTTTTGTTTTGTAAATACCTCTTGTAAGTAAAATTATATGGCATTTGTCTTTGTCTGGATTATTTCACTTAGAATAACACCCTCTAAAAAAAAGAAAAAGAATACCCTCTAGATCCATTCAGATTGTACATGGCAAGATTTCATTTTTTAGATGTGAGTAATAGGCCATTCTGTATGTATGCCAGATCTTCCTTTCCATTTGTCTATTAAAAACACTATTTCAGAAACCATATGTTTGCACTCATAGGTCTAGCAGGAAAACAAGAGAGACCTAATGGAGAACCAGGGGGAGCGGAGGAGGGAGAGAGAGTTGGGGAGAGAGAGGGATGCAAAACTTGAGAGACTATTGAATGCTGAGAACAAACTGAGGGCTGAGGGGGAAGGGGGAGGGGGGAAAAGAGGTGGTGGTGATGGTGGAGGGCACTTAAGGGGAAGGGCACTGGGTGTTGTATGGAAAACAATTTGACAATAAAATATTATGGAAAAAAATTTAAAAAAATAAAAAATAAATTTAAAAAAAATATATATATACCCCTACGATTATTGCAGTGTTATTTACAATAGCCACAACATGGGAGCATCATTGCTGTTTTATAGATAGAGGGACGTGTTTAAAAATTGACAGGGAATATGCAGGATCACTTTCTTATCTCTGCCTGTGCTCCAAGGCCTAATATTGCAAACATCACATGCAGCCCCCAGAGGTGGGGCTGCTGTCTAGATCTTTCTCTCAAAGCCCTTTCTTTAGGATTATTTGCTTTTCTGAAGCTTAAATTCACTAAAATGTAAAGTGGAAACTTACCACTGTCAGTGAAAATAATCTATACAATATTAATTCTTGAATTTTACAATTTAGTTTCAGAATTAACATAAGACTTTTGTCATCTTTTAGTGCAGCTGGTGAAGATTTGTACATAGACATTGAAACAATGGGAGAAGGAAGTACACACACCTTCTCTTTTCCTTGGTGGGTTATATAAGGTTATATTAAATACTATCAAGATGATTAATGGGATATGAAAATTTCCAGCTAAAGATAGTTTGAATAAAACCACAAGGAAATCATTGTTTCTTCAAAAAGAGTAATACAAATAGCTTTAATATTTATAGAACACTTATTGTATGTCAGATCAAGTGCTAAGAGCTTTGCCTGCCCTATCTCCTTTATTTCTTTCCTAAAAATGTAAATAACTTTCTACAGATAACTTGACCAGGATTGCACAGTGACAGAGTTGGGATGCAAAACTAGGCAGAGAGCTAGCTCCCCTAGCCACAATCCATGCATAGAGTTTTAGAAAAATGTGAGATATTTAGCAGCTGATGCTACTTACTTGGTTTTTTTTGAACATGCTTCTTCTCAGAGAATATTATTCATTATATTTTATGTTCAGAGAATCCAAAGCATTAATGCAAGTGATATCATAGCTGATAAAAGATTTTTAAAATCATCAATGTAATGAGATTAAGATAAACAATATACCAGATAGTAACTGAGACATATGAACAAATGGAATGTATCAAAATAAATCCTTTAAATAACTTAATACTGCTTGTTGGTCTCCTCCTGGTTTGAATGAGAAGCATCTGAGTTGATGTGCCATTCTCTTCAAAGGGATGCTGATAATATGGATGTTATGTCTGTTTCTCTGTTCAAATCTTGATTCCCTAGTTGAATCCCCATATTTTTATTTTTAAAATTATGTTTTTTATTTATTTCAGTAATCCCTGTACCCAACATGGGGCTCAAACTCACAACCCCAAGATCAAAAGTTTTATGCTTTCCTGACTCAGATAGCCAAGGACCCCAATCCTTTTATTTTTATTTCTATTCCTATGTGTTCTGCTAAAGAACAGTTAGATCCATGCAGTTTAATTAAGCAAATATTGGAATTTATTTCATTTTAAGACACTGTTCTAAGTATAAGGATAATTAGTGAGTAAAATATGGCCCCTATATTCAAAAGAGAATCTATAGACGAGAAAATACTTGGAAACTGCATATCTGATAAAGAAGTATCTAGAATATTTTGAGAATTTAAAGAACTCTCAAGCTTAACATTTAAAAAATAAACAGTTCAATTAGGAAACACAAAAGACATGAAAAGAAATTTCACCAAAAAAGTTATATGACTGGCAAATACAGATATGAAGAGATGTTCAACTTGAGCCATGAGGATAATGCGAATTGTAACCCCAGTGGGATGTTACTACACACCTATCAGAATGGCTCAAATACTTACCATGCATGCATAACGCTGGTGAGGATGTAGGAACACTGCGTCACTCATACATTTTTGTGAGGCTGGATAATCGTTCAACCACTCAGGAAAGCAGTTGGTGGTTTCTTTTAAAAAAAATGAACATGCAAATATTATATGACACACCAGTTGTCCTTCTGGTCATTTTTACAGAAAAAATGAAGACTTATGTCCACAAAAATCTGCACACAAATATTTATAGCAGCTTTATTTGTAACTGCCCACACTGGAAGCCACCTAAATGTTCATTAAGAAATGAACGGTTCAAAAATGTGTCTTACATTCATACCATAAGATACTACTCAACAACCAAAGGAACAAAGTATTGCTGCATGAAGCTCTTCAGATGGATCTCCATAAAATTCTGCTGAGTGAAAAAAGACAATCACAGAAAGTTACATATTGTTCGATTCCAAGTACATAATATTCATGAAGTGACAAAATTATAGAAACAGAGGACAGATCACTGGTTGCCTGGGGTTCAGATGAAAGTGGAAAGAGAATGAATGTGGATGTAAAAAAAAAGCAACACAAGATTCTTGGGATGGAAATGTTCTGTATCATGACCATATTGTCAGTCTCCTCTTTGTTCTATTATAGTTTTGCAAGATACTTCCATAGGGGTCCTTGGCTGAAGGTAAAAAGTATCTCTGTGTATAATTTCGTACAGCTGCAAGTGAATCTCCAATTATCTCAGAATAAAACAGTTCAATTAAAAGAACAAAAATGTGATATGCACAATTAAAATTTACTGCTAACCTAGGTCAAATTATCTGTAATTAGGAATAATGTGCATTAAAAATGACCATCTCACAAATACAATCAATTATTTCTCCCTTAACTTATGCAAGAAAACATAAATATTTTCAGTCAATGGAGTAATTAGGAGAACAGAAATCCATAGCTATATGTCCATTTTAACAAAACAGTTTGATATTTTGCATTGAATATATCACTTAACTGTTACTGGTAGTTACATAGTAAAATCCCTAGAATAGATTATATCACCCAGAACCCAGTAAAGATGACCATAAAAGAGCTAAGAAATTACTGGCAATAAGAATAACTTACTTTTCATTTCTCATATACACTGTCATTTCCCAGATAATTTAAAGTAACTATTAATCTGCTTTCAAAATAAGCTCAAATACTTCATATTTTATAATACTTGCAAAATTAGTCCAGGTAATAAAAGGTCATGTGGAGCCTGAGTGACTCTGTTGGTTGGGCATCTGACTCTTCGTTTTGGGTCAGGGCACGATCCCATGATTGTGGGATTGAGCCCTGCGTCAGGCTCCACATTAAGCATGGAGCCTCCTAAAGATTGTCTCTCTCTCTTCCTCTTCCCCTCTCCCCTGCTCATGTTCTCTCTCTCACTACATACTGACACTTATCTAAGAGATTTAAATATTTTGCCATGCTTCTCCTGGCAAACCCTGTAAATAGGTATCACTGTTATTGTTACCATTATCATCCTGATCTTCACCACTTCACAGATGGGTAAAATGAGGACCAGAGAGCAGCCTGAATGAGGTTGTCCAAGGTTAACATCAATCATAAATGATATTACTGGGATACTTACTGAGGTCTAGCTTCTGAACATTCATGTAGTGCAAATCCATTTTGTTCCCCGTGTGTAAGTCAGTACATGCTGCCCGATCAGTACTTTTTAGGGATTTGCTTACTTTAGAATGAATATAATTGCCTCCGTGGATTTTAGTAGATTTTTATGCTCTTTGCCAAGGTTATTAAGATTAAACTTCAATGACTCTCATAATATTACTGGAAATTTTGCAAATATAATAAGGTTTATTGTACTTTAGCCTAAATGGTCACAGTGTCAGAATTCAATTGAGCATAGAAATGGAAGCTTATAGTCCTGTATACTGTGTACAAAACAAACAAAAATCTGGGCTTGAATGAGGGAAATACTTATTCAGTTTCCACAGGTAATAGAAATTTAAAAGCGGTGTTAGGAGTCAGATTCTCTGAAAATGCAACTTTTTCTTTAAGGTGACAGATTTTTCAGATAAACAGTTTTGTTTTGTTGACTGGGAATAGAAATTTTTGAGCATGCTTTGCAAACGGTATTGTATAGAAACGTTTGCTTTGGGTTGTTCCTCCAGGGGCACTGGCCATGTGACGCTGCTCAGAGGCAGTGTTGTGTCTCCAGATAGAAGCACAAGAGTCTCAGTGAAGTTTATGTGCGAGAATAACTCCAGTAAAGGTATATGTTGGTAGATACTCACAGATAAGGGACTTGTTTGTTTGTTTTTAGTAATAAAGGTATGAAGTGCCATTAAATAATTTTGAGAATGTGTGTGTTTTGGTAAAGATAGCTTAGGCTGTGTTCTGGTAACAGAGAAACTCAAAAATATCAGGACTAAACACAACAAAGGTTTAATTTATACTCCTATAAAGTCTATGCAATTTGGGGATTTCTCTCACACAGTGCATAACGGTGCCACCCGGAACCTCCCTGCCATGGCTTACATGTTTGTCACTGGGTGGAAGACAGATTGGCTCATAACTGCCTCGAACCAGAACTGAAACATCTTACTTTCCTTCGGCCAGAGGTAATTGCATGACCTCAGACTCATTAGAAAAAAGACTGTGAAAAGTAGCAGATATTGAGTAACTACTGACTGTCTCTGTCTACCATGTGGATGAAAAGAATGATAATTTAAAATGTTAGTTTTAGGGGTCACTGGGTGGCTCAGTTAACTGTCTGCCTCTTGATTTCAGCTCAGGTCATGATCTCATGGTTGTGGGATTGAGCCCCGCATCAGGCTCAGCCCTGATCCTGGGGCCTGCTTGGGATTCTCTCTTTTCCTCTCTCTCTGACTCTCCTCTCCCCCATCTCAAAATAAATAAACTTGAAAAAATAAAATCTTTAAAATTTTAAGTTTAGGTTAAAAGAACAGTAGGTTTTGTTTTCTAATTGTTTATTTGCTGCCAATAAACTATTATTCATTTGTAATTTGTAATAATTAATGATTGTATTTGAAGTCACTTGAGAGTGTCTTCATATACATGATCCATATTCAAATATTTTGCTCTATAATACATAATGTGGATATTTTCTAGTTAACAAAGAAAGTAAGGTTCAGTTTAAGAAGTGATTAGTTATGCTAATCACTTGGACAGTAAACATCTAAACTTAATTTAGATTTGTTTAATTCTATCCCAGATACCTCCTATATCTAAGCTGGAAATCTTTATCCATGTAATCACTGTAAGTGTGCTGGATTTCCTAAGGTAATAAGTGTATCATAAAACCTCAACACATTTTACACACTTCCCCATTAATTTCAGTATTAATTATTCATGGACCCGATAAATTTGTGACGGGGAAAATGACATCAAATTTTGGACTTTGACTCAGTCAAAATAGTTGGTTCTTATGAGGTAAACATATTTTACCAGACCTTCATATGTTTATGGGGCTAAATTCTTACTTCAACATGTATTGAACAAATAGTGGCTCTAAACACATGTAATTAACTCATTATTCCCGCAGCTCCACATTTTGGAAAAAAGATATAATGAATAGGAAATACCCTATAAGATCATCACTGTCTTCATATGTATTATTTTCAATGTCATTATTATGTGTGCATATGCATTATTTCAGAATGTTTTCTCATACTTTAACTCATCTTTTGTTCCCTCTCACAATACCCCATGTATGAACTCCTCTGTTTCCCTCATCTGTGAGATCACAAGAGCATCAGGTTACAATATTCTCATTACAGAGATGGAGAAATTAAGTCACAGAGATTTTTAGTGACTTCCTCGTGGTTACAGGATACACGGCTGGTAATGGGGAGAGATAGAGCTGATTGTGAGGCTTCCCATCTTTAAGACAAATATGCTTTCTTCCCCCTTGGCTACTGACTCAATTTTCTGTAATCTACAGATACTTCAGATAAATATTTAAAGGTATTCTGAAGAACAATGGGTAGGCATCTATTACAATAGAAAAATAGGCATCATTTATGTGGTAAAAATACAGTTTTCAAAGTTCTAGAGCAAGAATGGCTAAAATTAAACACACGCACACACACACACACACACACACACACACACACACACACACACAACTTTTACCTAATTTTAGGATTCAAAAAGAGGATAACAGCTATCCAGGAAGAAAACTGTCAGTACAGAATCCAATACAGGGCTCAGTCTCACCAACTGAGAGATTGACATGAGTCCCAAATCAAGAGTCCCAAGATTAACTGACTGAGCCACCCAAGTGCCCCCAGAATTGTGTTAATTATAGTAAGTTAAATTCTGGGTATGTATGGCTGTATGTGGTAACAAAAAACAATAAACAAAAAACAAAACAAAACAAAAGAACAGAAAAGACCTAGAAACCAGAGGAAGAGATAAAAGAGGGATACAGTAGTGCCTGGGTGGCTCAATTGGTTAAGTGTCCATCTTCAGCTCAGGTTATGATCTCACAGCTTATGAGTTTGTGGTCCATGTCAGGCTCTGTGCTGACAGCTGAGTCTAGAGCCTACTTCAGATTCTGTGTCTCCCTTTCTCTCTCTGCCCCTCCCTTTCTCCTGCTCTATTTGTCTCTCAAAAATAAAACGTTAAAAAAAAATTTTTTTAAAGAGACAGTTCACCAAGGCCTTACCTTTATAGCACCCTATATTGTTTTGGGAGATATTGATCAGAAAATAATTTAAGATGACATTAGTTAAAATTTAATCTACTGTAATTGAGTAGGTGCTCATATTAAGTTCCTACTCTGCCAACATTAAAACTGGATTTGCAAATAAGAGGAAATAGCATGTTATTACATTGCCTATAAATGTCCTCATAATATTTCATAAATTCAATCTGTTCTTACATAAGGGATATTACATTTTTCAGGGAAATCTATTATTTTTTTCTCATTGATATCTTGTTGATCTTATCCACAGCTTATATCTAAATGTAAATGATACTAGGTGTTATTAATTATAACATTCTTTAATGTATGTGTGATTACTACTTGCTAAGAAGAACTGGTAAATAGCTGCTAATTATTAATATTTTTCAAATTGTCTGAGGACAAGCATGATCACACCCAGTATACAAATCCATATTTTTCAAATATATTTGGTTTTATCATTTATATTTCAAGGAAGAGATGGAATTTTTCATGTTTAGCCTTTTATTCTAAACTCTCCTCTGTATGAATGTTTTTCATCTTTAGCATGTATATATTGTCAAGTAAGATTTAACCATTTAGATACATATGATATCCCCTTTTAATGTTTACAATACAATCATTTGCTTTAATGCTGATAATCAATGGAATAATTAAGGAGACCCCATAGTGTACAACCAATGAACAACCTCATTCTGCTGCATTGCTCTCTTTCTCTGTTGTTCTAATAAATCTTTTACCTGGTAGTATTTCAGGCAGATATCAGGGCTTTACTAATCAGTCTCAGGTAATAACAAAAGCTCCTTTTCAGGGAATAAAAACTCCAGTCCTGTCTACTGTTGAAGCTACTCCCATTCCATTTAAAAATACTCCCACCCCAGGTCAAGCCTGTCTTTGTGCAAGAAGCCTGCAGGGATGGAGAGTCACATCAGTGGTTCTCCCTTCATCTTTCCACCTCCTGACCCACTTTCTAGCTACAGTGTCTGATCAGTGGCTTTTCTAGTGGTTTTGAGGGATCTGCAGGAAAAAACAAATGCATACTCATATGGGCTGGCCAAAACTGTACTTCTGTGTCCTGGGTGCCCAGTCAAATCTTGAGTGAAGTACCTTTGAGGGTTTCCTGGAGAAATTTCTCCCCATCCAGGAATTTCTAAGTGCAGTGTTTTGGCAAGGATGCCACTGTTTGATCATTTATAATCCACCTTCACCTGCTGCTTCTAATTAGCGCAAATCATAGGAGCTTGCTCTGTGTTTACCCACAGTCCGTTTGTCAAGCTTTTTCCAGGATGGCTTCTCTTCCAGGTGGACACAAATCTACCTCATTGGAGGCATATGACTTTGACCTGCCTTGGGTCATCTTTTTTCACTGTGTTATTAGGAGTACTAGTCAGCCTCTTATAATGAATTGTCTCAGGTAAGAATCAGGCTCCAGACCCCACATCGTACTGATCCTACAAAATGTAGACAGACATGATGAATGGCTCTTTTGAAGTGTCAATGCTTGCTTGCCCCTCTACACACAAACACAGTTAAGGAGGAAGCCCTTGGCAGAGAGGAAATGCCATTGAACTCTGACAACTGTCTTCAAATAAGCCTTTCTGTTTAAATTTCAACTCATTGATTTTTTGAAAATACTTTACTGTCAAATTGGTTTTCACACAACACCCAGTGCTCTTCCCCACAAGTGCCCTTCTCCATCACCACCAGCTCTCTTCCCCCCTCCCCCTTCAACCCTCAGTTCATTTTCAGTATTCAGTAGTCTCTCAGGTTTTGCATCCTTCTCTATCCCCAACTCTCTTTCCCTCTTCCCCTCCCCCTGGTCCTCCATTAGGTTTCTCCTGTTAGACCTGTGAGTGCAAACATATGGTATCTGTCCTCC
>NC_043700.1:22308636-22310901 GCF_006229205.1 Suricata suricatta
CCAAGCCCTCTGAAAAAAAAGGCTAAATGATCTGCACATGGGAGATTCTCAGTAATACTTGTTAAATGAAATGTATTTTGATTTTGGTGTTCTTTTCTGTGAAACAAAGATGCTGTACTAATGCTTTCAATGGAATCCTTTCTTCTTCTTTTCTCATTATGCTTCTTCTGAAAGAACAAATTCAAAAAGAAAATACGTAGCCAAATAGATCCAAGGAAAACGCATTGGAAAGTTAAGAAAGCTCTTCTCAATTAGCATAACTGAACATAGAAAGTCAATTCCACCGTTAGGCTGTCTGGCTTCAGGCATGGCAATTCCTGCTCAAATTTAATGCCAGCTATATACTTATTTCTCGTCACTTTATCACTGTACCTGCAATGTTGTCTAAAACAGACTTATTTAGATTCATGAATATTGCAAATGAAAAATCACTCACGAAGATTAAGGGATAATTAATAATGTGGATTAGTCAGATCACTTAGCAGCCAAAATTTATTTGCAATCACTTTAATAGGTAAGGAGAAGAGGTTTTCTCACAAAAGAAAGATAGGTGATTGGGGAACAGCCTGGTTAGGAAGCCAACTGGGAAAATACACAGTAATCTGGTTGGATGTTTGGAGATTGTGGGAAATGCTCTAGGAAATAGAATGGAGGTATACCTAAAAATTGTGTCCTGTAACTAAAAATTATAATGGGTGGGTGGGCACCTTTCTTTGTACTTTTTCTCTAGAGAACTAGCCTTTTGTTTTCAAAGGAACATTAAGAGTGACAGAGGCTTGTTAGAACCAAGAGATCTGAAAAGTGCATGACTTGTGGACATGATAGGGGCTTTACCACATCATATTTGTGAAAGTGTCTATTTGCAATGGAAGGGACATTCACAATATATTTGTGTTAGGTCATCTCACATGTACACACAAAGGAAACCAAAGTAGAGAGATCAGTGACTCCTTAGCTCACATGGCTGGTTAGGTAAGTAGCCTCTCTTTGGATTTAATTCTCTGCCCAGAATAAGTTTCTATGATATCATCTGTTCCAATAGGAAAATGCTTTATCTATCCTCAGTAAATTATAGTGTTCTTTGGGGAACAATAAAATGTGAGATGGTAGATGTCAGTATTTGAAAGAGTAACCAAACACAACAAAATATAAAGTATTGCAACTATTTTACAGTATAAATGTTAAATGGAGCATATCTCAAGTAATCAAAATGCAGTTAATAATTTTCAATTTAAGACTGAATAAAGCAGATTTAGTGACTAAGACAATTAGAAGGAAGCAGAGCTTTATAAACATAAATTGTATTCAATGAGCAGATGGGAAGGGGAAGGGCAGAGAGATAGATGAAAATATTATTCAAAAAAAAGATATTTAACACATTATAAGGTAAGAATTAGGTGATAATGACCCTGCCTCCAAAATATTTCCCCCCAAATACCAATAAATTATATGTAACAGAAACATTACTAATACGTGCTGATGACCAAATTATTCTGAGACATTGAAAAATTAAAGCGTGTGAATAACTAAAAGACAAACTGAAGCTGTCTTCCATAATAGAATATACTATCAGTTGTTCTCCTTCAAACAAGTCACATTCTAACATTGAAGGCTGCCTCTGTCCTGAGCCACAGAAACCTGCTGCTGACAGCACTATGTGATGAGTAAATTAAGAAAGAATTTTAAGTTAACTAAGAACTAATGAATCCGCAGTTAACAAATAAAAAAATTAAAAGTAAGAATATTAAAAAGCAAACAAAAATGGAAGTTAGTCTCTATGAAGAAAGACCAATGCTTTTAAAATCTCTAAAAATAGATTTACTACCTGTGTGTACTCCTACATGTAAGGTCCAGCAAATGTAACTTGAAATAGAAATAAAAAATCCCTCTTTCAGTGTTGTTACCCATCAACATCATCTTAGTTCTTGTGATAGTTAATGTCACATGTCAACATAACTATTTTAATTTCATGAAATCTGAAAAATGAAGGTAAAAACATGATGTTCATTTTTTTTCTAGTTCTAGGAATTAAAATGATGCTTGTTGTCATTTTCAAGGAGAACTGACCAGTGAAATGATTGTTTTATATACAATTTTCTATTGAGATAGATATTATGTTACTATTTTATGTTAGAATTAAAATTTCTATGCTTAGCAGCTAGATTTTTGCTCATTTGGCAGTAACAGAAATCCTAAAGAATGGAGACTCAAACAGTTTAAAGGTTAATATTTCTCATATTGAATATGTCTGGAAGAAGGCAGTTT
>NC_043700.1:22311001-22340476 GCF_006229205.1 Suricata suricatta
ATTTTCTATCTCACTGTAAAGTTCTTATTGGTTTTAATATGATACAGTTTTAACAGGTAAAATAAAAATAGTTAATGGTGGAAAAATATGATACAGTTTTGAACATTTATGTTTAAAGGATAGTACTCGATTGTTTTCATACCTTTAAATGTTGGCCAATGAATAATTTTAAGATGGTAAAAAATGTTCTATAGTGAATATATTCATAATAAGTAGGCCTTCAAAATCATTCAATACCTACTAATGCCACTGACTCATTAGTTTTCTTAGTTTCATTAGGGAATCTGCTGATTTTCCTGCAAAAAAGAAAATAAAAGTAAGGGTGATTTATCCCCTTGGTAATTCCTAATATCTTTACAAAGTACTCTATTTCCTTGTTCAAAAATATGACCCTTAAAAGCTTTTGCTCTTTGACGTCATGAGCTCATTACTAATGAAGGGAGCTTGAGGAAAAGTCATTCTTAATGGCTGTTGTCAGATGGCACTTAGGTGGAATACATTAGTGGTAAGCCATAACACAAGTGGATTGCTATTGTAACTTTCAATGGACTTCTGCTAATTAGTTCATTTCAAGCTTTCATTAAAATTTGTCCCACTGTTCTGAAGTAGTATTCTTCAAGATACTTTTCCTGTATTCTAACATCATTATCTTCTTTTTGGTGTATTATTGTTCATGTAAATGGATTCTAAGATTTTTGTGTCTATTTATTCTCTCACTATATCAGCACATGTTGAGTGCTAAACATGACAACATAAACTATTATAAATGTGGACATAGGTAAATAAATTAAGACAAATCTCACTATGTTGCTGAGAGATAATCACAGGTCACCTAACCATGAAAATTGCTAGAATCATGAAAAAGGGAATATTCACCTCATTAGGGTGTGTAGAGGGACTGGAATATCTTTTGGGGAAGATGACAGATGTTCTGAGTCTAAGGAGGAATGGGAGTCCACCGGACTGAGAAGAGGAGATTCTAAATCTAGGAAGAGCTCAAGAGAGTGTATTGGGGCAGCGATAAATGAGGTTGTCCAAGTAGGTAAATCTGATAATATGCTAAATAGTTTATAATTTGGATTGTAGGAGGAAGGGAGGTACTAATTTTAAGAGAGTGATTAGACCAATTAAATTTAAACTTTAAAAAGTTATTTTGTTCCTAACTTAAAGAATAGGGTGGAGGAAGAAAAATGATTTTATACTAGGTATTCCAGTATTTAAGCAAAGAGTAATGAGAAACACAAACTCAGGTAGGGGGAGATGGAAGAGGAACATACTTATTCATTCAAAAAAAACCATTTATTAAATGCATACTGTTGACCTAGCACTGTGATATTTGATGAGGCAATATAGTAGATTTGAAGAAATATGAATTAACAATGGTATTATAAATAAGATTAGATGGTGACAGATGGTAACTATACTTGTGGTAAGCTAGCATAATGCATAGAGTTGTTAAATCACTATGTTGAGTACCAGAAACTAATATAACATTGTGTGACAACTGTACTTCCATTAATATGAATAAATGAATGCATGAATGAATGAATGAATGATTAAAATGTGATAGTATAATCAGCCTCTTTTCTTGGCCAATGGGACAAGAGAGAGGGAAGAAAGTGAGGAATTTAGGCTATGCCTCAGGATTATGACTTGTTTAACTTGACCTGGTATTTAGAGATCTAAAATGGAAATAGGAAGTAGAAAAGGAGAGGACAGGCTTGCAGGGCATAATGAATTAACATACTAGTGTTTATTCAGGAGAGTCAGTAGGTAGACTGAATAAGTTTCACTTAATAGACCTGGAGTAGAGATGGAAAATGTGGAGTTGTCCACACATAGGGAGTCAGTAAATTCAGTTTTGAGAATGCATCAAGAAAGGTAACATAAAATGATAGGTGGAGAGTGTCTAAGAAAAAACCCTGAGGCTATATAGACAAATAAATAGGGGCTTGTAAAGAAGCCAAGAAGCAGAAAGAGAACTAAAATAAGAATATTGTTTTAGAAGCCAGAAAAATTGAACCATCTAAAATGCTAAATTCTGCCATCACTGAGAAATAGAAGGATTTGGTCCATTGGATTTAGTAAGAAATCATTTCCATATGTCTTAATCTTCTGTGTTTTTGTAATGACATTCTTGTGTTTTGTTATTGTTTTAAGGTTATAATTTTTGTCCTTTGATAAGTAAAACTATTTACACTACTCTCAGCTACAGTTATCCTTGGCGTTTGTGTCAAGGTATTTCCATTACTTTCCATATGCCACACACAAATTTATTTTTGGATATGATTTCTCCTCTGTGCTTCTCATCCATACACCAGCCTGTCACGCGGACATTTTCCCTTGGCTATCTCAATAGCATCTAAGAGTCACAATGACCAACAGTGACCTGTCATTCGCCACTCCCTCCCATGCCGGCTCTTCATGCTGCCAGACCATGGATCCAAACAAGAAATCTGGCATCATTCTAGATCTTTCTGTCCTTCTTTCAATCTTGATCATCCCATTAACTAATGTTGAATTTGCTCATTTCTCTTCCTCACTCTCTCTGTTTAGTCAGTTCACCAATATTTCTTTTCCAGTGCAGTAAACCTTTAGCTGGTTTTTCCTGTTTTGAATCTGCTGACTCTTTTTTTTTTTATTGTAGTAGATCTTTCTAAAGTGAAAATGGAATCCTGTTTCCTTCCTTCTTAAAACTTTTTACTATCTCCTAATCATTCTTGTTAAATAATCCATTCATGAAATCACCACAAGTTTCTCTATAATTAAAATCTATGTCCCCTCTTTTCCTTTCAGTACGGTTCCTTTCACCTCCTAGGGTCCAACCTCACTGAACTTCTCTCCGATCCTCAGATATCTCACCTTGCACCATCTCTAGGTCCTTGTACATGATTTTCAGTTACTTAGTATTCCAGTTCTTTCATGGAGTTCATTCCTTCTTAGTCTTCAAAGTAGTTTGGGCATCATTTCTGCAAGCCTTCTTTGGCTAATGAAAACTTTGTTGGGTGCCACTGAACACTGCCCTCCTTTGATGGCATATGCCAGCATCCATATGACGACTCTCACCACACATCACCAATGTTCTCATTCCTTTTTTTCTTACATGCAGCTCCATGCAGAATGATTTCTATAAGGGAGGAAGTGTGTCTACTTTTCTTATACTTTATCCCCAGGATCAATTACAGTAGTAGGCACTGATACTTGCTCTCTGTATATTTTCTTAATATACTAACCACATGAGGAGGATTTTTTTTTATTATATGAAGTGAAGAAAAATTAAGCAAGATCTTGGATACAATGAGAGTGGCTTCAATCCAAGTTTATTGAAAATATTTCTCATGGCTAGAAAAATGATGCTTTCAACACAGGAGAAAAGAGTGAGCAAGCAAATGGAAGTTTAGATACAACATTTCATTTCTGGGGTTGGAACAGATTGATTTGAGTTGGGTTGTAATGAATATCTATTATACTCTATAGGATTTCCTGACATATCATAGATCACTTAATATGTGAAAAGTTTGATATGAACATAAATACAAAGCTTGAGCCTTAAGTGTAAAATTTCTACCTAAATTTTTATGGCAATATTTTTCTAATTCAAAATAATAGTACTTAATATAATAACACTGTAAAAACCCAGATATGAAGGTTAAGTTAACCTCCAGTGAGTCATTTAAATGTCATGATGCTTTAATTAAATCCATAAGCAATTTTTATCAGTATTTCCTCATGTAAACATTTTTAATTAAATGAATTTTGTCATATTCAAGCAATCTCCATTTGTAACCATAAAGGAAATACAATACATATTGATGTCATTTATCAGCATTTATTTTCTGTCTGAATTATCAAGTTTAGCAATTCTTTTTTGAATTAAGCATGACTATTAATTTCTTATTCTTAGTGATGCCAGGAAAAGTTTATGGGATTTGATTTTTTTCCCACATGTATCTGAGAGTCATTTATTCTTGTCAGGTTCCTCTTACTATCCAGGGGGTATTGAAGTGAAATTGAAGACTCGGTGGTTTTACTCCTTCAAGGCATCTTTCTTTCACAGTCATTTCTTATATAAATTACATGGTTCTGCTCAACTAAGAAAGGGCTCAATCTGATTTATTTAAAGGGCTTCCACTAGTATCATGAAAAAGAGAATGATTTTCTTGTGTTTTTCTGCAATTCTTGCTATACTATGGATTTAGGAACGTTTTTAATTTTTTTTAATTTTTTTTACTATTTTTACTTATTTTTTGAGTGGCAGAGGGAGACAGCATGAGCAGGGGAGGTTCAGAGAGAGAGGGAGACACAGAATCTGAAGAAGGCTCTAGACTCTGAGACAGCTGTCAGCACAGAGCCTGATGCAGGGCTTGAATCCATGAACCGTGAGATCATGACCTGAGCTGAAGCCTGACACTTAGTCAACTGAGCCATCCAGGCGCCCCAGGAAAGATTTTTAATTTTTTTTTAATTTTTGAGAGAGAGAGAGAGAGACAGACAGACAGACAGAACATAAGTCGGGACGGGCAGAGAGAGGGGGGGACTCAGAATATGAAGCAGAGTCCAGGCTCTGAGCTGTCAGCACACAGCCTGACACAGGGCTTGAGTTCATGAACTGCAAGATCATGACCTGAGCAAAGTCAGCACTTAACCTAAGTGCTTTTTTTTTTTTCCCAAAATATATTAGATTTGGTTTTTATTGTAGAGCACACATATCAGGGCAAAGTGCTGCACACATGACTACAAATCATTTTTGGGAAAAAAGCTGTAAAAAAAATAAAACTGCAACTGCTTTAGTTATGCAGTCCCGACTTGAATCCACGCTGGCAAAGGAGTTCTGGCCCCTGAGGAGGGCTTCTCAATGGTGGCTGCCCCAGACCTCTGCAGCCTCAGACCTGGGCCTCTGTAAGACCGGGCCCCTGGGGTGGTGGCAACCTGGGTACTGGGAGGGCCTCTGCTCTCAGCAGGCCTGGGGGTTGGCCCTGGCTGGCAAGGAGACATTCCTAATGAATCTACATCATCAAAACCTTGCAGCCTTCGAGGATCTGAGTAGGTGGAAACTGCCAAAGACTTTATTTTTCCTTTTATTTCTTAAAAGCCCTTTCCCAGCTCCCATGCCCCTGAGGCAGAGGAGGCACCAACCCGGTCTGCAGTCCTGAGCTCTGGCCTTGGATGCATGCTACAGGCAGACAGAGGGGGTGGGTGGGCACCTTCCTAAGGGGATGACATGGAGAGAAGGCCCAAGCTGGCCAATGTAGGAGAAAGGAAAGGGTTAGGAAAAAGCCAGGAGACCAAAGCACTAAGCCCCCCAGGTGCCCCTGAATTTAGGAAATTTAAAATTTTATTTCTAAATGGCCTAATATCATAAATTTACAGCATTGAGTCTGTGTGCTTTAAAAAGTATAAAACAAACACGAAAAAGAGAATAATATTCTTTTAAATGCTTTTTTAATTTTCTTAAATAAATAACATTATTTCCCCTTTAATAATTTAGTTTGATGCTATAGACACAATTATATAATTATAACTCAAAAAGTATTGCCAGGTTAACTTGATAAAAGTTTGAAGTGAGGAATAAAATTTATTCAAGACTTGCAAAAACTTTCCGAAATGGAAAATCCCAGTTGAATAGCTATTTTTCTTCATTGAAAAAATAAATAAAATGTCAAGGTACATATCATCTTGAATTACTTAAGATGTGGTCTTTTCATCAAAATATGTGAAAAATGTATTAGACTTATTTATGTCTATAAGCTTGGATCTTAATAGCTAGAAGACTGGTAATATTCACGTCTGGAATGCCAAATTGACCCTTGTAATTAAAAACTAAGAATTTTTGTTGTGTTTAATGGTAAAATAATCAACATGAAAAGCATGTTTGTCTCTGAGGTTAAATGAATGCTTGAAGAACTGGACTTGTGAATTCTGTTTTCAGGTTTCATTTATAGCATCAAGAGATCTTTAAAAAATATAAAATTGTGTATTTCTGTACTACTTCCCTTGATGCCGAACTTATTTGCTGAATCCAAAGAACAAAATAAAATCGAGTGAATGAGCAATAAGAGGTGTATGAGTGAATCATAAGATGTGGAATGACTGCCCGAAATAGATGAACACAGCTGCATTCTGTGGGCCATGTGTTTTCCTACAACTGTCTGGATTATAATGACACGGTTCCAATGATTATTAGCCAACCTTCTTTTCTAGTTCAGAAAATAACAATGATAATAAATAATCAATGCTTTGCTTAAGAATGTATCTATGTTGTACAATAACGTTTATTTCATGCTTGTTAAGTGGTAGCAGTATTTCATTTAATCAAAACAGTGTCATGAGTTACTATGTTTTAAATGAGAGAATACTGTTAAATGTGAAAGGGTAGCAAGTAACTGGCCCAGGGTTACAAAGCCAATATAAAAAATGCTAGAATCCAAATCTCAGCATGTCCCATTCTCAGAATTAATTTCTTATCCAATAAATAATACTCTTTCTATATCAGAAACACAGCAAGCTAAATAAAGTAATGCCAGACGAATAAGAAGATAATAAATGTTAAAGGGTACATTCATTCATGAAGTATTAATGTAATTTAATTCAACAAACATTGTGTTGCAAACATTTTGCAAACAACGTTCTTTCCAGAGTTATAAGACTGGTTTAATGAGGGGATACATGCTATTTTACTACTTCTCATCATTTTTGGAACTAAATTCTTAAAGTTTCTTTTTAAGTATTTTATATAATGCAGATATAGCTCAGAGAAGATGACCTGTTAATTTTCTTCCAAAATCTGTGCTAAATGAAGTTTCAGAGAGATTTTTAGTATAGGGACTAGAGAGTTTATGTTCATCTTAAGTCACAAATAGTTTTCAAATACAACAGAATTTGTAATATTTATTAATAATTTGTACGTTAATGGGAATCCATTATTTTCTAAGTATTATTATTATTATTATTATTATTATTATTATATTTTCCAAATGTTAAGTTCAAGATTAGCACAGTAGCTAACTCTGAGAAGGAGACCTATGGTCTGAGGAGCACCTGGTTTGTGTCTTGGACCATGCTGCATGCTATATGAACATTATCTCATCCAATCTTTACTAGAACCCAAAACAGGAAGGCCTGCTATCCTCAATTCAGAGACAAATAATTTGATCCCAGGTATTGGTTTGTTAGTTTCTGAGCTGGAACAAAGTACCACAAACTGAGTGCATTAAACAACAGGATTTTAGTGTCACACAGTTCTGGAGGCCAGAGTTCAGATTTACAGTATCTTCAAAGTTTGTTCCTTTTGAGAAAGCCTCTCTGCTAGTGGTTTGCCAGCAATTTTGGTGTTCCTTGGTTTGTGGTGGCATAAAGTCCAGTCTTCACGTGGCATTTGCCCTATGTCTCTATTTTTGTGTTGAGATTTCTCCTTTGTAGTAAGACCAACTGTCTTACTAGGTTAGGGACCCAGCCTACTTCAGTATGACCTTATCTTAACTAATTACTTTTTTATGACCCTATTTTCAAATAAACCCATTGATTCTAAGGTTCTAGGGGCTAATATTTCAACTCACGAATTCGGGGCAGAGGCGCACAATTTAGCCCATAACAGCTAGGAACAGGTATCGAATCTAAGTGCAGCATTACCCAAAGACAGGAGGAAGGGGAGAGTATATTACAAGGACTGTTGTGATATTTAGGGGATGTAAGGAAGAGAGAAAGATAGCAGGAAAGTTCTATTCCTGAGTTATAGTCACCATTTGACATTTTGTGTACTTACATTTGGCTTTTCAGAATGTAAGCTACTTTTGTCAGAAGTCAATTATAGCTATAGTATGTTACTGACCCCTTTTCTTTGTAAATGAACCTTAGCTTTAGTTGAAACTTTGATGTCTAAATTCACTTCTCTAGGACCTTACCATATTTCTCTTAGTAGTCCACCATGCTGTGATTTCTGGTTTGACCTTTCAAGGTGATGGTAATTGTGCTGCTTTTAATGCCAGCTTCAAATTTCATGAACCAACTTGCAATCTATCCATCATTAACGCAGAGGCTATATATTATGAGCCCCAGAACTGAAACTTGGAGAACACTTCTAAGACTGTTTACCTTCAAGTAATGCTCAGATATTGATAGTTAAAGGATCCTCTGGGTGTGAGGTCCCTACTGTATTTGCTCCCTCACAAAGTCTTCCCATGTCATGCTCAAAAGGGTAATAAAAATGCTGTGATGTAAGAGAACAGTATAACGCTGTATATGTGTTCTGCTGGATTAATCATAAGTTGCAGCAGAGCAGAGATTGTTTTGCATCTGAGAATCCTGTCCTCTGCACCACAAGGCCATGCATCAGGAGAGCTGCTCCTGTGAAATGTCACTGGATGATCCATGAAAAGAAAACAGTAATCAGTCATAAAGATTTCAAAATATGTAATTTAATCAAGACATATTGTAGTATGTTCAAAGACGTTTCAATTCTACTGAAAGCACAATAACTTACCCATAAATTATGGAGCACTTCACAAAGCGAACAAATTTAAATAGCATTCCTTTGTATTGCAACAGTATTATTAGTTTAACTGTCAAATAAGGTGACCAAAGGGACAATCTGTATGTTTATAAAACCATAGTATAAAGCAAATAGTTTTAAATATTTAAACTGTTGGCTAATATGGGGTGCTTGGATGGCTCAGTCCGTTAAATGTCTGCATCTTGATCAGGTCATGATCTCATGGTTTGTGGGTTCAAGCCCCGTGTTGGGCTCCATGCTAACCATGCAGAGTCTGCTTGGGAATCTCTCTCTCCCTCTCTTTCCACATCTCTCTCTCGAATAAATAAATAAATAAACTTTAAAAAAGTGGACTAATATGTAGGAAACACATGCACAATGAATGACAATACCTAAAAAAAAGTTTTAGATATTTAGGGGGATGTATCCCATTGTGGAATCTCATTTTTATAAGAATTGATATCAAGAATTTGATCATGATGGTGGCTTTAATGCTTCCTTACATGTCCTTTTCTTGATCATGGGTCTGTATGGGAAAATCTCCTGGACTCATTGATCTGTGTTTGCGGTGCACACTATCTGTAGTCAACTTTTCTATTATTAACGGTAGTTGCAGATTCACTAATTTTGCTGTCACACTGCCAAACAATTTGGTTTCTTGCAACTAACTTGGCACAAAAAAAACCACATCAGAATCCTAAAAAAGTTACTTTCCTGCCATTAAAAATATTTGTCATTGGGGAATTCCTGAGGCTTTTATCAGAGATGAACATTCAATGAGGTTTATTTACTTCCTTTGTGTAATGTGATAGTGCAGCCTATTTAAAAAAATCTTGTTATTCTTGTGCCTTCATTGACCTTTTTATTTTTATTATTTTTTATAGAGTGCACAATTTGGGGAGAGGAACAGAAGGGAGAGAGAGAGACAGAGACAGAGAGAGAGAGACTTTTACGCAGGCTCTAACACTCAGCCTGGAGCCCAACACAGGGCTCAATCTCACAACTTTGGGATCATGACCTGAGTCAAAATAAAGTCAGTTACTAAACTGAGCCACCTAGTCACCCCTGGCCCTTTTAGGAATTAAATATACATATATAAAAGTGGTTCAAATATGTAAGGACCAATGGAGGCATGTAGTAATCTGGTATATAGTAAATATTTATTGAGTATATAAAGACTAAAATGGAAAAGAGGAATATATTTAATGTGCTAAAAGTAAAAAAGTGTGCTAGGATCTTACATGTGAATTAGGTAAGGTAGTTTTTAAGCTATATCGTAGCAAAGAAACTAAAAAATGCAGTGGCCAAATATGACAGTTTGTTTCTCCTTCATATTATAGTCTAGACATGCGTGTTGTGTTGCCTCCAGGGTTGGGGAGGCTGTTTTGTTCCCCCAGACCATTAGGAACTCGGGTTCTTGTCTTGTTGAGCTTCCATCCTTTAAATCATTGGCCTATTGTGCGTGTGTAACCTGGATAACAGCAACATGACTACCTCCCAGCCCCAAAGGAGAGGAAAAAGAGCAAAAGGTAATCAGCTTCTTCATGGAAAAGGGTTAATCATTGAACATATCACTTCCATTCATTACCCATTCACCACATAAAGGTGCAAAAAAGCCTGAAAAATATAGTCTCTAGCTGGGGTTCTATTAAAAGGAAAGAGAGAAGCCTATATTTTAGGTAAAATTTTGAAATCTCTGCCTAAAGACCCATGAGGTGACTTTTGTCCTTGTGTGATCCAAATGGGCCACATTAGTTCTTCCTATTGTCCTGGAATCTGCCTTTTTTGCTTCTTCTGTGCTCCACAGCTGGATAGTTCCATGCTTCTCAGGATTTTATCTCATGTGCTTGTTTTAATTACAAAAATATTCGAGTACTATTTATATACTTTCTCTTTATTAATTTTGTTTTGGTGCAAGCTAATGTGCTATGAATGTTGCTTTTCAACTACCTAATTTGTTTTCCAAGCTTGATTTCAATTTCTAAGTTTTCTTTGCTTTAATATAACATTCTTCTGGTTGGTTATTATTGTTCTTTTCCTTCTTTCTGCACTTTTGATTTTAAATCATGCCTTATGGTTAGACATTGCCAAGTTCAAAATGGATGAATAGGCCCATGAGTTTCTGTTTCTGTGTGTTCCGGGCAAGAATTCTGTCCTCAGAGGTATCATAAAAGCCAGAATCTGTCTAGTACCTGCGTAGTTTTATGTTGTTTCTGCTGGAGGACATCAAGTACATTTGTGGTCACATAGATTCATGAGGTTTTACCGGAACACAGAAATTTTGAGCATTACCTGTCTTTATTTCAGTTCTCCATGTAGCTAACTAATGGATAAAATGATATGCCTTCTATTATTTAATTAATTTTATTTAGAAATTTTAAAATGACATGAAGTCATTAATAACATCTGTATAAATGATTTATTTTGCTTTATTTACTTGCTCTAGTTTTTATTTATTTGTTTATTTTATTTATTTTGGTAGCATTTTATTTATTATTGGCACCATTAGTCTTCCCGTTTCTGGTTGTATTTCATTTACACTGTTCTCATGTATCATCATTGTTTCCTCCTTAGGCTGTCACCCCAGGCTCTTGCCAACTTTGAACAGTCACCTAAATTCTCATCCTACTACTTTTTTTACTGGCTTGTAGTCTATCTTGAATAACTAAATATTTATTTCAAACAAAACAAAACTAAGTAAAAAAAAAAGAACCATAAACAACAACACTACTATTTAAAATTTGCATGGTCTACATAATTGAACTTCTCTGTTATCTGATAGCACTTCACCTAACGAATCAGGTTTTGTGATAGAACACTGCATGTAGACTTTTTGAAATTTTCTGCTGCATTACAGGACAGGGAAATAAGATAGTAAGTCCTGCCCTCAGGAAACTCCGAGAAAAGCCTCATGTTAAATCCAGTGGTCAGTTCTCATTGGCCTCAGCTGCACTTGAGACTTGCTCACTCCCCTTCCTGATGCCATTTCTTTACTTTGTTGTCAGATAACACATGGTCTAAATTCACCAGTTAGTCTGTTAGTTTTGTCCTCCTTTGCTGATTTGTCCCCTCCTTAGTTACCTTTGCTGGTTTCATCCTCCCAGTCTCTTCTCTTTAGGGGGCTCCATGGTTGAGTCCTTAGGGGTTCTTTTCTTCACTTTCTATGCAAACTCTGATGAAGTCCTCCATTCTTAGATTTCTAAACACAACCACTATGATAATTTATAGCTCCAAATTATATCTACAGACCATACTGCTCTATTGAACTCCAGATTCATAGAGCCACTGAAACATCTAAAAGACAAATCTGAACTTCTGTTATTTCCACAGAACATTTTCTATCCTCATATTCTCCATCTCAATTTATACTTATTCCATTATTACATTTGCCTAGGCCAAATGCTTGTATTATATTTGGCTTCTCTTTTACACCTATCCCCCCTCATTCAACTGGTTAGAAAATGGGGTATATCTTTAAAATATGGTATATCATATTCTGTTCAATTCTCATGACCCCTATGGCTATTACCTAGGATAAACCTTTAGCATCTCTGCCTAATTACTTAGTAATGATCCTCTCTAAATCAGATCACATTATCCCTCTGTTCAAAAATCTTCACTTACTTCTACTTTTACTGAGTAAAGACAGTGTTTTTCAAATTTTAATTTAAATTCTAGTTAGGTAACATAAATGTTGGTTTCAGGAGTAGAATTTAATGATTCATCACCTATGTATAACACCTTGTGCTTATTACAAATGATCTCCTTAATACCCATCACCAGATTAGGTCAACCCCCCACCCCCTCCCATCAACCCTCAGATTGTTTTTCTAGCCAAGGGTCTCTTAAGGTTTGCTTTCCTCTTTTACCCCCTTCCCCTATGTTCATCTGGTTTGTTTCTTAAACCCCACCTACAAGTAAAATAATATGGCATTTGTCTTTCTCTGACTGACTTGTTTCACTTAGTAAAACATACTCTAGCTCCATCCACATCATTGCACAAGGCAAGACTTCTTTTTTGATGGCTGAGTAATATTCCATTGCATATATATAAACCACTTCTTCTTTATCCATTCATTATTTGATAGATATTTGAGCTCTCTCCATAAAGACAGTCATTTTAATGACCCACCAATCACTGCATGAGCATCATCTGTGCCCTTTTCCTCTTCTACCATCCCCTAGTATTCCCCAGCCTTGCTTCCACCACAGACGTGCTGGTCTTCTGTTGTCCTTCAAATATGCCAGGGCAGTTTATGGTGTAGGGCCTCTACACTGGCCCTTCTCTCTTCAGGAGTTACCTTTCTTCAGATATCTACATGGACTCCTCTCAATAAAGCTTACCGTGAGGAAGCTAGTTAAAAGTGCAATAGGGCCTGTTGAACTTGTCTCTCAAATTGATGTCCCCTTTTCCGTTCTTTCTTTCCTCTAAAGCCCTTACATACTATACCAGATAATTTATTTTTATTATGTATATTGTTTGCCTTCCATTATAAAATACAAACTTTTCCGGGGCAGGTATTTTTATCTGTTTTATTGTCAGTTTATTGTAAGTATCTCATAACAGTGCCTGGCATATAGTAGCTAATCCATAAATATTGGCTGATTACGTGAAAGAACATGAAGGTAGTTTTTGATCAATCATTTAATAGATTATACCCATTTTACTGAGAAATATAGAGGTGCAAGGATATCTCTGGACTGTGCATTTTTTATTTGTAAAAGGGAAATGATTAGTTTGGTGAAACATGCCCATGTTTGTGGAAATAATTTTTACATATTAAAGTTCTAGAAACACACAATAGAAGATTTACACAGGCTTCTTTTTCCCACACATTTTTTTAAACAGGAACTCTCTTGCTAATCAGAAATGAGTTTACAATTTTCTTTTTCTCTTTTTATTTTTCTAACTATAATATCTTTCTTGCCTCATAACCCTTTGCTTCTCAACCTAGCTAAATACTCCTATTTCTTGAAAACTCAGCCAAAACTGCCCTAGACTGTGAGTCCAGAGTTCTCATAGGACTCTTATGGCGGGGAACCTGTTTCCCCACATGAAGCCGTTTTTCTATCTGGAAGTCTTCATTGAAAAATTCACTTAATATTTATTGCTCTGTTCTCTGAACTTCAAGTGCATTTACGGTTAGAACTGCAAAGCTTGGAAACAAGCAGCCCTTGCTTTTTTGCCAAAATACATTTCTGGAAAGTACAGCAGAAAGCTCATTATTTTCAAGCTCAAAATCTAGAGTTTTCTGATGCAGGCCATAATTTAAATAAATCATAACTGTGCCTAATGAGACATCATTAAAATTCAGATAAAAGAGGAATAATTGAAAACAGTAAAACAGTACCCTAAATATCATAAAATTGTATAAAATAGTGTACTTTCCAAAGTCCCTAATTTTTTTAGTTACAGGTAACACATGTGCAATTTCCTTATATTGTAAATTTGATATAAAACAGGTATGATAAATATGCACACATCTATTGAACATAATTAATACTTCTTTTTATCTTTTTAGTATTCAGAAATGCTTTGGGAAATAAAAGAAAAACACTGGCAAGGAAAGCTTGAAATTTATACCTTCTTTTTCTCATAGTTTTGTCTTATCAAAATGATTCTTTCTTAGAACTGTGACCTTCTTGGAATTATTTCTTTTCAAAAATACCTGGATTGCTCTTTTCTTGTTACTAGAAGGTATGGTAGTATATGAAATTATATTGAAGGAATGTGAAAGTGTGAAAAAAGGGTTTTTATTTTTATTTTTATTGTGTTTATTTATTGAGTGAGACAAAGAGAATGAACACATGCAGGTGGGTGAAGAGCAGAGAAAGAAGGAGAGAGAGAATCCCATGCTGAGCAGGGAACCTGATGCAGGACTCCATCTCATAATCAGGAGGTCATATCTTGAGCCAAAATTAAGAGTTGGACACTTAACTGACTAAGCCACCCAGACATCTCAAAATAAATGGTTTTTTTTAGATAATTGGTAGATAGGGAAGCTCAAATTAAATGTAGTTGTGCTGTGCCCCTGCAATTAAATTTTTCATTTCCTTGAATACGCCTCAATATTCATGTCCAGAACCTTGAAAGGCAGCACCCACTACAGAGCTGCTATTCCTGTGGGCTGGCTCTAGTGAAGACCCAAGTCAGGAGCATCTGGGTGGGGCTGTGACTGGAAGGAGGACAGGCACCTGTGTTGGCAGGAGTGGAGACTAGGATCAGAGGTTTTCAATGATGGGGGGGAACACAAGTTACCAAGCCAAGAGAATGAGACAAATGGATACAGAATAATAAGGATAGTGAGTTAAACTGTGTTCCCCCCCAACCTTCACCAAGTAACTACAAAGAGAGCTCACAATTCTCCTCCCTGTAGCAGAGCAATGTTCCTTTTTGTCACATCTCTAGAATACCAAGATCTGCACTGGTCTCATTCATTATAGAAGAAAAAGAGAGAGCTCTATTTGTCACTCTGCCAAGACCCATGACACTCCAAGAGCCCAGTGTTCACCCTGAGGGAAAAGGTTAAAATGTTTTCATAAATGTCTTTGATGGACAATGTACAAATAGAGAGAGTTACAGAGAGGAAGGATAGATGTAGCAATCAATAAAATTCTCTCTTTTCTTGAAAATTATTCTACTCAGACACATACTACAATTTATAAAGGTAAAGTTTATGTGTTTTTTAAGCTGCAAACAACACTGTTTGAGTTTTACTCTTCTCTGAATTTGACAATGCTATTTATTGGTTGTTCCCAAGGTTCTGAAGTAAAATATGGTCACATCTGGTATAAATTAAAGGTGTCCTGCAAAACAATCAATTAAATAGTGGTCAATTCCACCACAGTGAATTTAAGAAGACAGTGTAAGAGTCTTTTAGACTCTTAAATATGGAGAACAAACTGAGGGATGCTAGACGGGAGGTGGGTGGGGGGTGGGCATTAAGGAGGGCACTTGAGATGAGCCCTGGGTGTCACTGGGTTGTATTCCCAAAACCAATATTGCCCTGTATGTTAACTAACTTTAGAATTTAAATAAATAATAATAAAAAAAAAAACCTGGTGAAAAAAAGTTTAGACAACACTTTTGGCAAGTGTTTAAAAAATTTGTGCGTATTATATGTTTTTCATTACATGATTTTGATATCTTGGGCAACACTAATTTTTTATGAGATTTTTTCTTTTCTTTTTTTTTCTCCATAATATTTTATTGTCAAATTGTTTTCCATACAACACCCAGTGCTCTTCCCCTTAAGTGGCCTCCACCATCACCACCACCTCTTTTCCCCCCTCCCCCTTCCCCCTCAACCCTCAGTTCATTCTCAGCATTCAATAGTCTCTCAAGTTTTGCATCCCTCTCTCTCCCCAACTCTCTCTCCCTCCATAAGCAATGAATATTTATCACCACCTAAACCTACTTGTTAAAAATGTAAAAATGGACTGTTGGTATATGAAGCTGGTAGGTTAATTTTGGGGGAACTATTGTAGTGTAAATATCACCCTGTTATTTTACTTCAGTCTAGCACAATGTTTTTTTTTACACTACATGGCTGACTTTTAAGTGGATCAATTGTTTGGATTGGTTGTAATCAGAAATTATTTCAAATAAAATATAATAAAGTAGCATAAGATAGGAGTGAATAGACGAGGAAAGAATGGAATGGAACAGAACAGAATATAATAGAACAGACATGTACACATACTAGTGGTTTTTTTTAAGTTTCTTTATTTCAGAGAGGGAGAGCAATCATAAGAGACGGTGGGGGAGGGACAGAGAGAGAGAAGGGGAGAGAGAATCTTAAGCAGGCTCTGCACTGTCAGCACCGAAATTGAGAGACACATAACTGAGCCAGCTAGGCGCCCGGCATGCATGTGAGTTTTAAATGAGTATACATATTTGTAAATGTTCGTGGAGTCATGACATAAAATGGACTGCTTTATACTCAACTCAAATTTTGAAAAAAAGAATATTTGGAACTTTAGGTTTCAGAACATTTTCCCAAAATCTGATGATGCTTAACATTTTTCTGTTTGAAAAAGACTCAGGTAGCACAGCCTTTACTGTTTTCTTAAGATGTGATGGTTAAAATCATGTTAGAATTAATCATTTACAAAAGGAAAACAATGAGATTTTCAACTTATTGTCCTTTCTATACTTTTGTGCTGTTTTTGTGCGAAAGTGCCCATATGTGAATAAGAGCATAATTCTTCTCTTTTAGTATCATAATGATATCTATTTTAAATGTCTTTTTATATTAGTTTAAATATAATTTTCATTAAGGTCATTATCACTATATTAAAACATTTATAGAAGGCTTTACTTATGTATATGAAATGATAAAATGTGTAGTGATTGGGTCATTTAACATTGTAATGTTCAACAATAGTAGATATAATTAATATGGCTATTATTTCTCCACATATTTTACTGTTAATTTTTTGTATATTTACTGTACAGTTTATTAGATGCTTTGGGTTTCAAGTGTATCTTCACCCCCCCTATTTTCTTAACTCTCTTCTCTTATCAAATATGTAGTCGTCTTTTTTTTTTTTTTTTTGTACCTACCTGCTGTTTCAGTTTCTTTTCATGGACGCACTTTCTTTCCTCAAGCACTTTATGGCTTCAGCTATAAACCACCTGTAATACCAAATCAGAATGAAGCAGAATTAAGGACATTTGACCAAAGTTTAGAAGTTGAATTTTTCTGGATCAAGCTGCCATTCACTAAAAAGGGTATTTCACATATTCTCTAGTAATACATATTGGAGAATAAAAAGCCACAAATATCTTTCTGTATAAATTGACATACAGATAGATAGAAAAATATAACCATGTTCCCTATGTTAATTTATATATAGACCTTTTTTCATGTTACTTGATTTTTGCTTCCGTGTTGAATGGAGAGGGGTAAGCATTATAAATTTATATATGGTGGGTTCAGGGCATTTATTCTGTTCAGTGTTTTACTATATAGAAAAATACGTACTTCGCTTTCTATTTTTTATACTTCACTATACTGTTTTAAAAATGGATTAATTTTTCACAGTTGTTTCAAGAGATTTAATTCATTGTCAATTCCAATGGTAATTATAATGTTGTATGTTACTTTGCCTTTCACTTACACATTTGTTAAACGATTGAGGCAGTTTTCTTAAATTCCTGTCTTTATATTCACTTGTTTTGTCCTGGAAAATAAGAAGAGTCTGTAACTATAGATTAATGGTTGTGCATTTGTTCTTTATTTTAACACATATTTGCCCCACATCAAGTCTGTGTGAAATCTTTTATAGGGCTCTGGAGAGAGGTGTGAGGAATAGTGAAAGAAGAGGGAAATGTCCAAAGATAAATAATACATTAATCATGACATCAAAATGTTTTGAATATAATTATGTAAGCCATTTCATCACTACATTGGAAGAAAACTTTATGGAAATAAAACATAGATATTTAGTCTCCTTTTAAAGACTCTGAGTATTTCACTGGATCATATGATTTGCATTGTATTTTTTGACTACATTGTCTTGTCTTCAGTTCATTTGGTAGATATTTGAGCATGAGACAATTGGTCTGATTTAAGGACCTCTTTGTTTAATAGCATGATTGAATCTGAGTTGACTAGAGCCTGTTAATAGAAACTTCGGAAAAGACTGAGGAAGAAATTCTACCATAGAAACACGCAATTTCCAAGTAATACCAAACCACCTACAGGTCTTCAAATGCATGGTTCTCCCTCCTACGCTTATGCAGGGACTTCAGTCTGAATGTACTTTTTGTTCTTGTTTGTTTGTTTGTTTTTTTATTTTTTATTTTTTTATTTTTTTAATAGTTTATTTTCAAATTGGTTTCCATAGAACACCCAGTGCTTCTCCGCACAAGTGCCCCCCACCATGACCATCACCCCCTCTCTCCGTCCCCCTCCCCCTTCAGTCCATGGTTCCTTTTCAGTTTTCAGTAGTCTCCCTTGATCTGTGTCCCTCACTCTCCCCCGCTCTCTTTCTCCCCATGGTCCCCTGCCGGGTCTCTCCTGTTAGACCTATGAGTGCAAACATATGGTATCTGTCCTTCACTGCCTGACTTATTTCACTTAGCATGACACCCTTAAGGTCTATCCACTTTGCTACAAATGGCCAGATTTCATTCTTCCTCATTGCCATATAGTACTCCATTGTATATATATATACCACATCTTCTTGATCCATTCATCAGGTGATGGACATTGAGGCTCTTTCCATGTTTTGGCTATTGTAGAAAGTGCCGCTATGAACATTGGGGTACATGTGCTCCTATGCATCAGCACTTCTGTATCCCCTGGGTAAATCCCTAGCAGTGTTATTGCTGGGTCATAGGGGAGTTCTATTGATACATTTTTGAGGAACCCCCACACTGTTTTCCAGAGCGACTGCACCAGTTTACATTCCCCCCAACAGTGTAGGAGGGTGCCCGTCTCTCCACACCCTCTCCAGCATCTATAGTCTTTTGATTTGTTCATTTTAGCGACTCTAACCAGTGTGAGGTGGTATCTCAGTGTGGTTTTGATTTGAATTTCCCTGATGATGAGTGACACTGAGCATCGTTTCATGTGCCTGTTGGCCATCTGGATGTCCTCTTTGGAGAAGTGTCTATTCAGGTCTTCTCCCCATTTCTTCACTGAATGTACTTTTTGAACTGCAAGTCTCACCTTTTGAACTTCAGGTCTCACCTTAGATGTAACCCCATTTGGAAAGTCTTCACCCAGGCAAAGCACTAGTGTCCTATGTTCTCTCTGTGTGATTTGTTCATTTCTTCTCACCACCACAGGCTCTCTGAAAGCAGGGGTTTAGCCTCTTCCACCCAGTCCTTGACATCGTGTGAGTTATATTTTTTGCCTGATTCCATTACATAGCATCTTCTTGAGCCATTCCTCCAGCTGGAAGAGGCAGGTCATTTTATCAATTTCTTGACACTACATTTAATCTAGGAAATATTGGGAAAGTTGCAGTAGATGATGTAATTTTGATTAATTCAATCTTGATGGTCAAATCTATTATTAGGCACATAACTTATTGTATATTGTCTTATGAGGTTCAGTGAGGGACTTGTACTCACCGAAGGTAGCAGCTGAATTGACATAGTTTAAACTATCAATGTTTTCAGTTTAAAAATATCAATGGTTCAATGTCATTAACAGGTCATTAAGTTAGTAGATTGGTGACAAAAGTACATGTATTTGAGTCTGATATATTTTACTTTCACTTCTTTTGGTAGCATTAGTTGATACTATGTAAAAAATGCATTGGTCACCATTTTGATTTAGATTTTTTCTCCTACTTATAGAGGAACAATCTCATAGACTTCTTTTCAAGATGAGTGGAGCTCATCTGATCTTCCCGCAAATCTTCCCAAATAGATGCCTTCAAATCTTTATAAATTGCAAAATGATTCAGTAAAATTTGGTTCAGATTTTATCATTACTATCTGAGAGCCATTCTTCCCTGTAGTCAACTGCACAGTAAACGACTTTACTTTTATCTCTTTCCCTCCTTGGCATTTGTAGAATGCTGGCTGTCTGTGTATATTTACTAGCTAGTTTAATAGTAGCTTTTTGGTTCATTATATTAGGGGGTAATGGCTACTTTTGTTTTTCCCTGAGCCAAGTTTCATAATTAAAATTGGGTTTCAAATGGGTAATTTAAAAGTTTATTCAAGCTGTTGCATTCTTTTTTGTTAATTACTCTCGTACCTTGAAACTATATTTTGAAATGTAATTATCGAAGCATAGTTTTTGTACTATTTATGGAGACTAACAGAATATACCATTGTAAATTCTGCGTGTTCTGTGATTTAGGAAGATTTGTTTTTAATGACTGGGGGTAGTAAGAAATAATTTATCAGTGCCTCTTATATAAGTGACAAACAAAACACTATTTGCAAGATTATGTCAACTTAAAATTGTTACTGAATACATTCCAATTCAAGCTAACTGAATTTCATGGTCCCAAAGGAACAGACTTTATAAACTTTATCTAAAGAGACTGTCCGACACACTATTTTACCAGTTCTTCTGTTAATGACTCATCTGATTCCAATCACAAACTTGAAAACTTACTAGGTTGTCAATTCCATCCAGAGGTGACTAACAATGTACATTAAATTCTAAATTTGGATTCTAGTTAGAACATTTTAACAACTCCCTTGTGACCTCTTGCTAAATGCTCCCAAGCTATGCCGAGGACATGCAATCAGCCTGTGTCCCTCCAACAGGGCCACTCCTTGGTAGTAGGCAGGTGCAGGATGCAGGGCCTCTGTTGCTCATGTCAACCTGACCCTCTGAGTGGACTCCTTTTCCCACATCAGGGAGCCTTTCTTCTTAAACCTTGTCTCTGCTATCATGAAACTATCCTCATAATAAATCTGAACTCTACCAGTTCATTGTCCTTCAAAAAAAAAAAAAACAGACATACAACAACCCAGCAAACATTAGGTTCTGACTAATCCACACTTTGTGGCTGTAAATTCTAAATCCTCCTCTTCTATCTTAGGGGAAAAAAGCCTTCCTCAGACATATAAAATACAAATTTTCATAATGACTATTTCCTGAAATCCTCATTTGGAGGTCAAAAGCAGAATACTATTTTGATCATTGTTCTTGCTCTTGTTTTTAATGGTTTCTTTCCTTCCTTCCTTGAAGAAACAGGTCTTTTAGTCTAGAGCAGCAAGTATTACCAAGAATCTAAAAAAGTCCCAAATGACTTTGACTTATACATATTTCATATAATATTTACTTATATGTTTATATTTAACAATTAGATTTATTTTGCATAATGCATATACTAATATTTACTAAATTTTCTCATGAGTGACATATTTGCATCAGGCCCTATTTTTAGGTTATTTTTTAAAATTTTGATTCCATGTTTATTTATTTTTGAGAGAAAGAGAAAGAGTGTGAGCAGGAGAGGGACAAAGAGAGAGGGGGGGACAAAGAATATGAAGTAGGCTCCAGGCTTTGAGCTGTGAGCACAGAGTCTGAGAAGGGGCTCGAACCCATGAACCATGAGATCATGACCTGAGCTGAAGTCAGACACTTAACTGACTACACCAACCAAACACCCCAAAGGTTTGTTTATTTTTGAGAGGGAGAGAGACAGAGTGTGAGTGGAGGAAGGCAGAGAGAGAGAGAGGGAGACAAAGAATCTGCAGCAGGCTCCAGCTCAGGAACTACAAGGGCTACTCAGAGCCTGATGCAGGGCTCCAGCTCAGGAACTGCAAGATCATGACCTGACCCAGTCAGGCACTTAATCCAATGAGACACCCAGGCCCCCCAAAACCAATTTTTTAAATTAATTAATGCTATGTAGTAATCGACTATATTCCTGTATAATATTTGTCATACCATTCTCCTAACATTGATTTGGATTGCTTCTGCTCTTTTGGTAGGATAGGTGATATTAGAACTTTAGCTATATATCAAAATGTTTCTTTATGAATTATATTGCATCAATGAATTTCACTCCAATTTTTTTCTAGAACAGAGGTCTGCCAAGAAATTAATTTTCCCATTAGCATCTGAATGAGTTGTATGCTGAAAATATCTTTCAGCAAAGGACAAAACAAATCACCCTGAATCTTTATTAATTTATGTTAGTTCCATTCATTTATGAATCCTTATTAGTTTTCATAAATTTTAGTGTAGAGACCAGTAAAAATGGAATTTCAAACAACTCTGAAATATCTTTATTCCCAGAAACATTTTTTAAAGCAGTAATCCTTTAAATGGATTTTTCCCCAGAGTTCCCCAATCCATCTGATACATGCACACACACACAGAGAAACATACACACTTGCCCTTAACCTATCTACTTGAGGTCATGAAGATTATTTCCCAAAGGAAGAGAAAAATGTTAGACCTGTTAATGAGGGAAGAAACTGTTTTTAGATCTTCCATAGTACGTCTTCTTTTTGAGTCTGAGATTTTGAAATGAGAAATAACTTATTAAGATAGAGTGAAAAAATAGACATTAAATGGGATTCTTATCCCTGGATCTCTATCAAGCTGGTGATTATTATTTGACTATTTTGAAACAGGGAATAGGGAAATATCTTTTCCCTAATTCGTGCTTACTTTTAATTGTTAAAAATATATAGGTAGGTCTTTTGTATCTGAGAGTATCAAACAAATCAGCAAACTCAATTTTAAAAAGAACCAACTAATTTGCAATTTAGAAGTGTATAGTAAAAACTCTTGGGTTGCAATCCCATTAGTATTTCATTAAAATGCAGTTATGACTACGTTATATTGAATTTTTCACCTTCACAATTCAATATCTGAAGATATTTTGTGTTCATGTTTGTACAACTGTGAGCATTTACTTACCTCTCCTCTTGATTGCTTCACAGTTAAATCTGTCCTCCCTCAAGACAATATCTATGTTATAAGGTCTTATAACAGATGTGTCTTGTCTTTTTAAAAAGAAACAATTTCTGCCTTCTATTACTGTCAGCTGTATGTGTGCACCCTTTATCCCCATTAACAAGACTGGTCCCAACCTTGGAGTCAATAACATATCTTATTCACTGGGTTTGCTGCAGGACCTGGGTCAGTGGTTTACACCTAGTAGATTCCTCAACATATATCAATTGAATTAAATAAAATTGTTACAACTGAAGTTCCCACGATGGGCAGACCTATAGCATAAACATCAGTAAGCCCCCAATTTACTGTTTTTATGTTTCATTTGAGTTTATTCACTGATATTAAACAAATCAGGGCGTACTCATTATGTATGATGTTACGTATGACTCAATATAATAAGTAACTCTGCTTACCATATTCCTCCTTCCTTCCTCCTTCTGATTACTTCCTTTATTGTACTACTTAAAGAGAAATGCAGAAAATATATGAACTACTGCTCTTTGAGAAAGCACCATTAATTACCCTCTAGGAAATCAATGTAACTCTGGCTTCACTTCTGGATGCCAGGTTTGAGATTGATGTACCAGAAATCCTGGTTTTTATTTATGTATAATTTTTAATTTTTTTCAAGTTTGTTTACTTCTATTGAGAGGAGAAAGCACAGAGAGAGGGAGAGTCAGATTCCCAGGCAGGCTCCCCTCTGTCAGCACAGAACCAGACACGGGGCTTGAACCAACGAATGGTGAAATCATGACCTGAGCTGAGATCAGGAGTCAGATGCTTAACTGACTGAGCCACCCAGGCACCCCAGAAATCCTGGTTTTTAAAGTGCTAAACAGAGAGGGTCCAATCTTACATCTCTAAACCTCATATAGTCTTGATTAATAGATGACATTTTCCACAGTATCTTTAATTAAATTATACTTTTTCATACAGTATTTCTCATTTTCATATACTGTTATTTTTTAATGCCAGGAGGCCTATATAAGACTTTTTTTCAAAGACAATTATACTATTATTTACCTGACAACTTCCTTCCAGGGATCACATAGTGACTTATAGACATTGGTGGCAGATTTGATCTCTTGGAGTCTTCTCTTCACATAATTTGCCTGTTCCAAGGCAATTTTCAACCAAGAAATTAAGTCATTTTACTATACTCCCAGCATTGACATTAAGAGAATAAATAAATAAATAAGTAAAATGAAGTAAATATCACCACAGGAAAAACTGTTTACTTTTAAGTATTAATGAGCTCATTTCCATATTATTACAATCTCAAATGGAGCCTATATTTGGCTAAAGGCAACCACTGAGATCTTCAAATTGTCTTTTCTAAAAATAAAAGGATACATAATGAATTAAAATGTTTAAAAATAGTTCAGAATAGAAGCAAACATTCGATCACTTCAATATATAACAAAAGAAACACTGGTAAAGGATCCCTTCATTGTCCGTAATGAATTTTAAAAGCGGAGCCATTTGTTCTGAGTTGTTTTGTTTTGTTTTTGAATGCTAGTTAATGACCTCAATTTAATTTCATCTACATTATCCAAAGAATTCCATTACTGCCGTGGAATATTAATGATCTTGGGAAAGGCTGGATCTTCTTTGTGTCATTTTTTTAAGTTTAAAACTTTAAAATGATATGCTGACATTTACCAGACTTTTAAAAAGCAACCTCAATATAAAGACCTACAGTTTGAAACAAATTTGTAGAAACCTGTATTTATAGGTTATTTTCTCTATACCTTGCAGAATTTGGGCACTTCATTTTTAAAAAAAAACAGTCCTTTAGAATCTTTGTAATATAATCACCTTTTTGTTGTGCTCACATAATCAAGTGACAAAGGAGTAAGTATGTGATTTTCCTGCTGAAAATGATCAAAGATTCTCATTCTTAGGACCATATAACTTTCTTATCATTCATTAGAAACTTTCAGGGATTCTGTTCCATCCCTTATTAACAGGAATATTTACTCTTTTACAAGTGTCAGAATTAGATGTTTAACTACAATTTTAAAAAGTGTTTTAGAAGAATATTCTGAAATATTTTTGCTAATATTGTGGCAATATGCTTATGAGATTATGTAAGGCCCTTGTGTATAGCTTGTAGGTGGGCTTCCATCTGCCAGCGGTAACATAATCATGATAAATCTGAAAAGCTTGTTTTTTTGGACATTTTCATTTTCCATTTCTCTTTTCTTGATCATGTAAGTCCCACAAGTTGAGATCAATAATACTTTCTAGCTATTTGATAATTGGCACTTTATTTGTGTGTCCTGTGCATTTTGCTGGGACTCACAGTTTGGATAGTTAATTGAAATTGAAATTCGGCTCACATTCAAGAGTGCATGTGGTTTATAACTGCTGCCAAATTGTCTTGCATAAATGTTATGGAGAATCAATGTACCATATTGGGAAGGAGATGATGTCTGTTTGAAAATGGATGATTTTAAATCAAGACAAAAATTATTATTGAATTATCAAAGTGAATGAATTAATAGTATACAAAGTTGAAGTCCCCACCATAGAGTGTGAAGGAAAAAGAGATTTTATGAAAGTTATATTTAAGCAATGATTATCTTGGTACAGAAGTTTAAAAAAAAAGGAAAGAAAGAAAGAAAAGAAAAAACAGCGTTGGAAATTTGTAGTCTGAAGGACAGTTAACACTTTGGCAATCAAAAAACAAAGGAGACCAAATGTATGCTGATGTTCATTGGGGAAGAGAAAAGATAAATCCAATTTCATGTAGTCCTTGTTATATGTCCATTGCTATAGTTATAATTTTATTTATAATTTTGGTCAATATCCAAAAGAGGGCCAAGATGTAGAAGTTATTAGACCCAATTTACAGATAAGAAAGCTGAAGATAAAAAACAATTAATGAATAGAGAAGCCAGACTTTAAATCCAAATCTGTTGGAATATGGACCAATAGTTTTCCTACTTCATTATGTTCTGTTAGTATATGATGAATATGTAAACAGTGTCATGTACTATAAGAAGCTACAGTATTGGCATCAGACACGGAATTATATGTTGGCTTCTCCACTTATTGAGTAATTTATCTATTATCTCTAATATTTAATAGACTCATTGTACCAAAAAAAAAAACTTACACAAATAAGCAAACAACTCATGACCATCATCAATGACAATAACCCTGCCACCAACAAAAACAGTGACAAAGAAACCACATCATAGGATTTCTTCTTCTTCACTCTTTACACAAATACATATTTAACTTTCATTATATGTCAGACACTGTTAGATGTAGCATGTACCATGGTGAGTAAAATATCTCTACACCTTTTCATCGAAGCATTCAGTTTAGTGGGGGGAAATAGTAAACAAACAGATTTTTAATTGCAGTTGCTGGAAGAATCATAACAGGTTAAATAGAATCTAGGAAAGAAGATGAGGGTTGTTTAGGTGACGTAGTCACCTAACATAGCCGGTAAGTTGATACCTGAAGACTTGAAGGATAAGAAGGAGCCAGAGTGCTGAGAGATTGGGTCAGAGACGTAACAGATAGGAGGAGCAGGATGAATTAAGTCGTCAAGGATGTAAAGCTTTTTGTGGTGTTGAGGAATAAGACCATTGGAGTTAGAACTTAGAGAGAAAGGAAATTTTACAAGTTGAGGGATTTATAAACCAAAAAAGGAGTGCAACAGAAAATCATCATTGATTCTGAGGTTACGAAAAAAAAAAAGACACAATCAGATATGTATTGAAAGTAAGACAAATTGTCTGCTTGATAAGGAATAGGTTGAAAGTGATGGAACGATGTATAAAAGGGGTGACTAATGGATTATTTTACCAATTTTAGTAAGTCTTGCATCTTTTTTTTGTATCTAAGTGGTGATAGGTAACCTTGAGAAAAATAGCATTGATGATATATTTTAAGGGTGTAGTTGGCAATGCGGCTTAATAAAGTAGATGTGTTGATCTAGAGGGAGGTATAAAGAATGATTCTATGTTTTCTGACATATTCCAGGTAAATAAAAAAATGCAAAACTAGGAGGCAGCACTTACTGCATCTTTCCATGTCACCACAACTGTCCATTTATGTCACTAATTCCTTCTAAATTGCTGCATAAAAATCCAATATGTTTTCTAATTTGAGGATGTCAGGCTTTACTCCTATTCCTCAAAATGGGCACATGACATAATTCCAAAAGGCATACTGCTTCTTTCCACAGGTTTCACTTACCTCTGTGCTTGTTTTTCTTAGCTACCAACCATAGTGTGTAAAATTCTATAATTCACAGAATATTTTTGTTTTTAATGAAGACAGCATTTGCTTGTTACTTATGGATTATTACATTTGAAGGAAACATTTTCCCACGTAAGGGGTGAGCATTCTAGTGAATCTTTTTGGCAAGTGAATTGGAGCCAGAGTATAGTCCAAAATCAAGAGATTGAAAACAAAGCTTCAAGAAAGTTAGGAATTGAACTCAATTACTGAGATTAGGTTTAAAATTGGAAAGCAAGATTAAAGGTAAGAGCAGACAGTAAAATGTAATATTAGAATTAATTAATGTCCCTTTGGCACAAACGGAGAATGTCGACATTCAGAATTGGTTAATTTGATCTTCATAGTCACTGCTACTGAGTAGTCTCTTTAGGGACCAAACCCAGATCTTCTTATTCTGAAATAAAGGGACAGTATAAAGCTGAGGAGTTAAACAGCTGCCTCTCTGAATTTCCCTTTCTCCTTTGTAAAAGGAAGATTTATTTTTTGACATCAAGAGACACATCAGATGCTTTTAAGTAAAAATAACAATTCTCTTGACTAGTTTTTGATTACTATGTCTATTATTAACTATTTACTATTAAGTAAAAGGGACAAATAATTCTCTTGGCTTTGTACTTTCTATTACTTTGATAACTGCATCCTGGAAAAATGGCAATCCTTTTAGGTGCTATTATCAATTTATTGGAACAGGTAGTAAACAGGGCTCCTGAACGTCCCCTGTACATTTTTAGTGTATTGTACCTGCCATGGTACTCATCTGATATGAATATATCTATCTCTTAATAATTAAGATGACTATATATTTCAAGCTCTAATGCAAAGATTCAAAGATTCATGACTTACATTTTGTCATCCACTTTCCTGTATGCCCATGGCAGACTTCAGTAATTGATCTTGGCATGCTTTCCTGCTGAGTCTACGGTAGCCTCACAATTCCTCTCAAAAAACACTCCATGCAGCCACTGGCAATCAATTGAGGTTGGCAATGGAATGAAGGTGATTTGTCATACCTCTTCCATAAAAGTAAACCTGTGCCTTCCTTGATACAGAAAATGACATTCTAACATGATATTAACATTTTTGATACATGTTTCATAGAGGAAGAAAAAGAATGACAAATGAGAGTAGTGTATTTTAAGGAAAGAGTAATAATACACCATTTCTCAAGAAGTAAGCCCTATAATTTCTCAGCTTTAGTGAGGCTGTTTTGTTAAGGAAATTGAATGACTTTTTGCCCTTGTTTTGTTTGGTTTTACCATGGCAGCAACGTGAGAAGGTGAGATGCATTGCTAGGCAATCTTATGTCGACAACCAGTTAGGAAGTGATGCGTAACTAAATCATTTCATCATATAGGCTTTGAATAGTTATAGTGTAGTTAAAAGTTGAACAGCGTTCTGAGGAGAAACAAAGATAGGACCCTGATAGGACCGGGGTTCTGACCTCAAGAAGCATAATCACTAGATAGAATGAAATTTCTCAGAATAAAGTAGCAACTTTATTTTATTTAAAAGTCTGTAACAGATAAAAACCTAAAATCACAGAAGAGAAGTAAATTGTATCATACAGCTAACAAAGCACAAGTTCATGTCAGAGGCAAGAAGAATTAATCTTATAAGTCCATTTGTGCATCTTTCTATCTCACATTTACATGTCTCTATATCTATATAAACATGAATTAAGATTTAAAATTTAAAAGAACCTAAAAATTTTATAATGACCTTGCTTAAAATTCCATTATTGTTATTTTGTTTTTGTTTTTGTTTTTTTTAAGTAGTTTATTGTCAAATTAGTTTCCATACAACACCCAGTGCTCTTCCTCACAAGTGGCCTCCTCCATCACCTCCATCTCTTTCCCCCTGCCCCCTTCAGCCCTCAGTTTGTTTTCAGTATTCAATGGTCTCTCAAGTTTTGCGTCCCTCTCTCTCCCCAACTCTCTTTCCCTCTTCCCCTCCCCCTGGTCCTCCATTAGGTTTCTCCTGTTCTCCTGTTAGACCTATGAGTGCAAACATATGGTATCTGTCTTTCTCTGCCTGACTTATTTCGCTTAGCATGACACCTTCAAGGTCCATCCACTTTCCTACAAATGGCCATATTTCAATCTTTCTCATTGCCATGTAATACTCCATTGTATATATATACCACATCTTCTTGATCCACTCATCAGGTGATGGACATTTAGGCTCTTTCCATGTTTTGACTATTGTTGACATTGCTGCTATGAACATTGGGGTACATGTGCTCCTATGCATCAGCACTTCTGTATCCCTTGGGTAAATCCCTAGCAGTGCTATTGCTGGGTCATAAGGGAGTTCTTTGAATAGTTTCTTGAGAAA